>NW_021940813.1:19547179-19549220 GCF_001715985.3 Manacus vitellinus
TGGAGGCCAGAGTAGACCAGTTATGGTGATCAATATGGCCGAGGTTGAGATGTTGTTTCAGGGAGTCCTTGTATCTTCTCTTCAGGGCTCCTCTCATGTGGCAGCTGGTGGCAAGTTCACCATAGAGTAAGATCTTAGGGAGGTGGTGGTCCTTCATCCTTGAGATGGGTCCTGCCCAGTGCAACTGTATTCTCAGTAACATGGCCTCAATACCTGTGACTGCTGCTTGTTCTAGAACAGATGTATTAGTCACATAATCTGACCAGTTTTGTGTACTTGCTACAAAATTAACTCTAATGTCTGAGTGTGTCATCTGAAGAAGTCTGATGTCGATATTTCAGTCAAGTATTTGAATTAAGTAACTACAGCCTAACAGCTTTCACTGGAGGTGTTCTTATTTCTGACACACCTAAATCAGTTAAATTTGCAAAAAAACTTCTTTCCATTCCATTTAATTTCCAAAAATGGCTTTCTCAAGGCATGGTGAGCAGGTGATAAAATTGTACTACCTATAAAGTTGTTCTTATTGTTGTTGTTGTTATTATCATTAAAGTTTCTCTAAACATAAGAGTCCAGTCTTGTCATTGCTTAACTGTCTGTTGAAAGGCACTTTGAGAGTATGCAGACAAAAGTAAGAACTTGATGGATTAGAATATTATGTCAGTAATAAAGACAGATGATCTGCTTCTCAGAAACTGCCAAAGGAGAGGCCTTTTATAAATAGGCGGAAAAAATAATGGGACAAAACAGTGGGTGACATGTTCATAGAAACATGAAAAATGGGATGGAGGAGGAAATGGACGCCCAAATTCCAGAGTACAGTTTAAAAACCCTAGCAGCCAGAGAAATCAAGGATTAAATTAAATGAAGAATATTTTTGGTTTGTTTATCACAAATTTACAGCACTGTGGAATGCCACAACTTTGGAAGAGGAACAGCGTGAATCAGCAAAAGAGTAAACTCCAGGGAGTATATCTTACTAGTGAATCCTTTGAGATCCTTTTAACAATGGAATAACTTAGAGAATCTCTTCAGGGGTTTTGTCTTCTTGGTTTTGTTTGTGTGAATACTACTGTTGTTAAGCATTTGGGAGTTAATAACTCTATTCAGAATTGTGGGGTTGCAATGCCATCATTAATTGCAAATGGTAGGCATCTGCTTTATTTATGGATTTGTACAGCAGACCTTTTGCTTTCTAAAAAGAGTTCATTGTTAAACAGTGCATGATTCATTGAAGATTTCAATATTTCCCAAAATAGACAGCCATAAAGCATATGTAGCATTTGCAGTCTTTTTTGGATGTAAACTATTTTATTTTATTTATATGTAAAATGCTCAAATTGCAAAGGCGTGTCCTCAATAATAATATTTGGGATATATTCTTGGATACCTGCCTCTGAGGCCAATTTTAAGAAAATTATTAGTTCCCATGATAATAGCATCTATAAATTGATTGAAACAGTGTTGAGTGACAGACTGCTTTCTTCTTAATTTTCTCCAGTTTTTATTTGAACAGATCTTGTTGCTAGAAAGGCAATGGCAGATGTTATTTTTTGACTACAACAAGCAAAGCTTCACTTCTCTGTGCAGCATTTGTTAAATCCCCTTTATACTTTCAGAAGATCTATAATAAGGCTTATAAAATCTGTATTGCTTTAAAAATCAAGGTAAAAAAATTATTTTCTAAACTCCTAAGTCCTTATAGAAAGATAAATAAATGTTCCCTTTGGTGCTTTTTTATTCAGAGTATCATATATGCTTTTATTTTTTAAAAAAATAGAATGCTAAATTTTCTTACTTTTAAAGCAATAATTTATGAAATTACATAATTTTAGAATAATAAATGGACTATTTATTATTTTACATTATTTATTTATTAATGTTAAACAATTACATTTTCCCCTAAGCAATTGTGGTTCCAGCAATATTTGAGCAGTTCTAAAAGACAAGAAATCTATTTCTATCTATACATATATATTTCATTTCTGGTATTATATTGCTATAAAAATAAAGGATATACATCCCTAAGTTTTTAAATCAT
>NW_021940813.1:19550777-19554576 GCF_001715985.3 Manacus vitellinus
AGTTAAAACTCAGATGTTTGGAACACAGGACCACATTGGAGCACCTTCTCCCTGCAGGCGACCTGGACTGGTCCCTAATCCTGTGATATGGAAAAAACTGAGATCCATTCAAGTCTTGGGAATATTCTTTGACTATTGTATTCATGTTAAAATCCATTTATTACTCTATCTGAGTCATTATCATCAATAAACCTGTAAATGTATCTATTTTTTTCCCCATATATATTTTAAGGTGGACCTTGGAGAGTCCAGAAGATGCTGATAAGGAACAGTAGCTTATAGGAGACAAGTAATTTTTCTTATACATTCTTCTCACACTTTTAACTATATACCACATATCTGTGAAACATGGAATACAGAAACTGTATACCACCTAGACAGGTAGGATCACAATGCATAGAGATAGGAAATGTCCCTGTTTAGTGTGTAGGGTTAATGTTTTATCAGCAATCTGAATAGCACCAGTATCATTCCAGTAGACTTACCAGCATGTGCTAGCTGTTTTTTTTCCCCTACCATCTGCAGCATATGCAAACACATTAGAAATCACCCACTGAGGTAATTTTTCTTTATGTCTGCTGCTTGCTTAGGGGTACATAACCTATCACCAGGTATGCTAATAAAAACTCTCCACTTCTCTTGTAAGTTTCCTTTTATTTGGGGCAACTGTCACCAAATCAAAGGTCTGTTTTAAATACTAATTGTTCATCACATCAGTGAAGACTCCACCACTGTAAATATGATAATTGATGGACAGACACAGACACATGCTACACAACAGACAAAAATCAGTTGCAATTTTTTTCCTGGAAAGGGATTACATATGGTTTGATTTTTTTTTTTTATTTTGCTGCTTTCTTGACAAATATTTGTGTATTTTTCTACAAAGTAATGCTGTGATTCATTGTAAATAGCAAGTTCTACACCCATAACAAATTCAGTAAATGAAAAAAATTCATCCCTTGAGTATGAAGGTTAGTCTGAGTCTAGGTTGTGGTGCTTGTCTTCATGGGTGTAGAACTTTGCAAAAGTAGTCTATAGATTTTTGCACGCTTACTACAGGAACAGTGGAATGAAACCAAAAGGAACTGTGAAGTTTCTTAGCTGGTAGTTATTACTGCAAAGGCAATCCTCCATTTAGGTGCTTAGCATGTATGGATTTCAGGTGTATATATTTAGAATGTCTTTAGTGCTGAACCCATGTAGATGCTGAAAGTCAGCTGTAACGCTTATTTTTATTTATAGAAGAACTGACAGTGAATGTACTTAGCTTGACAGCTAATAACCTTTCAGTGTATCTTCTCAGCATGATCTAGACCTTCCCAGTATTGGAGGATGTTATTCTACCCTTACAGTGACCAGACATTTATACCTCCTAGTTAGATTTTTCATTCTATAAATATGAGGTTCTCTGAAAGACAGAACTTTTTTCCTTCTCATTTTCTAACACATCCTCTGGAGTGGTAGCACTGTCCTAAGCTGGAAAAGTCCCTAAAACAGAGCTATTCAGTCTGTTACTGTGCATGTTTCTCATAGGAGTAATTGGAATAAAGAGGCCACTTACACATTCTTGCAAAAAAAACTTGACTTTTTTTTTCTATATCACTAGTTCTACTTGCACTTCAAAACAAGGAAAAGCATAAACATAAGATGTCTCTAATAGTAATAACATCACATGCAGCTGCCAGGAACAGTTTGTACCAAGGAAATATTGGGCATATGTTGATGTGACAGCCATTGGCAGGGTTTGGTTGCATATGCTGCACTGTCAAAACACCTTTTTAACTACCTCAGAGGGATTGTATTATTTTCTTTTTCATTTTGAGGTAAAATTCAGAAAACAAATGAGTTTCTGCAAAGTTTCAAACAAGTATTTGAAAGTGTTCCTTATCCAGGAACCACAATGTATTATGTCTTTTTTTCCCTAATTTTTATATGTTATTCCTCACTCCATGAGATCTATCTTAATTTCTTTCATAATGATATATATAATGTCATAATTATATAATTATATAGATTATATAGATCTATATAGATCTATACCTATATAGATTATATATGTATCCAGGCTATAGATCGATAGCCTGGATACCTAAAGTAATTATGAGTAGGTGTTCTATTTTAATATTTTTCATTCCTTAGAGGTGAACAGAAGAAATGCTTTCATTCATATGATAAAGATTTAGACAAATCATATGCATGTGTACACTTGAGTTTTTGTATGTACTATGTGTGTGTGTATGAATATATACAAACACAAGCTCATTGAATATATTTAACTATCACCTTTACAAATACTAAAGAAACTGAAAAAAGTTCACTATATTTCCTCAGAAAGACATTTTCCCATTCATCCTTGAAGCGAAACAAAAAAAGCAAAACAAAACATAAAGTGTACATTCGGTCTTGAAAACACTTTCTTTTTCCAAAATTCTTGGAAAAGGGATGAGTTCAGCAACCTACCCAAATGACAAAGAAATGAGTCCAAATCCATTAGAGTCAGAGAGATTCTTTCCATTAACTAAAATAACTTTGGGATAAGGCCCATGGCACATGTTTTTTAGCGATTTGTATTAAAAATGTGAAAGAAATTACAGCAACACATTAAAATCGCATACTGAAAATGTGCTTTTATGCTGTACTAAGAATAGCTGCTAGATCATCTTTATAAAGAGAGTTCATCATGGTTCTTGAATAACCAGAGTAATAGCTGTCCAGATGCCATAATGAGATTTATGTAAAATATTGTGTGGGCAGAAATTATAATCACTTTTTTTGTTGTTGTTATTGTCACAGAAGAGAAGATTTCATTTTTCAATTTCTAGCCTTGTGAAGTTCAGTTAACAGACTGAGATTACAGTTTAACTCCAGTTTATCACTACCTATATGGCAAATGTATATATAAAAAATGTATACACATCTGGTAGCAAAATTTCCAAACCTGAGCCTAAAATCAGAGAGTAAAAATATTTCTGTGATATATATTGTGAAATTTGAGGGCTATGAGCACTAAATGCTTTACTGTTTTAAACTTTATATTTCAGATAAATTATACTGCCTCTCAATATTAATTACAAAAAAAAAATCTAAAAGATAATAATTCAATTACGATGAATGCTCTTGACAGCTATTTGAAGAGAATTAGCTAACTATGCTGAACTGATAGTGAGATAATTCACAGTATGAAAAAAAGAAATAGCAGGCACACTATTTTATAACAGCTGTGTACCTCCTTAGGGAAACTGAATAGTTCACGTGAAGACATGCATACAAAATACATGAGGCAGCTCTCAGATCATTTTCTGTAGCATCTTCTCAAATACCTCATGTTTATCATGAGATGTCTCAGCTTCAATTCAGCCTTACTACAGTCTCAATAGTTTATATTTGGAAACTGTAGATTACTTTACTTCATAGTTCAGAGGACTAGAACACCTTCCTGTGAAAAAAGGTTGAGAGACTTGGGGTTGTTCAGCCTGCAGAAGAGAAGGCCCAGGGAGAAGCCCAGGTGCAGCCTTTTAGTACTTAAAGGGGCCCTATAAGAAAGAGAGAGACCAGTAGTGACAGGACAAGGGGCAATGGTTTAGAATGGAAATATTCAGATTAGATATAAGAAATTCTTTAGTATGAGTCTGGTTGTAGTGGGTTGACCCTGACTGGATGCCTGGTGCCCACCAAGCTGCTTTATCACTTCCCCTTCTCATCTGGACACAGGAGAGAAAACTGTAACTGTGGGTAAAAGCCTGAGGGAAGGTTTGGGAAGGGAAGGTTTGGGAAGGGAAGGTTTGGGAAGGGAAGG
>NW_021940813.1:19555302-19929534 GCF_001715985.3 Manacus vitellinus
AGGAACAAACATTTCTGGTAGAAATCCATAGATGAATCAGAAAAAAAGGTAGGAAAGTTAGAACTTCTCAAGGCACAGAATACTATGTTAGGGCTAGTGTATACACTTACTGTTTCTCATTGCTAAAACTTTTTCTCTTCAGCACTGTAGTAATGTCACTTCTATCTGCACAATGACTTTTATATTTAGCACAGATGAACAAATGAGATAATTTGATTCCAATTCTTTTTGTGCATTACCAGTAGAATTAGGAACTGTTTGCAAGTATGAAACCAAGCTCTGCATTGATTAATATTGATAAATGCTAACATATGTATATTGATATATTATTATGTAAATATTAATGTGTTATATATTGATATATGTAAAAATCCAATATGGATATTAAATACGTATACAACTACTTAATCTCAAAGATTTTAGATATAGAAGACAAAATTTAGTATCTGATCAACATAATCTTTCTGATGGTACCACATGAGAAAGACAGAGTGAAACAGAAAAAGAAAATGAGAATGAGATAGAAAGAAAGAGGGAAAGAAAGGATGGACAGACAGTAAGGTAGAAGGAAGAAAAGTAGGGTGGGAAAGAGGGAGGAAAGGAGAGAAGGAGGTGGGGGCAGAGGGGAAGGGGAAAAAAAAGGTTTTTGGAGGTCTTCTCTGAATGGGATTATATAAAGGGAAGGTAAGAAAAAAAATGTTCTCCAGTAGTGGAAACTTTTCTGACACAATTCCAACATTGTGACCACCAGGTCACGCGGGGAGGAAAAAGAACATTACATACCACTGAAAGATTTTGTTACCATTGGATTTCTGAGTTTAGATAAATTGTACTATTTAGAAGTGCTAAAGCCACAATGTCATCATAATCATCATCAGAAAATCTGTTGCTAAAACCTTCATACATTAGCATAAACATTTATAACTACAATGTTATATATACTGTAAGCTCATTTTTAAAAAGTCAAAACTTAAAAGAGCAGTAATTAATGTCAACCTTTCTGTTAATATTCTGGTAACTGTATTGTAACAATCCTTCACAGTCCAAATTATGTTACAGTCCACTGAGGGAAGTTAAATATTAAATGATTCCTGACCTTTCATTTCTTCATTATGTGTTTATTCATAGTGCTACCATATCTGGGTACAGACAAACCTTGTCTAGAGTCCAAGTAATATATATAGCATACAGAGAAAATAAGTATTATTCTAATAAATTTAATAACATTATTAAAGAAACATAATCTATGAAAATATTGCAAATTAGATTAAGTTCTCCAGAAGGACTGCTCAAAACCAAAGTATTAGATCTCTGTTTCTCTGGACCTTAAAATTTATTTTTGTTAACCCCTACATCCAGTGTAAATTAATTAGGGACAATCATCTATTCTCAGGACAAATGCAGAGAAGATTTTTCTAGCAAAAAATTTTAATTTATGAGGCAAAATTCTACATGCAAAAGTTTATTAAAGTATGTCCACTTTGCATTTATCTTAATTTAATGAAGAAGTAGCTTCCAGGACACTGTGAAACTTGCAGTTCTCATAAATGTGCTTCAAAAATTAACCAGTGGGGAACCCCTAAATTGAATCCAATAAAAAGCATTTGAAATTACATTTTCAGACTGCTCAGCAACAAATTCTTTGTAATTGTTTATACTGACCTTGCTTTTCTAATAAAAAATATGCACAACCAGGAATCATGAACAGATTATAATCTGTATGACAAAACTGGAGCATCATTAACATTACATTTGGTATGGTAGTTATAAGAAATTGCATTGAATAAATATCTGCAGCTTAAGATCGAATACTATAAAATAAATATAAACCCGTACCTGAAAATATGATTATGGGGGTTTTTTTTCCCCTGCGTATTACTGTTCATCGTAGAAAGGCTGCAGAGAGGGAAGTAGGTCCATATATATGACTGATAATTTAATCTGTTATAATATAATCATTTTGAGGAACTATATGATGGAAATCTTTTCATGGCTTATTATACAGAATTGTTAAAAGTCCTCTCAATCAGTCACATTTTATGGAAATAAGACTTAAAGAAAAAGAAATCCTTTATTGTGAGTCAAAATTACATGAAATCCATTTCTCCTTTTGTAGCTATCACTTCAAGTTTTACTGTGTTTACTACTACCAGGTAAAATCTTTTAAGCAACATGAAAACCTTTCTGATAAACAGTATACATAGAAAATATCATCTTCCTAATTATACTTTATATATTTCAAACAGTCCTCCTAATTACTTGTTAATTGGAAACAGGGTTCACAAATAAACAATTTTGTTATTATATTTCTCTCTTCATCAACTTTTTAACTTCTGTAGGAGTGAGGGAAGGGAAAAATATGTAGCACTATAAAATATTTCTTGAAATATGAATGTTGTACCAAATGATAAGTGACTCAGGACCTTGACTTAAAAACTGCTTGTCTTTTTCTCACCTTCAAATCTGAATAGCAGAAAATGCTTTGATAGTCCACAGAATGATACATCCATGTAGGAACCATGAAAGAGTAATGACAAAAGTACTCATGCAGAAAGGCAGCTATAACAAGGTATCTTACCTTCTCACACTTTCATGTTTACTTTGAAGTAAAAAAAAAAATAAAAAAAATCTTAGTTTCCCCTGGATGATCCATAGTGTGAATAGAAATAATAGAAATAATAGGGATCTCTATTCATACTTTCTGAATCTGTATCCAAAACAACCACTCTTTCACCACTGGCTCCAACAGGTAGAGAAGAAAGAGATTGTAATGAGATTTCAAAGAGTTGATCTCCAAAATCTTTTGCCCTTCACCTGTCAGTTCTAAGAATTGGAAACTACAGGAAAGCAAAATTGCTTGGTTTATGAGACCTGGCTTTCCATCACTATTGCAAGCATCTAAGTTCCTCTTTGAAAATACCTGAATATATATATATTTAACTAGCTCTAAGCTTTGACCAGTGAAACACTGCCTATTCAATATGTAGAGGAGTATGCATTCAACAGAAACCAAAAAATAAATGACAAATCTTGGTTGCAGTTGCACCATGCTGATTTAATGTAAAGTGTGATAGCTTCAGATATGTTGTTTTCAATAATATGAACTCAATTCCATAGAAAAACATTGTATTTATTCATAGCAGAATGGCAAATGTTGCAGTATTGGGTTAAATTGAATGTACATATTTTGTGTGGAAATATGCATTGGATGGGTAAGTACTTCTGACTGGAAAAAGCTGGAGCTGAGAAATAAATGTATTGATGTAAATGAAAATGTATTGATTCGGCAAAAAGTTACTGGCTTCTATAAATATAGTTTTGAAAGAAAACATATTAATGTATAAAAATATAATTCTGTCATTTGGAAAGTACTGTTATTGATTTCAGAATAGATTGACAATATATCAGATTCAGCAAAATGGCCTTGATTTCAGTGTCTATTGCACATATTTCCCTGAAATTGTACTGTGTTAAAAAATCAAATACAAATCCAATTTAGTTGTTTCCAGTCTCAAAAGCATTGCAACAAACCCATGTAGATGAACTAGTTAGTCTTTATTAAATTGGGAGAATTTATTTAGGATTCTTTAATTAACATTTGTCTTTACTTACATTTCTGAGACTTCAATTTCAGTAATGAATGAGCCGCCCCCCATTCACAGCTCTGATTTCTTATTGATGCACATTCACAGCTATGCCTTTGCTCCTATTAGCTCCAAAAGCCAAGTTTTAAAGACTTATTCTTCCAAACTTTTGTTCAGAGAAGACTTTAATACTATTTTTTTATTTTCCTGAGGAATGCAGTAGCTTTCATGTAGATTGTCCTTTCTCATGCTTCTCTAGAAACTGAATAAATTTCCTCTTCCTTGGAAGTTAGCAGAATTCATACAGAATTTTTGCTGTCTTCTATTTTAAACTTGTTTCTAACATTTTTTTATAAGATACAGACTTTTGTTTGCCTGTTTCCTAGTGTGAGCTTCATCTTTACTATGGCATTAGCTACCAGGGAAATATGATAGTCGTAACAAGTAATATCCTACTCCTTCCTAAGCTAACAATATTTGCGATTCTATGTTTTCTTCTATAAGTTCTAAGTGCAAAAAAATCATATCATAAGACATTTTATCTCAAATAAAAAAAATACATTAAAATATTTACATTTGTTAAATTAAAAGTAATTTGATAATTTTTTAATTTTTTTTTTCAAATGCTGTTTCATATCCCATTGCAAAACCAGTCTTCATTATCTCCAGCTTCCTACACTGATAGCTTTCAAAATATCCTGCTTGATATCTTACCTCCTGATTCCTGTATGTGCTCACTGGTTGACAGCTTATTTGATCCCCATATCTTCTCTCTTTTCTTTCTGCTCTTTCTTTGCCTTTCTGCAAACTTCATATTTAGCTACTTCACAGAAACTGTTAAAACCAGAGAGGAAGCTCTCTCCCCTCCCTTGCTTTGAACTAACTCAGTTCTTGGACTAAAATCCTGACAAAAATAAATTGGAGCACTAGGTTTCACTATATAATAAAATATGCGCATAATATGCTGAGAAATCGAATAGTGGACCCAGAAAGTAACATTAGCAGCATTTACTTAGATTATCTTGGAACTAAGACAGTCATAAGTTAGTCCTGTTTCTAGCAGATGGGAATTCACTGACCACTAACTGGTGTCATGGTCAGAAATGCAAACTGAGCTTGTACAACGAAGGAAAAAAAGAAATTAAAATATGAATATTCAGAACTCATTTTTATCATTATAATATGCTCTATTAGGGAAGTTTGATGAAAGTTAAGGTAGAAACCACAGTGTATTCCTGTTGCTGATTTGTTTGGACTGTCCCCAAGCACAAATCTCAAGAATGGACTAGAGTGATAATTGCAGAGATGAGAACTGGTGGAAGTAGACTGGTAAAAGTCATTAATTCCCTACACTAATCTCCATATTTCAGTTTACAAGAAAGGAGGGGAAGGGAAGCAGTATTTTGATGATAACTTGGCTGAGATTTTTTTTTGTACATAAAGAAAAGCGAAAGAATGAAAAAGGGAAGACAAAATAATAAATGAATTTGCAATAAAATTCACCTGAGAAATACCATCTGTACATTCTAATTGTTAAAAGTACAAGTGGCATGCTGAACTTGTTTTGATAGCTTGATGAAAAAACAGTGTTTATGAAGACATAGAGGAAAAGAAATTATTAAAGGCCAGGGACCACTTGTATTTATGTATGTAGATAAATATAATTGAAATAGAGATGAAAGTTACATTAAAATAATTGTTGCAATGATGAAAAAAATATTATGAAATACATAATTACATGTGCACTGGTACACATACCAAACAAAATAGCTGGTCAAAACATCAGCTAGTTGTAGATTGTTTGTTCAGTTAGTTGTAAGTATTTAAACAAGAAAAAGAATATGATATTAGCAAGAGGGTGAGAGGTGAAGATGGGAAATTATTTTTCCTCACCATCAAACAGCGCTACAGTTTAAATAACTTCAAGATCTTTGGAAACCTTTGAAATAGCTGTGCTGTTCTGCTTTTAAAGAAAGCAAGAAAATGCCTCGGTGATGTTACTCAATTCAGTTGACAGAGTCAAGTTCTTCTGATTGCAATAAAGGACTTCAAAATGAGACTGCAGAGACACCTTTTGTTCCCTTTCTCCCAAAAACTATTTATATGAAGTAGAGCAGCTTGATGAGAAGGACTGAAATTTCATCCCTTCCTCCTCAAAAGAGAAATAGGTCTCAAGAAGGGTAAATTCAGGTATCACTTCTGATTGAGGTAGATGTTAGGTTCTGGATTTGACTTGAATTTACTTAACATTTTTCAGTTTTGCTGAAAAAAATGCTGAAAATGAGATCTTTTCACCAATAAAAATTATGCTTAAACTAGCATGTTATCACAAGAAAAGTATTTTGGGGAAGCCACCATAATCCACCAATGTGTATGTAAAAAATAGTTTCAAAAAAATTCTGATAAAGGTGATAAAAATCGGGTAACAATATCCTCTGATTAATTAATACAAAATCAAACTTGTAAGTGTGCCTTCAATTACTGTCCATCCTACCTGTTCACATATCTTACTTTTATTAGAGTTCTATTTCTGTGGGTTCTTGAAAACACAATATCTTGGAGTTAATTTTTTTTTCTTATGCGTTTTTAAGAGGGCTAATGCTGTGTTTGGAAAACTGAATGGAATTCAACAAAATTAGAGAAGTTTTAAAGAAAGAAAACTGTGTTAAAACTCTACTCTTTGAATGATAATGTGCTGCATATATGGATTTTAAACTCTGATCTTTAGTTTACCATCTGAAAAGTTTTGTCTTGGTTCACAAAGAAAGCTGAAAAAAAAAAGCTTAAAGCTGCCAAATAAGAACAACTCCTTGTGAGGACCTATAATTTTTTTTTTGATTTCAAGAGGCAGATACATATTCCATTTGAGGAAAAATTGTGGACCATATAAGTAAATAGAACACGAGTTGTTTTTATGCATGTTCTAAAAGCTTATCTTAGAGAGTTTCATTCTGTATTACTTAAGATAATTCTTAAGAGGTTTTTTTTCCCCATTTTTTTGGTTGGTTGATTGGTTGGTTGGTTAGTTGGTTGGTTTTTGGGGAGTTGGTGTTACATAGAACAAAATACCAATGAGGAAATATAATTTACTAAAATAACTTTGTTTAGGTTCACAAAGAGAATCACCTGCTATTTTTGAAGAACATGTGAGACATTTATTTCCTTTATTCTTTAAAGTGAGAAATGAGGGTCTATATAGGTATGTAACAATTATAATAGAAATAATTAATGGATGCAAGTAAAATAATAGCAACAGAAGCACAAAGGCAACAGTGATACAACAGCAGCAGAGTATTACAGTAATAAGTCTCAGCACTCCAATTTCCTGAGCTCTGAAGAGAAACATGAAGGTTTGATACAATCTCATAATGAACCTTGAAGTCATACCTGATGAGGATTTAAAATTGCACTCCTGGGAGAAATAAGCCAGTGGAGGTTGTGTTGAACATCCTCCCAGTGCCCTAAAAGATATACAAAAGACCAGGTGACTGAGCATGTTCTGAGGGTCTGTTAGCGTGGAAATTTTTGTCGTTGCACAGCCAATCTTTGCACTACTTTGGAGATTGTGTGTTGCTAAGAAGTCTTGCTCATTCTGAGTCACAGATGATGTGTGGACTTTTTCTTCACTATAAGTAAATATGTGGTCCAGCAACTACTGAACAATCTGTGGAACGCAAATAAGAAAAGTATATCGCTTTGGGGAAACTTTCCACTTCTTATGTGAGAGCTTTGCAACTACAAAGGGTAACTGTCAAAGACTCAGCAAATCCAAAAAGACTGAAGTTCATTGTCCTAAATCTAAAATCCTAAATTACTCCAGGAAATGAGGGACTTGTGGTAAGAGAAAGTGTAATAATATACAGAAATAGAATTTTTTTGGATGAAAAGACTTGGATTTCTCTCAGTATTTGTGTGTACTCCTAAGTGACACTGCTTTGATTTCATCAGTGCTTGCTCTTTCCACAGTGCATGTTACCAGTAAAGCACATTTCTACACACAAAGGGCTTATAAAACTGAACCACAATATCTTTATACAGTTAAAACCACATCCCGATAAGTATGCAATACTGTAAAAGACTTGTCTTAAATTAATATAATTTCAGGTTTCCAAAGTAGTTTCTACATAATAACTGATGACAGCCACAACAACAAAAATCAGATTGCAATGTTAGTGGAAAATAACATAGGGGAAGAAAATTAGACAGGCAATGCAGTGAATTAAAAAAAAAAAAAAAAAAAAAAAGAACAAAAGACCACATTAAAAATAAGCATAATCCCTGGGTTTGCTAAAAGCAGGGTGAGAGTTCACCCTCTGTTTTATATTATTTTAATAGCCAGGCTTCAGTCCATTGTATTGTAAATTGGGTAGGTAATGATCTGTATTTTTACTTTTTCTTTTTTTTTTTTTCCACATTCCTTCTTCCCTACCTCCACTACTTCTGATTACAAAACTGCAAACTAAAAGGTACGTATATATGTATATTCATAAATGCATGTATATAAATATAAATCCTCATAGATGTATATACATATATAAACAACATTTTCTGTAAATCTCATTCAGGGAGCAGACTGAAATGTTCATTATTTCACAAATATTTATGTTTATTCAAAAATGTTCATAGTGCAGTTGCCCTGGAAGCTTGTTCCAGTTGCATTTCTTGCCTGGAAGACACCTGTTCAGCAATTATATGGCCAGCAGTACATTAGCAACACTGCCTGCTGGATTGCAGGTGTTTGAATCTATAGGGAGAAGGTCATTACATTACCATTTCTCTCCATCTGGCCCTAAGAAAGCTAAGTGTGTATGGGCCACTGAGATTGCTCACTTCAGAGGATATCTCTCTGTCCATTTATCATCAAACAGCACATACCACACTTCCTGAATTTCTAAGATGCCAGCTATTATTAATTTCTAGTTGTGAGACTTGTTAAAAGTAGTACTTTTCTAAGTAAATAGATTAACTCCTTAGTCTGCATACACACTAACAAAAGTACCTTGACATTCCTGTGTGTGCAATCCATTTGTTTGCCTGTTTTTACTGTAACTTATAGAAAAAAGAAGTTCCTTGCAGAAAGGTGGTTTGTACCTGGAGTTTTACGCTGTCTGCTTGTGTCAGACCAACAGTAGAAAGGTTGGTAGCTTATATTTTAGTGTAGAAAGCCATGAGGCATGAGACACTGACACTGATCAGCTAAATGTGAAAGAGTAAGGGTATTTCTACATATCTTTCTTTGTTGCACTCACTTGTGATACATATCAATCAGAAGGATGAAACCAGAGAAGGTATGTTTTAACTTCACCAAACCACATTATTATAACATTGTTTTTATAAATTCATTGAGAGAGAAACGTTAACAAGGAAGGAAAACTGCTTCAGCCACATATTTCTTACAGGAAATATGCTGGCAGTTTGTCACTGTCCAATCCAGTACTGAGTCTGAAAGCTTTTTATTATGGCTACAACTACCCAAGTACTTCCCACTGTTTCTAAGCAAATCCAGATATGCAGCTAAGCAGATGACTATAGCTATGCCTTGTGTGTACAGAATGGATAAAATTTACCATGAGGAGAAGTTGAAAGGCCTAAATTTACAAATAAATAATGGAATTTAATGAAATATCTTGGCTGAAATCAGATTAATAATTTTGACCCTTTAGATAGAAATAAATTGAAGCAACTTGTAAAGATATAAAGGGGTTTATATCAAGAATTGATGTATTTATGGATCTTGCTGCATGATGTATTTAGCTACAGCAGACAGGAACTTAAACCTCATGATACAGAACATCCTTTGCAGTCCTATCTTCTTACAGAGTCAATAAAGAAAGACAGTATTTTCGCTGGGATGATGCTCTCAAAGGGAAATTTTTGACCTATAGGTCCCAGTTTTCTGTTCTTGTGGACTTCAAAGAACCACATAATTGTTGATGTTCGAAAGGAGCTCTGGATGTCACTCTGTCAAACGCCATTGCTCAAGCAGGTCCACATAGAGCACACTATCTGAGTCCATTTTCAGGCAGCTTTTGAGTACTTCTGAGGATGGAGGCTCTGCAGCCTCTCTAGTAATCTGTCAGTATCATGGTAAAAACATGTTTCCTTATGTTCAAACAGAACCTCTCGTGTTTCTTCTTCTACTCATTACTTAAGAGTACTGCCAAGGATGCTAGTGACAAAATAAGTAACAGAAAAGAAACAGAAGAACCGTTATGCATACCGTGTAAAACTACTAGTAAAACATTTCTCTTTCTTCCTTTCCGTATCTCTATGAAAATGATTTTATGAGCTTATGTATAAAATTAGAAGTTTTTTTCTTGGACACAATTATTGAAATAAAAATTTAGCTATGTAAAAAAGACACCAATTTTTTCTACAGCTTCCTGAGGATGGGAAATGGTGATGGAGGTACTAATCTATTCTCCTTGGGATCCAATGACAGGATGCGTAGGAATGGTTCAAAGATACATCAGGAGAGGTTTAGACTGGATATTAGGAATATTTTTTTTACCTCGACGGTGGTCAAACCCTGGAATAGGTTTCCTAGAGAGGGGATCGTTGGACCAGGCCTGTCAGTGTTTGAGAGACATTTGGACAATGCCACTAACAACATGCTTTAACTTTTGATCAACCTTGAATTTCAAGCAGTTAGACTGGATGATTGTTGCAGGTCCCTTCCAACTGAAATATTCTATTCTATTCTTTTCTTTTCTATTCTATTCTATTCTATTCTATTCTATTCTATTCTATTCTATTCTATTCTATTCTACTCTATTCTATTCATTTTTTAATCCTTTATTATTTTTTCTTTTTTTCCCCCCCTATTTACTTTTGGGGGGTTTGGTTGGTTGGTTTGGTTTGGTTTATTTTTTGGTTTGTTTTTTATCCTCAAGAATCACAGAGTGGTATATGTTGAGTTGGAAGGAACCCACCAGGATCATCAAGTCCAACTTTTAGGCCTGCATAGGACCATCCCCAAGAGTCGCACCATGTGCCCAAGAGTCATATCATGTACCCCTTTTTCTAATATCCAATGTAAACCTCCCCTGACACAACTTCAGTCCATTCCCTAGGGTTCTGTCACTGGTCACCTCAGAGAAGAGATCAATGCCTACCCCTCCTCTTTCCCTCATGAGGAAGTTGTAGACTGCAGTGAGATCTCCCCTAATTTTCTTCTTCTCCAAGCTGAACCTGGTTTGGTTTTGGTTCAGTTTTGTTTGGTTGTTTTTTTTTGTTATTGTTGTTGGGGGGTTTTTTGTTTTGTTTTGTGGGTTTTTTTTTTTACCATTCAGTATTGTTTTAATGCTAGAGTATTATTAAGTTGCTCTGCTGACAAATTCAGGTTTTTCAAAATCAGTCATGCTATATAAGATCTTTTTCACTAGATGTAACAATGGTTTATTGTCTCTTTTAAAGACTGGGGAGGTAAATAACTCATTTAATTTCTAAAGTAAGGTGCAATAAATCCAGTTATTTTTTGGTTTCAACAGCTTTCTGATAAGCTTTTGGGATATACTTAATAACATACACTCATCTAATCATGCCTAGTTTATATGAAAAATGTGACTTGTTACATTGGCTTTGATTTTATATTTTCAAACAAAATATTTGTTTTCATAGAAGAAATGCAGAATTACAATACATCTTAACAGGGTTGCAAAAATTTTAGAAGACAAATGTTTCATTCTAGGAGGAACCACTTTACAAGAAACTAGTAGTTTTGAGAAATGGATGAGGAACACAACAAAACAGAAGTTCAGCTTCTTATCTGCTGAGATGTTTATCTTCTCTCAACAAAATAAGATCACTCTCTTCAGAAGAAATCTTAAAAATATAATGGAGTTAAACAATAAATAGAAATGCTACCTTCTCATTATGTTGTGAGGAAGTGTTTTCCTGATGTACTTTGTCTTTCTTACTTGTGTGTATTAGCTTTCAACCAATATATCCTTTCATCCAGAACTTTCAGGTCTAGGCAGAGGAGAATATTCAGTTGCAAAATTGATAAAACAATTTTTTTGTGAGTATATTACATGTGTGCATGGTAAGCTTCTAATGTTCAGCCAAAATGCTACAGGAATGAAAAAATGCCATCTGTGTGTTATGCCTCAATTTTTCTTTTGTAACTTTTATGTTGGATTGTAGTGTATGAAGACAGACTTCCAATTTTAGTATATTTTTATGAAGTTGTAGGTTCTACCTGTTCAGATGGAAGAAGCAATTCAGGCATGAGAAAGCTCAGAGCTGAATTTACACTTCAGTTCTTACTCCAGCCTCTTTGCTTGCCTGAACAACCAGGGCAGGCAGATAGAAGGGCAGGAGAGTGGCAGAGTTGGAGTGGGAAGAGCTGGTGAGACAGAAGCACTGAGGGAAACTGGTTTTGTGTCTCATCAAAGAGTTCTTCAGAGGGTATAAAACACAGAAAGAAATATCTTTCGCTCATCTTAAACAAAATTAGAGAGTATGTGCTTATTTTAACAAATAATGCAAAGACATGATTGTTCTTAGTACAGTAAAATATAAGCTGTGATACATCAGTATTTTTAATGCCTTCACTTCTAAAAGTATAAAAACCTACAAACTCATTAGTCTCTACATGTAAACACAAATATCTACTTCTTGTAATACCCTTCAGTTCTATTAAATTCAATACACAATTCTGTAAATGAAATATTAGAAAAGTGATCAATTTAAAATGGATAAAGGAATTAAGAGAATCTATTTGTCTAAGGAATAATGGAGTGGAGCTCCACCAGTGAATCTCTTCTTCAGAATCTCTAAAACATTAGTCTTTCTACTTCAACTTTAAGCTCTGTCACCAGGCTGAGCAGATCATGACCTGACTACACCTCACATCACTGTTGTCTATGCTGCCCTCTGAGAGCAATGCCAGGGTCTGACATTCCCAACCACTATGCAGATAAGCAATCACAGTAAAATTACACTCACAAATTGTGTTGAAAAATTTACTGGGGTAGTTTTATTCTACTATTATAGCCTCCTTAGTCCTTCATGGCCACTTGTTACAGGAAAAGTCATAGTCTTGTAGGTGCGACAGCCACAATGATAAAGTTACCTGATGTCTGCCAATATAGAGAAACATGAAGCTGCTTTATTGTTCTTCTTCTTCTCAACAAGTATTGATATCAAATATGACACCAAGACTTCAAAATGGAAATACTTAAGGGAAAAGTAATTTCTATTTCATGAAAAGTTTCCATTTAAGTCTTGTGGAATTGCAAACTGTCAGAAACTCTAATTTTGTGCCTGTAGTTTGTGCAATATGACTTGTTGGGTTTCAGTTTGGCAGTGAGCAAGAACTCCAGCCACTGCTCAGTCTGTGCCCATGGCATCTCATATCAATATTTTTGATGGGTCAAACTCTGGACAAAAACACATCTTCTCATCAAAGAGCAGAAGAGTTGTGACCTATGGATAGAGCTGTGACCCAAGTTCCTTAGACATTACAGGCAGTCATGGTTTTCTCACTGCATACATCTTAAATTAATAATTTCTCATCCAGAACCTACAGTCCTATAATTGTAACAGGATGTCACTGATATCATTGCCATGTTCTGCATTTTCTGGTTATCTTTCAGTCAGTAAATGTCAAATATTATTAAAGTTCTTTTGGATATACAGAAAGTGGCCCACATGAGGAATTAAGAAATTTTGATTTTTCTATGGACAAGCATTTGAAAGACTCAAATTCCAACTCTAGAATTCAGGGATCATAAAAGATTAATTTCAGTCAAGAAAACTATCACCTCTGTCTGTGTTGGTGTTGGATCTGATGTCAGATCTTCCTCAGAAGGATCTACTATGTCTTCACCTTTGCCATCTTTTGCTGCACAGAGATGGTCCTTAGGTTCAATATAAGAGTTGTTTTAGTGTGTAATGTAGGCCTTTCTAAGGTCAGATTTACAAGGGACAAACAATAAAAAGCTGCCTTGGAAGTTCAGGGATTGAGCTGGTGAAGCAAAGTTTTTAGCATAAATAGTAATTATACAACATACTTATTGACACCTCAGAAATATTATTTTCAAGCAAATAAGCATATAAGACTAAAGTTACCTAATTTGTTATCAGGCCACAAGAAACAGAACATTGTTAGTTCTTTGGCCATGTGTGCTACTAGGCAGGTAAAACTACATGATTGCTTCATTTACCTGCTTCCTGCCTCATCTAGTATCTAGAATGAACTGTATTAAAGAACTAAATTAATTTATTTTTTAATAAATGAAACATCTGTGAAGTGTGAAGTCAAAGTAGAGAAATGGATAGAAAAAAAGCAATGGTTAGCTTAATGGAGTAAATATCCCTATCTTACCTGTATTTATTCTGAGATTTGATAGAAGATTCCCTTTTAGTGTAAGTAATTTAAATCCAGATATTTACAGATGAAAATCAGCTAGATTTTACTTTCCAAACCACTAATTAGAATTCCAGAAAAAATAGAGCATGTTTCACAAGAAGCTTCAAGACTGCTAAATTTTTTTTCATTCAGATTAGGAATAAAATTTAAGCATACCAATTTACACAAAGAAATACGGAAGAGGATGTAAGCTAAAGCAAATTGCGTTGTTTTTTCAACCTTTTTTTTTCCCCCTAAATATGTTGTATCTGAGAAGAATTATACAAAAGTTTCTCTGAGAGAAATCTTTCAGGAATATTCACTGTTTTCTCCGAAATAACAGCTGAAACCCGGGGCAGATGTCATATCCAACTGCTTAGTAAAAGAGGCAATGTAATCTAGAAGAATAGATAGAAAAGAGTAAAGTTGTGTGTGTAATAGCTTGATTTCAACCATTAAATTAAATAATTAAAAATAAATAAACAAAAATTAAGGGGGAATAGGGAGCGGTTGTTTGGAGAGAAACATATTTATGAGCTCATTTGGGATCATTGGACAGGTTGAAAAGCAAATTATTCTGTTTTCTGCTTCAGTTGTCTGATTTGAAAAATAAAAGAAGAATCTCTTCTTGTATTCATGTTACAAAGAAAGAAATCTGATACATACTTTGGACAAATAAGGCTTTTTTATTAGATTTCTTTTTTTTATACATGGTGTGATGTCTAGATGGCCTGTTGTGCTTTATGATGGCATGCTTTGAAATACCCAAGAATATATTGCATCATGAAGAGGTATATTTTTAAATATAATTGTTTTAAAATCTTTTCAAATCTTATTTTCTTAATTTCTGTCCATTCTACAGGTTCCATAGAGTTACCCTGATTCATGTAGAATTTTCTGTGTATGCGTAGGTTTTGTGTTTACCAGCTAACATTGAGAATTAAAGTTATAATATATGTGTGTTTTTGACTCCAAAATTTGCAATCATGCATGTCTTTCAAAAAGGTATGAGGGTACTATTCTGTTACACCACAGCAGACACTTTATTAATGAAATTTGAGACCTGATTAAGCAAAAGACCTATACCTTGAGCTTTTTTGCACGAAAAATTCACTGATTTCAATCAGACTTTTTTTCTGAACAATACTGTGCAGAAGCTTTGATGTCTATACTCATTCTTTCTTCTTTCCATCTTTTTTTTTTGTTTGTTTGTTTCAGCAGCAAATCACATAAATTTCAGATATGCCTGACTAATCTAGTGGTCTATCATGGAGTGACTGCATCAGTGAACAAGGAAACAGCTACAAATGTTATCTACTTGGGCATCTGTAAGGGTTTTGATATGGTCTCCCACAATGTTCTTGCTGCTAAATTTAAGAGAGAGGAGTTCGACAAAGAGTAGATAGATAAGGAAAGGACTGGACAGGCACATCCAAAGAATTATAGTCAAAAGTTCAGTGTCTAAGTGAAAATCACCAATGAGTGCTTACTCAAGTTCCCTCAAGGGTCCGTACTGGAAACAAGACTATTGAATGTCTTCATTTTTGGCACAGGCAGTAGAACAGAGTTCACCCTCAGCAAATTTGCATATTACACCAATTTGAGTGGTGCAGTTGATTTGCTAAAGTGAAGGGATGCCAGCTTGAAAACCTTAAGGAGTGGGAAGGCCAAGTGCGAGGTTTTGAGCCTGAGCTGGGTCAATTCCCAGGAACAAGACAGACTGAGGAATGAAAGAATTGAGAGCAGCCCAGCCGAGAAAGGTTTGGGGTTACTGACAGAAGAAAAATTAAACATGAGTTGGCAATGTGAGTTTGCAGCCCAGAAAGCCAGTTGCATCCTGGGCTGCATCAAAAGAAAGATGGCCAGCAAGTCAAGAAAGATGATTCCCCCTCTCTACTCTGCTGTCATGAGATCCCACCTGAAGTACTGAATCCCGGTCTGGGGTCTCCAGTGCGTGAAAGACATGGATCTTTTCAGAGGTACAGAGGATGGTCACAAAAATAGTCAGAAGACTAGAACAATTCTACTGTGAAGAACAGCTTGAGAGAGTTGAGGATGCTCAGTCTGGCAAAGAGAAAGTTCTGGAAAGACCTTACAGCCTTTCAGTACCCAAAGGGGTATTGAAGAAGAAGAGAGAACCTGTTTACTGGGGCTTGTAGTGACACAACAAGGGGTAATTGTTTTAAAGTTAAATTGATCATGTTTAGATTGGGCAAGAGGAAGAAATTTTTATGATGAGGGTGGTGAGACAGAGGACTAGGTTGAAGGTGTGGATGCCACCCTTGGAACTGTTCAAGGTCAGGATGGACCGGGCGTTGAGCAAATCAATCTAATGAAAGATGTCCATGCCCATGGTGGGGGCTTGGACAAGCCCATATTTGAAGCTGCCTTTTGACTCAAATAATTCTATGCTTCTGTATCCTACTAGCTGTTCCACAGAAATTGGTTGAATATCAGAAAATGAAAGCTTAAAGTTAAACTGGGCATCTGTCAATTTCTCTGCAGTTGCTTTTATGAGACTCCACCTGGGTCTTGCCAGTCACTTCAGTTCATTTTTCTTTCTACTTTTTGCTGTAAAAACATCTCTTTCATTTATTAATGTTTTGCTAGTCCAGGTGTTGAAATCCCAAAACTTAGCTCTTTTCAAACAGTTTATTATTTATTTTCATTCTTTTGTGCCATCCCTGGTAGAATTATGACTTTATATCTGTCAATAAACTGTAGCTTACCCTTAGATAGGTTTACATTTTCACCTGTTCTGAAGGTTCAGTATTACTTCACGATTTCCATTATAATTACTTTAAATACTATTAAATTTATTGAATAAATGGAATTGCTCGTCTCCTTAGTGAATCAGGACATTTAACCAATTATTATAAATAAAACTCAAAAGCATTGAGTACCTCAAGCTCCAAACAGCATGATCTGCACATACCTTTAATATGATCTATAATAATGAACAAGTGAACTTATTTGTAGCTATTTGGCAGCTGGATTAGCTTATCTTTGGAGGTCTCCTCCAACCCAAACTATTCTAAGATTCTATGATTCTACTCAGGAAGAAATTCATGACAGTACATTTAATGGCTACTTTAAATTTGTGTGGGCTAGAAATTGGCTTTACTTGAGTGTTATAAGCTTTCATATACTCACTAAAAATGAAATTCCGTCAAAACCATGTTTGTTTCAGAGCTGCTTATCCCTTGGAGCATGTAGACTTTTCTGTCTCAATCATCTGTAAAAGTTTCTCAGAGCGAGGTTGCTAAAATGAAACAGCTGAATCTTTCACCTGTGTAAAAAATGACTCCATTTCAAAATCTGGAAATTTAAAAAAACAAATGAATAAACAAAAAATCCCCAAACAATGACAACTCTTACAGGTATGAAGCTAGTCTTTTATAGGTACGTTAGAACCATCTTTGAAGTTTGAGTGTTTCCATCCAGAAAAGTAAGATAAAATCTCTGCTAGAAGAATCTCTTTGATGCAAAATGTATATCATAGAAGTGAACTGAATGTTTTTAAAGCAAAGAAAATTATGGATTTTCTTTTTTTTTATGTTGATTATGAAGAGATTATACAAAAAAAGTTTTTTGAGTACTTAAATAAATTGTTGAAAAAACTCAGAATTTTAAATATTTCTCACAAACTATGCTTAAAGTGTGTGTGTTGTGAATGTATATAAAAGATAGGCAGGTTGTCTCTTCCACTCCTTCTGGATGTGTCATTGATAAATTTCTGCTAACCCATTTTTTCTATTTCCCTTCCATGACACCAGGATCCTTTTTTCTCCTACATAGTGCAAAAGTAATCAAGAAAATGCTGTGCAGAGACTTTTTCCTTGGGTGTTTTTCTAATTTTTTTTAAGAGAAAATTCTTTGAACCTTTGTGGTAAGAAACACATAGAAATGTGTTACTCAGATGTAACTGCTGGCTTTCTGTTAATCCTTGGCCTCTGAAAAATGTGAGTTTTAAGAATTATTTTCTAGTTATATATTTCTAGGTATGCTCCTGAATGACAAATATTGCTTTAAGACCATAAAAATGCTGTATTGTACTTTGGCAAACAAAAGGAAAGATAAATATACATTTTATCAAAGTACATTTGATCAAAACTGCACTGAAGTAGCTAGAGATATTACTAAAGTGAAACACTTTCTAAGAATATCAAAACCAAGCAAACACTCTCCTCCCTTCTCCCTTGTTTTCTGAGCATAAAAACAAAACAAAACAAAATAAAATCCCCCTGCACATATAATAGATTACAATAAAATGCACCACTAAAATGACAATAAAAAGATAATAGTTATTCTTTCAGTTTCTTAAGTTGTCTGTTCCAACCTTCGGAAACAGCTTCCACTGAACAAAAACTTTAGGTTTTGCAGAAAAACCCCCCAGAATATTCTGATATATTCTTATATCTATATATAGACTTATTGATAAATTATTCTATTATATATGTATGTATGTATATAGACATATATTTCCATATAGCCTAGTCATTCTTAGGATACCGTTTATGTAGTAAACCTGTATGAGAAGCCTCATATTGCCTCCCAGGATATAGTGCATTTCTCTACTATGTAAATACCTGAGAGCTTATCTTTCTTTATGAAAATGGCCTTGAGGTGTGATCTTGAACTGCTTGGAACTTATCTTCACGCAAAGCACCACTAATAGATAGGATTATTTGACACAGTGAAAGTTCATACGTTAGTTTTCTTCAAGTGCCATATTTTAAATCTGGACCTCTTTTTACACTAGTGTAGATGAATACACAAAATATGCAGAAATCTGTAATTATGTAATGTCATTACTGGCATGCACTGAGTAGTTTATTATATTACAATTCAACCTTTTTAATTATGCTATGAAATAAATATTATTCTACTATGTTATTAAACAAATTACTAAAATCTGCCCACTCACTAAATAAATCAGGCAATATAATTGAACATAAATAGCTCCTGGTACCAACCTAATCTGTTTAGATAGCAAAAATATTCTTTTCATTTCTCTTGCTAAGTAGAGAGCTTTGGCAAGTCAGGAAAGGCTTCAGAGAATTTTTCCATTTCTTTGCAAACTGATATCATATCCTCTAATTATCTGAACAGGGAAAAAAATCACAGATGTTGGTATTTAATGAAAAAACAATTAATCTAAAATCACTTCTTAGAAAAGCTTGATAAGATGTGAGTTGTTTTCAATAAAATGTAACCCCTAATGTACGTATGTGTTGAGTTTAAAAGTGCTATTTAGTTTTAAACAAATTTATCCAAAAAAATTGATGTTTCATGGAAATTAAACATAAAGTTATTTTGAATAGCCTCTTAACCGAAACTTTTTATTGAAATATGCAACTATAGAATCTGAATTGTACTGTATTTCTATTCAAAAAATAAGGATTACAAAAGAAACAAAGATTAATTTGAGCTATTATTGTTTCAGGAAGAGATACAATGGAAGACTGAATGAAAAATTTTGTATGAATCTGAGTCTAAAGTAAAGTGTAAAGGCTTAAAATCTGAGCATTATGACAGCTTTTGAAACTTCCTCCATTAATATATGGACTGAGAACATCTTAGATGCTTGGGATTTAACTTTACATTTATTTCCTCTTCTCTGAATTTAAAATAGTACTTAAAATACTGGTGCAATATGAAACAATGAACTTTTCCATAACTACATGTGGCTGAGGCTTTGCCAAACATTGAAATAACATTTCTGCGCAGACTGTCAATATTTCTCTTCTTTTTCATGTTTGCCATACTAAGCTGACATTTCATGTCATTAAAAATTTTTATTGTTTTGTGTTGTTGTTTTATGTTTCTATCCATATAGAAAGGTTTTAGACAAGATCTCAGAAAACCTGATAGAACCTTTTATAATAAAACAAATAGGTCATCTAAGACAGGAGGAATGAGGTGGTTTTTCTGCAACATGGGCCAGTGTCTCATCCTTTCCAAGCAAATTCCTACTAGTGTACTTAAGGGAATCCTATTGACTCCTCTTTTTATCTGTTCTCCTATAGAATGAATGGCAAGATCATAGTCTTCTTGTGTATTTACTGTTTGCTCTTAACAAAGAATGATTTATGGCTTGATCAAAGTCTATGTTTAAAAGTGCCAAGAGAAAGGGAGGGGAGGGAGGGGAGGGGAGGTTTGGAAAGGGAAGGGAAGGGACAGGAGTATGTGACAGTCCTCATGAATGTGTATATACAGATACATCATTTTGTGGAAGACTGAAGTAGATTACGTCTAAATTTCCAGTTGCTTTTGTTACTTGGTCTACTGCATACTACTGTTCATCTCTACAAGACACTGAATTGCAGAGGCCAGAAGTTGCTGGTGTAGCCATTAATTTTGTTTCTCCTTGAAGTCGATAGTGCTGGTAGAGGGAAAATTAAGGATGGAGATTCATGCAGATCAGCTCTGTTTAATACTGTGTGCCGTATTTAAGGTTCTCTCATCTGCAGATAAGGCAGTAAAAGACAAAAGTTGGTGCAAGTTGAAACATTTTGAAAGCTTTGCATACAGATATTTATTTGTTGAAGACGAAATGTTTGTGGGAAGCATACAGTTTCTGATCACAGGAGATAATTTTCAGTTAAGGAATAAAGAGGTAACCAGTGAAAAGAGCTGTTTTTCACATTATGCATCAAATGTAATTTTCTCACTAAGCACTGCTATTTTGTCTGTTTCCTTGTTTTGATATTTGCTTAGTAATAGATGGATTTTTTTGTGTAATACTGAACTCATACAGAAAAACCTAGGCATTTTAAATATACAAGAAAGATTTGTCCTCTTTTTACTGTATATTTCTAGACACTTTCACCTACTGTCAATACCTTAGTATAGCTGCAGTCCTGTTATAATAATACTACAAGCCAAAAACAGTCTTTGCTCTGTTAAACTTGTCACTTTTGGCAGCTCTACTCTTTCTTTTGTCATATTTCTCTTCCTCAACTCTCTGCTTGATGTAAATAGAAAAAATGAGCTGTCATTCAGTATGAGAAAGACACAAACATATTAAAGTGGATGCAATGAAGAGGTACAAAGATGAATAAAGGACTGGACCTTTATCAAAAAGGAGAGGTTGACAGAGCTGGGACATTTAAACTTGGAGAAGTGAAAGCTCAGGTGGATTTTATCCATGTC
This sequence comes from Manacus vitellinus, assembly GCF_001715985.3. NCBI lineage: Eukaryota > Metazoa > Chordata > Aves > Passeriformes > Pipridae > Manacus > Manacus vitellinus. The sequence goes on from NW_021940813.1 coordinate 19,576,396, forward strand.
CATAAACACTTGATGGGGAAAGTAAAGATTTCACATAGTCCTGGGCAACCTGCCCTCGATGTCCCTGCTTTGAGTAAGAGGTTGGACAAAAAGTTCTCCAGATGTGCCTTCCAGTCTCTGCAATTTCAATGATTGTCTAATTAAACTAATAATAAAAAGTTTATTCACATTAAATATGAACCCAATAAAAGACCTAGCACTTTTTAAACTAGTAGAGAGGAAAATTCATTCTACTGTTTGTAAAAATGGAAAATTTTATGAAAGTTCTAACTTATGATAAAATTTAGTAGGTCTAGGGCATTTTCTTAGAGCACGTAAATTGACCTTAATTTTGAAATATGTCCCTTCAGGATTGCACCATCTATGTGCATAGTGCGAAACTGTAGAAAATTTTAGTATTTATGTTAGGGAAATGTAGGCTGAATATGTCTCCCTCTTTGGAAAAATACCAATAAGGATTCTGAGAAAGAGAAAACTGTAAGTCTCCTCATACCTTTACAGAGTATAAAATCTGTACTATTATCTAGTTTCTTTCAATGTGTACCATTTCTTTCTCATAAACAAAAAGAGGGAATGTTCCCTTGTCTCTGCTTAAGACACTTCCTATACACTTTTACTAAAATAATTTTTTTTCTGTATGAAATTGTTATCTTGTGGTTTTCAAACAAACAAACAAACAAAAAAACACGTGACAGCCAGACAGGCAAACTCCCTCTTTGTTTCTGTTAAACTCTTCAATTCTATCCTTTCAAGTATCTTCATTCCAGGGTTATTGCTGCCTTAATTCAGAGAAAATATTTGTCTTCCATGAACAGTGATTCCTGCTCTTCCAGATTCCACTTATCAGTTAGCAATACGTATTTCTCAAACTTTTCAGTGTGTCAAATGACTGTGCAAACCCAACCACCACCCCCAGCCAAGATCTAGGGAATCTGAAATTACATGACACCAAGTAACTAAGAAATAGAGATAATGTGCTTTCTCATGCTTGTGTATAAATCAGTAAGGCTAAATAGTTGGTATTTACCACCCAGAGCAATAGACAATAAGGTAATTGCTAGTCTCAGTAATGACTGAATCCTTGAATTCAGCTAGCAATCTGTGAACACAGTAATTAATGCCTTGCATAACACAGCTGCCAAAAGCACTTTTCTTTCTGACATGAAGTTTTATTAGTCATTTGTAAGTGATTAATGATATCTAAGATTTTGTCACTTCAAAGAACAAAGGAAACTTCTGATGCAGCATGTGTATGGACCCTAATTTGATGGGTCAATGAAAGTGTTTCTGCTCCTCTTCTACATTTGTTTTCTGTTTGCCTTTCTGAAGCTACATAGGGAAAAGAAATTCTTGTGCTATGAGGAGATATGACCAATTTCAGTTTAAAATCACTTTGATGAGGCTTCTCTTTGTCATCATTTTAAAGATTTTGAATTAATCTTTAAAATAAATGTCTTTAGAAAATTGTCTTATAAAGAAAGTTATTTAAAATCTATCTCATCCAGGCTTATATCATGCTGAGTAATTAGATTACATTTCTGTGCAACTGTACCAGTATTCTCTTTTATAAACCTTTTCCCAGATTCACAAAAATATTCACATCTCAAAGACGAACCTGACTTTCTAAAGTTCTCCAGAAAAGTTATGTTACTATCTTTGTTTTAAAATTTCTTAGGTGCATCTTTGTCCATATTTATAGTTTACTATTCATTAAGGAGAAGAAAAGCACCTTTTAGCATTTCTAATTATTGATGATGTTAATATATGAGAAAACCCAAACACAGTAAAAACTGAGATAATTGCTAAAACAACTCCTTCAAAACACGGAATAAAGAGGAAAAATCAGCTTTAATATTAAGGGGTTCATGTACAACAGCTAGCAGTCACAAACATTAGAGACAAGGCCAAATGATCACCCATCTGTTACTGAGTAAGCTTAACATTATGATCGTATATTGTGATCCACAAAATATGCAAACTTTACTAACAGACACAGAAACAACAATAGCAAAAAAAAAAAGCTTTTCAACAAGGATGAGAAAATATGATCTTGATCACAATATATTAATAATTGATATTGGCTGTGTTTGAGTTGTGAAAATATGTTTGACAAAGTTCCATATTTTTTTGGTCATTTGTTTTGTTTATTTGATTGTTTTGGTTTGGTGTTTCTGTTGTTAAGGTTATTTTTTTTTCCTTAGGATTTGTTTGTTTCTTTTTTTTATCTGTACAGAGATCTATTTTAATGGGGAAACTTATTTTATGTGAAACTAATTTCTCACAAGTCCTGCTCAAATGATTTTGAAATTAGAAAGCCATTATTTTGAGACTGAGGCCAATTGAAATCAGTTTGTGCCTTTCAATTGATTTAAAGGAGTGATGCCCTGCAATTCTATTACCAAATTATTTGTGATATAACAAGCTTCCTTCCCTATTTGGATGCTTTTTTTTCTACTGTATATTTTTCTGTATGTTTTAATTGACCTTACAAAGTCATAGCAATAGCATTGTATGTAATAAATTCACTTTACTAAAAAGAAAATCATTAATCTTTTAAAGGAAGTTCACAAACTGTCCTGACCATTTCATGACTGGTGATATAATAGAGGTTGTGTAGCCAAGCAAGTACATTCCAAGCAAATCCTGCTAACAGCCAAAATGGTTCTCAATTAAGTAGAGCAGGTCTGAGGACAAACAAAACAATTGCCTAAGTAACCAAGTGATACTGCTTAAAAGGAAAGGACACTGACAATTTAGGTATTACTGCAAGCCAAGCAGTTTTCAGGAAAGAGATGTTTCTTACCCTTAGTTCTATTACCTCCTTTGCATGAAAAGCAATTTAATTTATCTTTTGAATTGTATTCTCCTATAAATTTTATAGGTCATAAAAGGATAACTTTAATCTGGACTCTGTGTAATAAATGTAGCATTATTTTCTGAGAAGGCTGAACTCAAAAACTTGAAAGTATACACTACTCTTTTTTCTTCACATTCTAGTGAATTTCGACACAAAATAACAATTATAATTCCTATAGAATAGGGATTATGAGATAGATATTTTAAGGAGTTATAATGTGACTATTTTAAATAAAAATTTCATACTCAACATACACTTTAAAATCATATTTTTTGTTCCAATACTTGTAGTTTATCTTCATCATATATTCTTATGTAGGTATATATTATTTATGTTCTTCATATTTATTTCCATATTTATATGTATCCTTATATCCTTAATAAAAAAAGGAATTATATTGTTTTAAACATTTTAAATATGTCTAACTTCCTCTTTCCTATTTTCTTATCATTTCAGGTTGTACTGTATATCATGCTCCTGGAAAGGGAGCACTGTGTAAACCGAAGGAGTAATAGATGAAAAAGCTCTATATCAGCAGTTTAAGTTAAATTTGATTTTTTCTGTTGGAAATATATGTGAGATATTCATGCATATCCAGGCTTTCTAGATGAAAATATTCTTGTAAAGATACTTTGAATCACATCTCTGCACAGTGTTCTGCACTCCATTCAGCAAACCCACCAAAATCTGAAGTTTCATTTTCCATGGTAGTGAAGTCTCTTCCCTGTGGTGTCAGTTTTCCAGTTATTTAAGCACTGGTTCTCCCTGTAGCACCAGATGCAACTGACCAATAAGAAATAGTTGGTGTTCATTTTAAAGGTTGTATATTTCCACTTGTTCTGCAATCAAGATGCTGTTCCAAGTAGCTCTTTTGAAACTGGAAATATGTATGCCAAATGGACAAAGAAAATCACGGGGTTCAGAAAGATGGAAAAGATTGAAAATCAATATCCCTCCTAAGCTTGAAAGAAGAAAATAAATACCCCATACGCAACTCAGAAAACAGTTTTTCCCTCTGTACTTACCATTTCTTCTTATTTTATTGCAGTGTCCTACACAAGGGTATATAACACCTACAGCCATCATGGATTTGTCAACAACAAACTGTGTCAAACCAATCTAATATCTTCCCATGACACAGGAACAGCCTTGTGGCAAGAGACAAAAAAGATGTCATGTCTTGACTCTGGTGTAGTTTTTGATGCTCTCACATGACATTCTCTTAATGAAGTTCAGAAAATATAATCTGGTGAAAGCTGTTACACAATGCAAAAATTTTTCCAAAAATAACACAACTGTTTTACTAGCACAAAGAAAGGATGACTAAACTGAGAACAAGTATCTGCAGCCAGAGAATATTGTCAGGGTTGACCAGATAATGCAGGAAATAGTGTATTTGTTAAATTTTCAGATATACAAAACTGGAAAAGGTTGTCAGGGCATTGGAAGGATAAGAATTCAGAGGGCTCATAATGAACAGGGAAAAAGGTTGGGAAAACAGGATACAATTTATAAGATATGAAAAAGAGTAAGCTCAGGAAAGAATTACATATCAATAAAAAAAATACATGTTAAGTGGGTAATATAGGTGCATAACAGACCTATAGATCAAAATCTGGGGAATAAACACAAAGTATCAATTGACTTTTGTTTTTAATTGGGAAAAAAGAAAAGAAAAAAAAGAAAGGTAAATAACCTACCTATCCCATTCATTTCAGATGAGTAAATTGATCAACCTGATTCGACAGGTGAACTAGATTTTACAGAGAAAACCTAAAAGCCTATTAAAAATTTCACTAACATTTGTCCACGCACATCTGCATGCTATACAATGTAATATTGACAGGACAATAAACAAGTGATAGGGTTATATACTGTAATAAAATAATAGAGAAAATCTTCACCTATCTGTTTTGAAATTATCTAATGTCTATTTTTAAAAGATTTGACTTAAAAAAAAACCAACAAGATAAACTGTACTAGTTATACTTCTTTCAACAGGCTTCAAGGTAAATCTGTACACTGAAGCAAAAACAGGTCCAATAAGCAAGCTGAGTCACTAGACCAGTCACTATCTATGGTTTTAAGGTTATCAAAATTGCTGGGGGGTTATATTCTTTTTTTTTTCGAGTTCAAGATATAATAAGTCCTTGTGGATAAACCTTCAAAGTGAAGGCACCCTTTACCCTCTGGTCTTCTTCAGTACCATATTCTGGACAGTGTTGTGTTCTCCAGCTCCCACAGGCTGCTGACATACTGCCTCTGCACATGCAATACCTGCAACCACTACGATGGGATACAACTACAGGGTATCACAAGGAGAAGAGACATGATATAACATCAATTATTATATAAAATGGATACAAACAGTCTCTGACACCTGGCTTTGGGAAAAGGAAATGGTCCTAGCCTCTGATCATAAAATTAGATTCATGCTGCCTTAAAAAGGACACGTACATCCTTTGGAAGGACACATATGAACACAGAGTGCAGTGTTATTAAACAAAGTATGATAAAACCAATTTCATTACAACCAAATATGAATATAGTTCTATGCAACATTCATTCCCGAGGCTTGTAGGTTTTCCATGTACAGGCTAAGATGAAAGGAATCTCAATAAAAAGACTAAGAGAAAGGGAAAGTTCATACAGGGAAAAGGAAGTTTTCCTCTTCTGGTTTTAACCCACCTATGAAAATAGATTCTGGAAAAAGGACTATATTGTTATATCACAAGCTCTTTAGGCATCATTGTTGAAATTAGTTAAATTAAACACAACAACAACAAAAAAGTCCTGATAAGGACTGCTGCAGAAATAGCTTAAAAAGTTGACTTATATATATAAGTAAAAGATCAACTATTTCATCTAAGAAAAATTCAAAACAAAAATAGTTTATTTCTCTGGTAGCTAATACTCCTTCAGTAATCATCTCTCTCTGCATAATAGTTGACAGTTCTGGAGCATCAATTAAATTGATTCATGAATAAAAAAAAGGATGATGTTATGTTTTCCTCATCTTAAAAACAAACCCCATAATTCTCAGAAGAAGAAGGAAGACAAAAATAAAACAGTAGGAAATTAAAATATTAAAGGGCTTGTCATTGATACAGACAACCAGTGTCAGCCTTGCTAAATCTGAAAACAGTAGATCTGAGACAAAAATATTCTAGTGGTAAAATGAAAAATACCAATATCAATTATGCACTTATCAATTATAAACCACATACTGTGGTTTATATGTTTTCTAAAGTTTCCTTAACCAAGATAGCATTTTTTTCAATGGGATGCAGACTTACTGAGACAAAATTAAATTCTTGACATTACTCAAATACATGCAGAAATGAGATTTATTTATTGAAACACTACAAGTTAGTTGTGCCAAAAATAATAGTCTTTTAAGTCCTTTGTTAATGCACTAATGGATATGCCCACCAAATATCAATCTTCTGGCTGAAAATTCACACCCTATCTAGTGGACCTTAGTTGATTTAGCATAGTGAACTTGCTGTATAAAAGTATTCTGACACAAAGAAAGCTTTGTTCAAGGAAGACAAAACAACCAGGGAAAACAGATCTAGTCAAGTAAACTTAAATTGGTTATTTAATGGTTTCCTGACTTTTTTTCAGTCTGCTAAAGAAACATTTTCTTCTTTTGTCTACCAAAGTTTTAAGTGAAATATAATGTAAAGGGATATAATTTATAGGCACCTTATAGTTGTTAATATTGAAAATTCTGGGGTTATGTGTTCTATTTATCTATTTATTTGGCTTTCTAAAAGAGAAAGCCTTCATCCTTCGTTATACTATGAGCTTGTAGCCCAGAAAGCTAATTTTATCCTGGGCTGTATCAAAAGAAGTGTTGGCAGTAAGTCAAGGTGGTGATTGTCTCACTCCACTACCATGAAATTCCAGCTGGAGTACTATGTTTGACCCTGATGCCCTAAACATAAGAAGAATTAGGACCTGCTGGAGTGAGCCCAGAGGGTCATGAAGAAGATCAGAGTTCTGGAGCACCTCTGCTATGAAGTCAGACTGATAGAATTGGGGTTGTTCAACCTGGAGAAGAGAAGGCTCTGGGGAGACCTTTTTACAAAGATGAGACTTTTTACAAAGGATGTAGTGATAGGACAAGGGTTATTGGCTTTTACACTGAGAGTAGGTGTGGATTAGATATTAGGGAGAAATTCTTTATTGTGAGGGTGATGAGGCACTGGAACAGGTTTCCCAGAGAAGCTGCGGATGACATCACTGGAAGTGCTCAAGGCCAGATTGAATGGGTCTTTTAGCAACCTGATCTAGTGAAAGATGTCCCTGCCCATAGCTGGGATTTGGACTAGTTGATATTTTAAGGTCTCCTCCAAATCAAACCATTCTATGTTTCTATGGTTCTAAAAATATATACTAAACATTTAGGACCTGAGGTATTCTGTAATATTTTTTTAACTCAGGATCTTCAAACTTATTGGAGAGGGGAAAGGGGAATCATCAGATTTTCTAATTTATCTTTGATTTACCTCAGAGACCAGTTTCTATTGAAAATATGATTATGTCAAACAGTTATTTTTCTCTCTGGGCTCAGAAATCTTTTTCTGCAACCTGATACATACTATAGATTGCTTGAATTTAAATAAAACAATAGAAGAATGGGTCACACAGCAGCCACTTCCAAACCTTAAAGTGCTCTTGATCTGAATCATTCTTTCAAGAAAGCTTATTTCTCCTCTCTGTTTCTTGGGGTATCATGTCCCTAACTTACATGTCTTTGCTTGTCTTGACATTCAGTCTTCTCCTATCTCCATGTGGTTGATCAGTCCTTGACAACTACTTTATGATGTTCATGATCCCAGGATATCATCAACACTAAACCCAGAATTCAATCAAGCAGTAAATTTACAGTCTGGATCAGGCTAAGGAGATTATATGCATGCTTCATAATAATAATGTGAAGGGTTGCCATAGGCAAACAACACCAAATTCAATGCCTGTCAGTGAATTTTCATGAAGATTCAGTGGTTCTCAAAGAGTAAAAGCTGACTAAACAGCACGTCTCTATTTATATTCCATAATGGGAATTTTAGGAAAGCATCCAGTGTGTACTACATGGGCTAAAGCGCATTTTGGCTTTGTCTTCATAATCTAGGGTCAAACTGTGCAATGTAATCAGCATGCAGTATAAGTTTAAAAGTGAATTCAGGAGAGGTGATTGAAGGATGTAAAATCTTTTATGAGGAGCTTTGATACACTCTAATTTGGTATCATCATAATAAAAGTGTACCGTACATACTGGATTTGTGGTAAAGGTGTGATAGTGTGATGTGGAAGAGGCTGGAAGGAAGTTGGATTAAATTCTGTAAGGAAAGTTAGGGAATGGGGTTGCATGGGAATAAAAGAACAGTTTCTTGAGGCAAATACAACTGTGAACATGCTAGAATCATTTACCATCTGTGAAGCTATGCCTTCTGTCACTGCAAGGTAGGCAAACACTTTTGAACTAGTGTTAGTTGTTGTCCGAGGATGATGTGGTGTTACACAGCAACACATGGATAAGGTGTTTGTTACAATATCAGTGTATTGCATCTTTGTTTTCATTCACTCTCTGGTTGGTGATGTCAGTCTTTATTGCACCTGTCAACACAAAGGAGTCTCTGACTAAGTCTGATGAGATTTCCTGAACTGCTGCTGTAGTGTGTTCTTATAACCAGTTAGCCCACACCAATTGTAACTACTCCAGTTCATGCATGATTTGTTTCTGTTGACTAATTTAAACTACCTGCAAACCGAATTCTAACTACTCCATATCCTAATTAACGTATTTTAAATACTGCAACAGGCTGCCCTATTAGTCCATTCCTGACTATTTACATATACTTAATCTATAAACTGTTTACTCCATTCCGCAGCAGTAACAACCTCCAGAAGGACCTGTGACAGCCAGATTCTCCTCCCAGCATGCAAAAAAAAAAATCTATTTATGAGTCTATCCAGAGCAGGGGCTGCCTGGAGGGAATCTCCAGGTCTGACTGAAACTCCCACCTTGAGAACTCTTATAACACTTAGTCAAGCACTTTTCCATGGGGATGGTTAATACTTCAGTTAAAGACTTATCTCAAGTCACTTTGTTGTCTCAAAGATGCTTTTAGACCATGTAAGAAAATATCTAAATGTGTTAGGTATGCATGCAAGGCCAACTCTGATCCCCTGTTACCCCACAATTGCAACGACTTAGAAAACTTCAATTCTGTGCTGATATTAGAAATACTAATTAAAATCTGTAGAGATTCTATTAAAAAGGGCATGAGAAAGGAGAGAACAGGCTGTCAGGAGAGTCTCTCCTACCTTTGCCCATTACCTGCCCCATGCAATGTTTCTCTTGCACATTGTCGCCTACTACCTCCATACTATGTCAACCACTTGTTTTCTATGCTACATCACTTTACCTGAGCAATGCTTTAACCCATCTGAGATCACCTGGATGTCCCACTTAAAACTCTTTGTCATTTACACCCCATCAAATATTACCTAAAAGACTGGGAAGACATGACTGAGAACAACACTGTGCTTCTCCACTGTGGACCACAAAAGGCACTGGTGCCTTAGCCTCTGGTCTTAAAAACAAAAGTAACTGAACAAAAAAATACCACCATCCCCCAACTAAAAATCAACAACACCAACAAACGCTCCACAGTCCTTTCATGCAGCTACTCCGAAGATATTTTAGTCTCTGGCTTCTGGTTGGACAGAACATGCTGACTCAGTAAGAGCAACTGAGCTATGAAAGGAAGCGGAGTTTGAGATTTTGTGGTTAACTAATTGGAAGCACAGTCATTGCCCTATTTGAGAGGGTTTGATTTATTACTCCAAAGTTTCTAACTCCCCCATCAAGTTGTGAACCTTGATTCCATTTCAGAAAACATTTAGGAATCGTCACTTATGATGATTGGTCCTGGTCCAAAGGCCAGCTTCACTGATTTCTTTTGCTCTCTGTTCTCCTTTTTTTTTTTTTTTTTTTCTATGAGAATGTTTGGTAAAAAGAATGGAAAGATATAAGGCTTGACGTTTAGTAAAAAAAAACAAAACAAAACAAAAAATCAATCAACCAACCAACAAAAAACCTCCAGAAAACTCATAAAACCCAAACATATAACAAAAAAAAAAAAAAAAAGAAAGAAAAAACAATGGTTTAAAAAAAAAAGTTAACAAATGGGAGCCAATTCTCTTTTACTTTTGTTTTTATTATGGATATTTACTTTGTGGTAATCTGCAAGAAAGTAATTCCCTAATGCACTGAAATCTTTATGATCTAAAGTGTTATTTTTCATTCACTTACTGTGCTAACTGTTGAAAAGAAGCTGTCTTCATTCATACTCAAAGGACAATTCTTCAACAATTATTTATACCCACTGCATAATCTATACAGTAGTAATAAAAATAAAGTTTAACATTTTTTTCTCCTTGTCATAATTACAATAAAATCATGTAAAGACAAAAAAAAAATCAAGTTATTACACATCTTTTTGGCCTCTCTGTAATGTGTTAAGAGTAGAATCCAGCTGACATGATTACAACCACAGGTTATGACCATTATGAAAATGGTTTGCTTAATACTTTTAGAAAGTTTATATTTTTTTTTAAATTGTCTTTTAACTACTCGACCAGAAAGTGGTAATCCCCTGTGTTCCTTTAAATTATGTTAAAGGGTATTTCAAAATCATATGAAAGAATAGAAAGAAGACCCAAATCTCAATGTTTGATAGAAGTTAGGTTGCGTATTTTTCTTTTAAAATGTAAAATGATAAAGTGCAGCTTCTTTATAATATTGCATGGTGTATTTCAAACTTTTTGTCGCTGTACAGGTAAAACAGGAAATACTTAGCAAAAGGAAATAAAACTAAAATCAGAGACCATAGTTTTAACCTTATAGAGGTGAATTTGAATAAATTTCTATCTATAATATTTTGAAGCTCAGTTTTGTGCTTTAAAAAAGCAAAATTTTGGTCCAACTACTGCTTTCTGAATTTGATAAAACACATTTCTGCTCCACTGCCAATTAGAAATACTTCATTGAAGCTAATGTAGTGGTATATTAGATGATATACTTATCATTTAATTTTATTAGAGCATCAAGACAAAAATTTTCCACTCACAAAAAAGGTCATATCTATTGAGTGAGACAATTGAGGTACAAAATATAGAAAACTAAAGATCACTATGAATATTTTTTTTTTTCAAAATCAGTGGTAAGCCTGTTTAAGACAGAGTTGATATTCGTCTGATCATCTTCAAAAAAATCAAAACTCTTCTGAATTATTTCTAAAAATTAAGCCCTTACTATATGCAAAAGTATCTTCTGATTCTGCCTCCTCAGACTATCTTACTTTTTGGTTTGTTTTGAGTGTTTCATTCAGATTTTTATGCTACATTTCTGACAGAAAAAGGCAGTATTATGAATTGGTAAGCAATTGTTTTCCTCGGAAATATTCAACTGATGATAATCTTTCTAAATTTTTTAAATTATTGCATTAAACTTAGAAATAATAGGAGTCTTAAGCAACTTATTTGAAATACAAAAGGCAGAGCACAGTAAAAGAGCAATTTGATACAAAACACCATCAAGTCAGATTCAGAAAAATTTGAACCTTGCCTACTACTTTTTCTCTTTTATCTTTAGTATGAGTTGCCCCTAGAACATATAATGGAAAATAACTACACTGAGCACTTCCAGTCTCTCATATATCCTTGAGACATTATCCTTGAGACAAATATTTCAGTTTATTCTGAGGGAAATCCACCCTTTTGAGGAGTAGGTCAGATTCACAAAGTAGGACTTTAGGTCTTGTTTAGTTTGGATGAGAGGGTGGTGAAGGGACATGGGTTTTTAGTATAACTGTAGCAAACATCTAGACAGATCTTGTGCTCTTACAATGAGAGAAACTGTATTTATTGCCTGCTGCTTAGTTAGGGTAATTAGGGCGGGATAGGGTCTATTTAATGTGGGCATACAACCTGGATGTAAAATAAGGCACTTAAGAAAACAATCCACAGGAAGCAAATGCCTAAACCATTGATTGAGATTGAAGAAGGCATCTGTCTTTGAGAGCCTTTAACAAGATTTTTCTCTCCTAGTCTGGGCACTTGCCTCAATAGAGATGAAAATAAAAGTTCAATTTAATACCTAAGCTGAGCAGTCCAATTCCTGTCCTGAATCTCTTTTAATAAATAAAGACTTTTAATGATATAGCCATTACTGAAAACCATAAGTCAATTAATTCTCCACAGCAGCAGAGAAAGTTCTTCTGTATAAAAATATGGATCTGCATTGCACTGAGTGGATTTATAAAGTATGGTGGGATGTAATGATTTATATGCATTACAAAAGCTAAGAAAAATGGAAGATAGCCTTCCATTAAGAAAACTATGCAGAGAGTAAGGCAAAATAAGAAGACTAAAATTAACAGTCATTTTACCCAACTTCTACACAACCAGGTGTTCCTCTAAACTGAAATATTAGGTAGCATTGGTCACCTTTAAATTCTCTTCTGTGGAAACTAAAATAGACTGTCACCATACCATATGCTTCCAGCAGAGGTAGTGGTAAACTGCAGGTGTAGTCTTCAGCTTCTCTAGCTTTATGTTAAAAATATCAAAGATAAAATAGGTTGTTATTTTTTTTTCTTCTTATTTTCTTCCATGCCCATTGCTAGGGGTTTTTTATGGTGTATGTATTTTTTTGCAAAGGTAGCAGAAATCAGGAATTTTATTTAAGAAAAAAAAAGCACTTTATACTTAAATTTCTTCCCCTATAATTCAGCATAGTTTTAAATAGAAACATTTATTGACCAAAAAGTGAAACAAAATGTATTTTTTCTCTAAACATAAGCAGTGAATGCTTTCTTTAAAGTAATAGATAGCTAGATACAATGAAAAAAACTATCCTAGATAACAGTGTTAATTAAAATTTTAATTGTATCTGTATGAATTACCAAGGGCAGAAGAAAAATCATACACAGAACATTGCCTGATGTTTTGGGTTTCTTTATTTTTTATTCTTTTTTTTTTCTTTATTTTCCTCCCTCTGTTCTTTTTAACTATTTCTGGAAGCTCATTCAGCTCAACTGGAGAGTGCAAGAGCATCCCCTGCAGGAACATTTCATCCCACACTGATTTTCTTGTCTACAGTGTTTTTTCTTCTGTTAATTTGTATTCATCTTGCATGGTGCACAGTAATTGTGTCTAGAGAATTAGAGAGGGATGGCTATTGCAGTGGTAATAGAATTACTATCAGTGTTCTAAGTTGGTAAAAGGATTGTGAGTTTCAGTCAGAGGATTTAAAAACACATGCTGAAATGTATATTGGGATCTCTTTTCTGCAGCACTCCTTATAGATGTATTTTTCTTTGGGGTTATAAATAAGATCGTTTAAAGTCAGCAAATGTTGCTAAAAAGATGATACTAGAACTCTCTGAAAAAGCAGCCTTAGGTTTGTACATGATAACAACACACAAATGTGCACACATTCTGAAGTGATTGAACTGTCTCTTTAAGTGCCCTTGAATTCAAAGGGAACTGCAATTCACTGACTACAACAGTAGCTACTAGTTGCTATTTTATACTACTCTTTGTTTTCTTCCAATATGTTCTTTGTGACTTGATCTCCCCTGCTTTATTTAAATAAAAGTAAAAAGAGAAAAGTTATCATCATTAAATGTCAACATATCATAGGCATGCCCAAAAACTCTGACCCATATGCAGCTTTAATATGTGTTGATAATAATTTTCAAGTCCTGCTAGAAGTGCTATGGATTTGATAATATTCTGAGAGTAACATTTTAATTATCACATATATAGTATTAAAAGTTTCAGTGAACTATTTATATTATAAAAATCAACAATAAAATCGAGACAAATTATGTCTTTTGACCTCTCGAGGTGTTGATATTCTACCTATAAGAACTAATATCTAAATCTGTAAACCTGGCTTCAGCATAAGATGGCATAAAGAAATTTGAACTATTTCACCTTATTTCTGAGAAAGATCCATCATTTCAGTCTAAGGGGAACTACAGATACTCCGAAATTTGTGCTCATAGAAACAACATGAATAAAATTAATTTGTAGAAAATTACTACATGTTATAAGAAGGAGAAATTGATTGTTTAACTTGGTATTTTTCTCTCCTTTCCCTGAATACTGTAGAGAGCCAAGGTGCCATATATAAAAGAATAATATACAATGCCTCATAATGAACTGGGACTTGAAATGGAATTCAGTGAAATCTACAAGTTTTTTTAAAATGAGAAGTTGAGTAAGGACCTCAGTATGTCCTGCAGCTCTTGTTCTTCGTTCTGTTGATCTGGCTTTTTCTCATTCCTCATTTGCAAAGCTAGAAGACACACATTTGTATCATTTCTTGAAGAAGCAAAGCAGTGTTCTTTCCCTCCCAAATGGTTGATAGCAGTCAGGGGCTAGTCTTTCCCTTGTCCCTTTTTGGTTCACTCACTGCACAGAGATTGGAAACCCTAGTGGAAGAGGAGCTATTTGAACACTCAGATTCCCATAATATACAACAAATTGTGGAATACTCTACTGAAGAAGAGAGTTTCTGGTTTGTTTTTTTTAAAAGAAATTGTTAGTTTTCACACCCTTCTGAAACAGTCCATAACAAATTTCTCCTATCTCTGATATAAAGCAAATTATTAGTGGGTCTTCAAGAAACTGAAAAGTTGAGAACAGTTCTTAAATCCCACTTTAATTTTGCCTTAGATGCCGTATATTTCTGTAGACATTGCTCAACTATTTACAGATAAAATTTTCTTCAAAATTTGTCTTTTCATGTCCTCACTAATGAGCTGAGATTTTCCATAGAATCATGCTATAAACAATAGTTAGGAATTAACATGAACATTTTAGTCATCAGTTTTGATCTCTAGGCAGTAGTCTATCCCATTACTGGACAGAAGAATATTGTTCCTTTGTACTCAGAATTTTGTGATATTGTCACAGTAGAACTCATTTCCACCATTTGTCGTGTTACAGACTATTTTAGAACATCAGGCTCATTGACAAAACACATCTGATTTCCACATGAAATTTCTTCTCTGATAATCTGTAGCCTGATAGCCTCTGATAATCTAATGAGTTTATGTTGTTCTTTGGACTGTAGTATTAAATTTTCTCTATTGCCTTTATTCCCCTACTATATCAAAGAGAGAAGAAAATAAAGCTACTTACAAGCTTGTTCTGTAAGACTTGTCTTGATCTTTGCTTATTAAAACATCTTTTTTTTATAACTTTCCAAGGTGTATTTGTATTTTTTTTTTTAAAGTATAGTCAGAACTATACACAAAAGCACATTAGAACTATCTCCTTAGTATTTCTCATCCCTTCCTTACTGTATATTCTTCATTCATGTGTCCTAATATTGTCAGGCATCTTTTATGGTCACATACCATTTGTTTCTATTTGTTAACCTCTTCCATTGGAAAAAAATTGCCAAGTAACAGATCTGGGTGCTATAAGGACTTTAAATAATTTGACAGTAGTATACTTACCTGCTGAATCTATTTAAATGTTATTTTAACTATCTTAGAGGTTTTTCCATTCAAAAGTTAAGGTGGAATTTGCTAGCTTGCAATGCACTTGTCAGGCTTTCATATTCTATTTAATATTTACATCATTTCCTTCTATGTTTTTTCCATTTTGTATTTACATGAATTCCAAAATAAATTGTGCTTTGTGCTGCATTACTAGCAGAGGACTTCAGATGTTTAAATACAGGTGACTAGTGTGGTTTGAATGTCCTAGCATATCTGAAAGACAGTCTAGGTAATAACCTTTCTGGCCTGGCAGCTGATCAGTTGTCTTACTTTAAGATATACACAGCAGTTACATGTTGATATTTGGGAAACAGCATCTCACTTCAAATTTTCTTTGTAAATGATTGTGTTGTTTTAATGATCTAGTGCTGTTTTAGCATCTGTATGGTATCCTCCTTGTGCTTCAGTTGCTACTGCAGAAAGATGTAGGTTTCCAATAAGATCTTTGTCCTACACATCTAGGACATCTAAGACACACATGTGTGTGTCTTAAATAACTTAGAAAGTTGCAAATACCACTAGTTTTCCATGTTTAGCTAATACTACACAAATTACTATAAGTTTTCAGCTTTCTATCGTAAATTCAGGGGTCTGAGTGTAAACCAGTTCTCAAGGTATATAAAACAGGGATTCAGTAGGTAAAAAATTATCCATATGTAGGCAATAGTCTCTTGAGATCTATGCAGGTCAACAAAAAGTAGTCCTTTATATACAGTTATCTGCATAATTCTCCAGACTCTATTCACTTTTTAACTGGGACATTAAAGCATTCGCCTTGAATTTGGTGTGCAGTGTCACTTCAAATATTTCTAAACTAAGATATTCACATAGATTTAGTATATATGACACAAAGCAGATAGAAGACCCATGCTCCCACAGCAGTACCTGAAAGCTACATGGGATAACCTAGGACACCTCATATGTAGGTGAATGTAGTCATTCCACAGGTCTGCACTAGCCCTCATGGAAGCTTGGACACGTAGCTCACTTGCTTATTTTGACCCTTAAATTTAGCCATCTATAGTCTAGGGATAAATTTCATCAAAATTGCTTTAAGTATTACTCATTTACAGAAGCAGTTATAGTTTTGGGGTTTGCTTGTTTGTTTTTAATGAAACACCTATCTGTTTAATTCTTAGAAAGATCTTAAGGGAAGTATTCTAACCTTAAGAGTGTCACCTTAAGATTAACTTGGTTTGGATACCCAAAAGCAATACATTTTCTGAAAGACACTTTAGCAGCTCTACTTCTTCCTCCTCAAGACTGGAAAAAAAAAGTGTCTACAAAATTGTACAAAAAGACCATGTAATTCATTCTCTTGGCTTTGACAGTGACTGACAGTGAATGACTAGAATAGATAAGAAAGAAGGAGTATCAGTTTCTTCCTCAGTCTACCCTCAGTACATTTTAGTGGTTTGCAAACCATAGACTTTTTGAGCAAAAAGTGAGGTCTTTTTATTCTGCAGACACTGCTAGACTTTTTCTTCTGCAGATATGATTTTTTTATCTGGAAATAATTAACATCCACAAAAAAAGTCTCTTTAAAACTCTTAGCAGTGACTGCTGCAATGCTCATCTATAGCAGACAAGTCCAACAGGGAGATGGTATCTAAATACAACTGAAATTGGACAAGTGGATAAAGTGACAATTTATAGTCTTTTTCTAAGCAATATTTAACAAGAGGTCTGAGTGGTGGTACCATTTTGGACAGCCTCAGAGAGAGAGCTGTACTACTGTTGTTTAGAAAGATAGATTCTGGTTTGAGAGACAGGTAGTCCCAGCCATATAACAGATACAAGTTTCTATTTCAGAAGCTCTCATGGATTACAGACCCCTGTAGCACATTAGAAATCCTGGAGTGTACTGTTCCTAGTACTGCTCCTGTTCCTAGTAGTGAATTGATGAGATCAGATACCTGTCACTGATCCAGACAATATTGTCACTTTGAGGCCTCAAACAAGCACTTCTGTTCTGCTGAAGAAGAGAAGAAACTGTTCCTTGCTGAAAAAAAGTCAAGTATCTTTTCTTGTAGATTTTTTTTTTACCCTGTTTTATTCTTGCTTAAAAAAAGCAGAAATTTAGAACCTTTACAATGGTTTCAGGGAGGAAAAATAAATGAAGGCTGGATTCTGAAATACAGTCAGTTTCCAATTTTTTCATTATTTTATTTTATAAATATCACTACCACACAAAAATAAGCAACACCAGTAATGAACATAATCTTTTGTTGTTAGCTTCCTCTTTAATTTTACAAAGTGGATAAAAACAAGCAAACACTCAAGACAACCCCAAAACCCACCCCCCCAAACAAACACAGATACCTTTCCCATTACAGAAACGGAGATCTAGGAAAGTATTTTAATTTAATTTTTCTCAATTATGTGTTTTTAACAGCAATCATGTCCATATTTTCCTTGCTGAGTTTCAAAAATATGTCTAATGTTACCATTTTTCAATGAAAAAGATATTTTTGTTGTCTTGACCATTCAGGGAGAGTGACACGACTTTTAGAAGTCTTTGTGTCAGTATAATTCAGGATAACACACTCTAAAATTCTGCATTTAGAGGATTAGCCTGGTGCAGCAACAACTGTTTCCCAAGCATTTACCAGCTGTAAAAGTTACTTGCTAAATGTAATGAGTAACTCACTCATAGGCTAAAATGCTGATTCCTCTCAAATTCCTGATGGTAGACACATTAACTGGGAAGTCACTTGGCTCCAGTGGCTTTCTTTTAAATATTAAACTGCTGGAAGGCAATATCTCCTGTAATAAGAAGAATATAGAGTAGCAGTTTTGAATTTAAGTAAAAGACAGTACAAACCATTTATTTCTGTTGTTTTAGAAATAGAAAAGCTAGCATATTTTAAAATATGTGATCAGGTCTTTTTTCTTTCTCAGTAAAATCATACTAGTTACTAACTAGTCTTCTGAGTGCACCAAAAAATTACTAATTTTAAATGTTGCCCATTAGAAATGATCCTCCAAATTCCAGGACAACAATACCTTGGGAAAATTGGCAAATTCAGGTAGGATATCTGGTTAAAATACTGCTTCAGCTCTGATATATATGGAATCTATAAACTTACACCCAAATATAAATACAAACATATACAAATATAAATAATATAAATATAAATAAATAAATATATATATATATGTGTGAAATAAGGCTCTGGAATATGTCTTTGAGTTCCTCAACTTCTTATAAGCAGCTCTCACTATGTGTAGCCTATCAAGTCATGGGCATAGAGAACCAGCTTAGAGGACCCTGTCAGATATTTGATATCTTTTGCACTCTTGGCGGTTTCCTTCAGCTTCCCTTCTACCCTTACACGTTTTTCTGCTGAGACCATAAATGCTTCAGGTTTCAGCAGTAAGGTAAATCAGGTGTCTGAACTTCCTTCTGAGTTGGTCAGATACACCCATGTGCTGTTACTGCATTACACCCCAGGTGATCAGTCTATAGATCACATAGATGAGATCTACAGATTGTACAGTTATACATGAGTAATACACATAATAGGATTAGTTTGCATCCAGTTTCCTGATCTAGTTTATTCATATTTCCTACTTGCTGTCCATGGTAGATTAGAATTAGTATCACAGCTTTCTTTTACAGGGTTCATTATACAAGGTCTTCATCTCATCTAGACCTTTAATTTGTAGACATAAAACGGGCTCTGAATATACTGGAGTGAAAGCTGCCATTTTTATTAAAAGGTGGTTGATAGGATAGACCATTGGTACAAAAAAAACATTCATACTAAAGAATCAGTGGTAGAAGGTTTTTTTGTAATCTTACCTTCTTTAGTAAGTTTTAAAATGAGCTTCACAAAGGGTCATATTTAAATTATAATTTTAAAATATAATCAAAGAATAACTTGAAATATATCAATGTTGATTAAACTTATCTCTTTGATGGTTTAGATTTTTAAGTTCTTGCCAGTCTTATAACAGAGTGATGGGCAATACATTGTGTATTAGTAATAAAGTCTAGTACAGATAGTAAAACCAGTTGTATAAATAAATTAATTGAGGGAAATACAGGTATTGTAAAGTAACTGGCAATAAAATAGTCAAAAATTGTAAAGTATTTTAATAGGCTTTATGGACATACATTAAAAACACAAGGACATAATCATCTAGGGTATATTGAGAGATGATCAAAAAATTACAATTTTTTTTCCTTATGTTTAGTTCTTAGTGTTTCCGGGGTAAGGTCTGTATTACAATTGTCATTGATTCATATATTATTTAATTAAGTAACAGGTTTCAAGTGACTAGGAGTATTTCATGTGAGTTTGAGTACCGTAAATTAGCTACAGGCAATTGTATCCTATGTGCCTCTAATGTATGAATGTGTTATTACCAAGTTTTGTGGTGGAGTAACAAGCATTTTACACAATCAAGAAAAATTGTTACCTCTTCATGAACCACCAGGTAAATTGATAATTTTTGTTCCTTGAAATATTTCTGCTCCGCAATAATCATATCATAAGAGCATTATGAGCCAAACAGCCTTTGCTTGATTAGTTTGTTCTAATCACCTTAAACCAACAGGGAAAGTACAACATAAGATGTCTAAAAAATGTTGCCTTCATAGGGATGCTCTAATTGCTTCTTTTTAACTATTTAACTTTCCTTTGACCTGTTGAAGTACGATGTTGACAACTGTAATTGTCATATATAAAGAAAATTTTCAAGGATCGAAAATTGTCTCACTATCTTTCAAGTGTGTTTTTATGCTGCTGCCATGTGACTGTCCTGTTTACTTTTCAAACAGTACCCACTGAATTGAAATCAAACAGGTATATAAAAACATTTTGCTTTCAGAAAAAAATAAAAATCACAGTATATCTCATTAACTACAATAAAATCCAGAGTCTGTAGCTTATTACGTAGCTGTTCAAGTCAAGTGCAGTAAGCATGTAAGATGTCTTAAAAACTGTTTTTCTAAAGTAAGAGAATGATAGGTTGAAGACTGTGATTTCTGAGGCTCAAAAATAAGAATAATAGTTCACAAATAAACTTCCTCTTAATTCAACAAGCAGATGTCTCTGCAAGCAGACCTGTTTCTGTGCAGTGGTACAAGTCTTTTAATTCCGTAATATCCAGCAGATCTTCAGCTTACATATTAGTTAAGACCTTTCATGCTAGAATTTGAAATATTAGCCTTAGGATAAGATAAAAATATTTATTATTTTCAATAAATATTTTTTTGAAAATAAAATGTAGATAGGTCATGTTAATAAAACAACCATACTTGGAAATCACAGAGTCTTTGAGAGGTTAATTCTCTCCTACTAACACTTGACAACTACATATAATAATAGACAACATTTTCATGGATCCTGCTTCCCGAAATAATGAAGCTATATGCAATTAAATAGCAGTAGCTGTGATATACTTAAGTGCACTGTATATAAAATTTTACGTGTCAACAGGTGGAATCACTCAGAAGTGTTAAACCAACACTATGAAACTATTGAAACAAGATGGGAGTAATGAAAAACAAACTTTTCTATACAGTTGTTTTTCCAGGGGAAGAGGGACTAACTGCAATTTGCAACAAAATCATGCCCTAAACTGGTCGTCTAGACCAGGTTTATAACAAAAGAAAAGAAATAGCCACTTTCAGGCTGTGATTTATCTAACCTCATATTCAGGCCTAAAATGGGTTGTATAAATTGAACACTAGATACTCTTGTCGTCTTCTATTGACCACTCTCTGAATCAGATAACATTCTCAGGTATATGTTTATTTTATACATTTCTGAAGTCTTCTTTAAGGCAGACTATTTTCATCATAGGTATCTCTGCTAATTCTCCCCACTCCCCAAAAAATAAAAGGAATCGCTGAAAAAACCCACTTTCACTTTTCTATCTGTTTTTGTAGTAAAGTTAAACATTTTTCTTGACAGGTTATGGGTAGGGAATTTTTTGTAACAAGCTTACGTCTGCTTTACATATATTCACATAATAATGAATAAGGGACTCTAAGTACATTCTTGTAATGATAAAATATTTCTCCAATGTAGTATTAATGACATTTTTTGAAATAAATATATAGTTCCAGTGGAGAGAGATCAAATGTAGTTTAATGGAAGACTTAATTTCATTTTGCTTCTTTGTATTTTAGAAATTACTGGCACACATATTGCTGTGGCTAATGTAGCAGAAAAGTACTGACTCCTCCTTTTCTCTATATACATCCAGTTGGCCCAGTTGTACAAGCCAAATAGCATCAAGTTATTCCTTATTAGCCTGATTTAGAACTGGGATTCGAGTACCTGAATGTGACACGCAACTTCTGTGAGGTGTTGAAAATTAAAGGACAGGTTGGAACTGTTCTGGTTTGTATAATTAACAATTGAAGCCACAGTTTCAATCTGACTTATATTTTCCAAGTCTTAATCACTGGTGTATAGAGGCAATCACTCATTTGTTCTGGCCCAGTGAATATTTATTTATTTAAAATGGAACAGCTCCAACAAGAAAGGCAGAGACTGATGTAGTGTGTTTTAGTGGCAGCGTAATTACATAACAGAATTTATGTTAGTCAATAAATCCCTGCAACAGGGAAACACAAGATAAAACTATTACAAACAGTCTCAGTCATACATTAAGACAGTTGGTAGTTCTGGGAAATGGCACTCCAGCTGAAACACATTTCTCTTTAAAAACCTACTCCACCAGAAATGAAAGAATTACTGGTATTTTAACACAGAAGTGCTGTATTGTCTGTTTCCATAATCCCTAACCCACCAAGTGAAGATGTCGGATGGGACCTGGACAGTGGTTTTGAGTAATATCAGTGTGGTGCCTAATCCTGAAGAAAAAAAAAATCAATCCTGTTATATCTCTTATATTCATTTTTTTTATTACATCATTAGCTTTTGAGGAGATAAGACTATCTCTTTCTGCTGTAATTAACAGGAACCAGATCAAGGGGTGTTGTTTGATGCTTTAAATACTAAGGTATCATAAATAATGTTTTTTGCCTGTCTACATTAATAAAAATAATGCACTATCATGAAACTTTATAATATTTGCAAGAATCATAGCCCTGTCCACTTAAATTGCTGACATTTATTTTAATCTAAGAACTAAGAATTTTTTATAACAGAAAAAAATGTAGAGCAAAAACAAGTTTTGATTTATGTGTTAGTATCCTACCTAAAGTTTTTTATTCAAGTTGCCTTTTCTGCAAGAAAAATATGTTTTGTGTAAGAGGAAGGAAACAGAGTAATGCACTATATACCCTTTGTTTAACATACAAGTTCAATATTTTTGAAAAATAATGTATCATTTTTACAGTAAGAGTACAATTTTCTGAAAAAAAGCAACCAAAATAAACACAGGAGAATTTTCCACAGTTTAGTATTTTATAGTTGTATAAATATATAAAGCAAAAATAGGAAAAAGCACATAATATTTTCAGATAAACCATGCAAATGTGAGTTGACATAAAATTTGTGAACAATAAATATTTTCATTCCCTATATCTACGCTTATTGGTTATTTCACGACTTTGTTTTCAAAACCTTTAGCTTTCTTTTTTTTCTTTTTTTTTTAAACAAATTTAAATTTAAATGCATCAATTTATAATAGATATTTGTTTCTACCATGCAGAATGCCTGATATATAGAGAGAGAAGTGTCAGAAATAAAAAGTACTGAGACTCTGGAAATAATTCACATTGTATGATTTTTATAAATATCTCAGTAAAACACAAACAAATATTATGTAAAGGATCTTGAGCTACATGCAGAGAACTATGCAAAAACATGAGAGGAAAATGCATTAGTTTCAGTGTAAGCATGTTGGCTCTTGTAAACTACTGCAGCATCTGATGGTGTCAGAACGTGAGAATGATTTAAGATGACTTAGGGCTGAATTGTGTTCTGGAGAGTAAAGGACATTAAATCCATTAGCTGTGTTTCACTGAAGCTTGTTTGAAATGCTGAGATATTAAAGAAAAGGTACTTGATATACACAGGTTAATTTCCTCTTTCTTCCTGTCAGCAGGTGACATAGAAGCACACAATTAATGCAGGGGGTTCAAGACCACAAGATGATCCAGCAATTTATTGCATAAGTGTGTAAGCTGATGGTTATGAAGAAAGCATTTAGAGATATGTCAGGTAGTGACCACATCTGTCAGCTGAAGTCTAGTTAACTGAACAATAATATAGCATCAAAGGAATGATAGTATGGGCAGTACAAGGCAATATTAATGTTAGAATTGCTCTACAATTTTGTCTTCTAATTCCTCGCTTATAGTTAGGTAGAATGTGTATTTATAGCTATATTAGTAGGTTTAATGACATCACCAATGGCTTATTTCTCCTTCTCAATGTCAAAGATACAATTTTCTTGCTACATACGCTGACAATGGCCCAATATCTGCTCTTAACTTTCCATCGAACTTTGGCAATTGAGGGCACTGACCTAGTCTGAGTGCTGAGATGCACTTTACATTCCTAAAAGGAAGCTTTTAAGGAGCTTGATCATTTTAGACTATAAATCAATCCAAAAGGAGGATGGCAGCTGTTGCAGACTGGAGTATTGCAGATACGAATCACTTAACTGAGACGTTTTTTAGAAAAGTTGCCGTCATTTAGGCAGCAGCATTTGAGGAGCTACTAACACTCACAGGTCATTAATCCAGTGCACAGATTAATCTACTAGAGCCTGTCTACACTGCTCCAGGTAATATTATGGCAGCCAGCTGGATGCCAGCATTGCTCTGAATGATTTGCACACTTTCCTAAGATGTTAATTTCTCAGACAGTGAGCTTTTCTTTCAGTTATCTGTCTAAAGGGAATCTTACTAGTAGGGGGTAGTTGTGACATTCATGTGCTTGTGATGAGAGTAAGAATATCACCAAAATAAATACAAATTTAAAAATTTAAAGCATTAAACGGTCAAGGTTTGGGATTGCTTTTAATCAAGTTATGGGCAGCTATGCCTGGTTATACACTCTGTAACTTGAAGCAACTTTACGGGAGTTGTAATTTTAAAGACCGCTTGTAGAGACAAAGGAGATAAATGGGCAGTGTCAGGAGGTGAATTAGACCTCTAGAGTTTACTATACTCTGTTCCATTTTGAAGGAAGATGGGCAATGACAATCCTAACTGAAACACATCAATGTGATGACTAGACATGTGATTAATCCCTGGAATTTAGTTGCCACCTTGGGTTAAGCCACAACACTGTACCACACTGTATTTGTGTGGGGAAAAAGGTAGATCTATCTTTCTACACCTTCCCCTGCTTCTGCGAAAATTTGAAAGATGGAAGGGAAAGAAAAGGCATATTAGTGACATACACCTTTTAATCTCCAGATTTGAGTATCCGGTACATTAACCTTTAAAAAGTATTTTAGTATTCCCCCAGTCTGTTTTACATCATCTGACTTTTCATGAATTTCCTCTTCCTGGTTCTGGAGCGTTTATGTGTGAATTAAAGAATGCCTTTAGGAAAAAAAAAGAATAAGGTCAGAGACAGGCAGATAAAGAAGATCACATAAGCCTGTATTAAATATCCCGATTAATGTGGAATTTGACAAACAAATGTTACTTTTACACACAACTTCCTCTTGACACATTTTGACTATATGTGACAAACAGCACATCTTAAATACACTTAATTCCTGAAGGTGTTTCTTACCATGGAAAGACAGAAGAAGGTATCGAATATTTCAGCTTTCATGTTATGCACCAGCAAGTCCCCTTCCCCTTTCAGCAACTGCTCTCATTTTCCCTAGTCTTTCTTTTAATGATGCTCTATTTGTAGAAGCCCTTCTTATTGACCCTCACATCCCTCAGCAGATGGGATTTAAGTCCAGATGGGTTTTGGCTTTCCTAACCCCAACTCTCCATGTTCAGACAACACCTTTGTACTCCTCTAGGGTCATATGTCCCTTTTTGCATCTCCTGTATGCTTCCTTTTTATGTTTCAGTTTAATCAGGAGCTCCTTGCTCACCCATTCAGTCCTTCTGCCACTTTTCTTTGACTTCCTACACCTTGGGTTGGACCATTCTTGAGCTTGAAACAAGTGATCCTTGAAAATCAACCAGTTCTCTTCACTCTCAGCTATTTTGGGTTAGAAGTCTAAAAAAATGCAAGCATTCATCAAGTCTTGATCTGACAAGCCTATCATCAACCAGCTTCCACCATTTTAATTTATACATCTCTTTTCCTGGGAACAATTATTATGAAGTTGCTTTTCTTTTCTTTCCGCCTCCCTCCTCCCCCGGGTTTTTTTGTTCCTCGATTTCTATTGTTAATTACATTGCATAATTAAGTGTGTTCTGTCTTCCAGTTTCCAGAAGTGCCATAATGAAAAATACTTACTTTTTGGACCTACATGTCCCAAAGTGAGAGGATAGACCATCCCCATCCAGAAAGAACAAAAGGAAACTTCAAATTGTATTTTGTGCCTCCAGATGTGAACTTGAAATCAGGATATTTATGGGTAGCTACCATTATATTAATACTCTGGAACAGATATTTTTGACAAGATAACTTGGATAAATGTACTATATGTTGTATCTATCCCTGAACTGCACAAGGTTAAAGATTTAACCCATTTCTTCAGTACTACACATAGTTTTATCTTAATTTAAAGTGTTCATACTTTAGACTCAAACCAGTGCATTTAAAACACACTTGTCCTTGGTTTTGTCCCTTTTAATTTTCTCCTCTTTTATCGAGGCAAAGCTAAAGCTGTAAAATGAATGTGAATGATATCTCGTCTCAATTTACTTTCATTTACATTACTACATGCACCAGTTTGGAAAGAATTTAAAATCAAGAAATTATCGACTAACTGAACAGTCAAGAGAAGGACATTATCTCAGAACATGTTGACTACTCATTGCTAAAAATCAGAATGAAATTTATAGAGAGTCAGTGAATAATGAAAGCTGCCTGAAGAAAGTCTCTGGTCATATATTACCTCCTGTTTTAGATCTTGCTTTTTTACACTGCAAATGAACGGTATATTTCGAGTAGCTTTTTTATTTTCATTCCCAGTTTCAACTAACTCTTTCTTCTTTTTTAAAAAGAATCTGTTCTTTTCCTGTTTCAGTTCTCTCACTCTTTTTTATTAATGAGTTGCCATATATGTTAGGCACAAGAATTATTTTCCGTAACATCCAAAACACACTTTCCAATTAGCTTGCATACTTCTAGGCATCTAATATTAATATTGGATAAATTAGTTAAGCATTTGAAATACAGGATTAACATACTAGCAAAATATATTTAAGATGAATGTTCCAGAAAATCCCAAAGAAACATTTTAATCACCTACATCTGGTCATGCACGGCCAATTAAAATACTTCAAATTAACCACCTTGATTTCTTCAAAGTGAGATGAAAACTTCGTCTTCTGAATTTTCACACATGGAATAATAAGCTCACGATCAGTTGCCTGTGGAAACAGACAGAAACCTGAGGACATCTACCACTGATTTTGGATAATGAATCTACCATCACCAGATGATTTGATGGTAGAACATTGAACCAGTAAGAACCAAAGAAACCTTTAATTTTTCTGTCTTTGGAAAACAACCAGCAGTTCAAATAATTTCTTATGGCTAAGCCTAAGCTGATTTTTTTTTAAAAGAGATTTTATTCATTTACAGAGAGAATGAATGGGAACAGAGACTTAATGCAGATTTAGATTTATCCTGGGCTATGTCTAGCTGGTTGGATTTAGCCTTTACAGTTCACAGTGTTTAAGATCAAAGTTCAGACTTTTTTTCCTCCATTTCTTTCCCATGCAATTTAGGGAAAAATGAACAAAATAAAAAGCTTTTTAACGTTTAACAGTGACTCCAGGCATACAGTCATTGATGAGACACAGGCATTTCTAAAGAGCTATTCAGCCCACCAGGATCTGAGTTGTTCTCTAAGGCCATTTATCTCTTGCCAATGTTACAGACTGAACTTTGACAAACAGACTTAATTTAGTCATGTGCCTAATTCAGGTGGGATGAAGCAAGGCCAGTATGTTTCTTTTCAGGTTCTTTGATTCAAAATTCTTGTAAAGTCTTTCATTCTATGCAGACATAAGCAGTGAACTACAACATTAACTGTGTATGTGAAGAGGAAAATGAAGAGGGCACTCCTGAGCATCTGCCTCAATTACACCAAAGGGGAAAAAAAAAAAGGAAAAATAAGGAAGAAAGGAAGAAAAGAAGAAAAGAGGTTCTTCTTTTAACCAAGCTCATGTCATAAATCTGACTAACAGTGTGACTGTTAAATCAACAGATCTGAGTGCCTGCTCAGGCACATCTGAATGCTTGAGAACCTCAGTGCCATTTGCGGTTGTTGATCTTACAGGGAACACTGAATCTGATATTAGCATGGCTTGGCATTTCACCTGCAGTCTTTGTTGCAAATGTACATGAGTATTCACAGAACTGACAATCTGAAGGTATACTCAGGATTCATTTTGGTATACCCAGCATTTCTTTGTATTGGACCACTTCATTAAGATTAACTTCTCCATTTATTTTCTCTTTTTCATCACCTTACCGTTGCAATAAAGAAATTGTTCAGCAATAGGCTGAAAGAGTTAAATGACTAAGAATTTACCCTAAAATAAGTAACCTTGGAAAGAGACTGATTGCACCAAATGCATCCAGGGATAGATTAAATGACATATAAAATTGTTCTCATGCAAATTACATTATAGTCTAAATAAAGTTTTGTGGCTGAAGGCCTCCTGATTGATTTACACTGTATGTTTAGGACAAGGTTGAGCAGGGCTACAATGAAGATTATTTGATCTAATCTCCTTTGTAGATAGAATAAGAGAGCTATTTTTACTTGGGCAAAATGCTAAGTGTAAAAAGTTGGAAAATTTTAATTATACCCTCCTATTAAAAAAAAATTCACTTTTGATATAAAACTTACTTAACTACAGGTATCTTCTGCAACCTGCTGAATATTATCTAAAAAATGTCAATGATTAATTGCATGAGTATTTGGCAAAATCATTAAAAGCAGAGATAGTGGTAAAAGCTGATTGAAGGCTTATGCTCAGCATAATTAACATATTGTCAATCAGGTCTCTGAAACTACAGAAACTTCATTATTTATCAGAAAAGTTTATCGCTGCAACTACAATATTTTGATACAGATGCACATGCACAGTGAATAAGCCTTAAATCAGAAAAAAAGTTTAGTGGCTTTGAGCAATACTCCTTCTTTTCAGCAAACAGAACAAAGACAATGTAAAACTCTTTAGATAACTGTAAAATTGTAGAAAAGTCAACTTTTTATTGAAAATGAATAGATAAATTGACTGACATATGTCAGGTCTTTAATATACTGAATGAAAGAGTAGCACATTTATGATTATAAGAACATGCAGTAATTGGTTTTTTCTCTAAAGTTACTGAAAATATTCAGGGATACATTTGTGAAAATTAAGAAACAAAGGGCTAATTCTGGAATGGTAGTAGTGTTAAAATTAACTCTGAAATAAACTAGAGAGATGAAGAAAGACTGAATTTTCAGGCTGAGAAAGTTGAGGCTGTTCAGCCTGGAGAAAGCCTCACAGTATCTGAAGGGCACTTACAGAGCAGTCAGAGTGGAACTGTAGTGATAGGACAAGGAGCAGTGGGTACAAACGAGAGGGGAAATTCAGGTGAGTTATTAGGAAGAAGTTCTTTACTGTGAGAGTGGTGAGATACCGGAACAGTTTGCCCGGGGAGGTTGTGGATGCCCCGTCCCTGTCAATGTTCAAGGCCAGGTTGGAAAAGACCTTGAATAAGTGTGAGGTGTCCCTGCCCATGGGAGGGGAGACTAGGCCTAGATGATCTTTAAGGTCCTTTCCAACCCCTTAACATTCTATGATTTTATGAAGGATTCTTAGGAATTTTTTCCACTTTCTTTTTGTTTTTTTTAATGAACTACGTCTTGCCATGGCCATGGTAGAGAGAACTCAAAAGTTGAAATGTTTGGTCCTTTGAAATAATGTCAAAATCATCAAAGTCAGTAGAATTAAAGTAGATCCCTTAGTGGTAGAAGTGAGATTTTTAGCAAAAATTAAATGTGTACAAGATTGAAACACTAGGAAATGGAAAGTGGCTGTTAAAAGCTTGCAAGGGAAAGGCCATGAGAGGGAACTACATCTGATAAATCAGATCATTTACACTATACCCAAGTGGAAAGGTTTTATCAGATGAAACAGAGGGTGAACTTTCAAATTTCTGTCTGAGTTAAAAGCCCTATTATAAAAAACTGTGCAAAGAGCATAGCTATTTCTTTTCTTTAAGTTTTCAAACCATTTTGTGTTGTTCAGTAATAAGAATTATATTCTCTACTTATTGTATTGCAACCAAAATTCATACAGGTAAAAAAAATTGTTTTCTGTGTTTTGTAATAAAAGACACTGAATGAATAAAAATATAATCCTGTTGTGCCTTATTATGTTGTTCTCCCACAGAATCGTGGAGTTACTGAGGTTGGAAGGCAGCTCTGGAGATCATCCAGCTCAAACTGCCTGCTCAGACCAGTGTCAGCTAAAGCAAGTGTCTCAGGATCATGCCCAATTGGAGTTTCACTGTCTCCAGGGATGTAGACTCCACAAAAAACTTGATCTGATTTGACTACTCTCATAGTAATAGAGGGTTTTTTCCTTTTTTTAAAATAGAATTTCCTGCATTTCAGTTGTGCCCATTACTTCTTGTCCTGTCACTAGGCATCGCTAAGGGTCTCAGTCCTCTTTACTCCCTCCTATCCCTGTCTATCAAGTATTTATAGACACTGATGAGATACCCTCTGAGCTTTCTCTTATTGAAGCTGAGCAATCCTGGTTTCCTCAGTCTCTTCTCATGTGAATGATATTCCCTTAGTCCCCTTGTGACCCTTAAAAAGACTCTGTCCAGAGTATCGATATCTCTCTGCTGTTGCGAAGCCCAAATCTGGACCCTGCAGTTCAGATATGACTCACCGGGGCTGAGTAAAGAAGAAGCATCAGCTCCCTCAACATGTTGGCAGTGCTCTGCATAATGCAGTCCATGATAACATTGGTCACATTTGCCCCAAGGACACACCCTTGGTGTCCACCAGGACCCTTGGGACTTTCTCTGAAGAGTTTCTTTCCAGCCGGTCAGCATCCAGCATGTATGGGTGCACGTGGTTGTTCTTCCCATCATCAATGAATTTGTGAAGGATATGCTTGGGTCCATCATCCAAGTGACTAAGAAAGATGTAAAAAATATTGGCTTAAGTACCAGCCTCTTCTGGTTAGACTTTGTGCTGTGGTAATTCTTTAAGCCTGGTAGGTCAGCCAGTTTCCAGCCCAACTCACTGTCCTGGCGGACAACAAGCTGTCCATGAGCCAGCAGTGCGCCTTTGTGGCCAAGAAGGCCAGTGGTATCCTGGGGTGTATTAGGAAGGACATTGCCAGTTGGTCGAGAGAGGTGATTCTGCCCCACTACTGAGCCCTAATGAGGCCACATCTGGAATGTTGTGTCCAGTTCTGGGCACCTTTGAGCTCCTGGATTTAGTCTAGTAGAGGGCTAAGAAAATGATTAGGAGACAGTCATGCTTCGGAGGAAAGGCTGAGAGAACTGGGCTGTTCAGCCTCAGGAAAAGACTGAGAGGGGACCTCATCAATGTAAGTATCTGAAGGGAGGTTGTCAAGAGGATGGAGTCAGGCTCTTCTTGTGGTGCCAAGCAACAGGACAAGAAGCAATAGGCAGAAACTGATGCACAGGAAGTTCCACCTGAATATGAGGAAGAACTTCTTTATTGTGTGGTTGCCCAGAGAGGTTGTGGAGTTTCCCTCACTGAAGATTTTCAAGAGCTGTCTGGATGCAGTCCTGTGCAATGAGCTCTAAAATGACCCTTCTTAGCAACAAAGGTCTCTTTCTGTGGTCTCTTTCAGCCTTACCCATTTGTGTGATTCCGTGATTCTCTCCCATTACATGGATGTTACAATGAACCAAAGCAGGGAAGCTGGTATTTCTTGCAGTTTTTGTGTGAATCATTTCTGATTTGTACTTACTACTTTTCAGACTATGAATATCTTTTCATAAACTGCCCTTTGCACATTTGGCAGTAATTATGCTTTATGTGTGCTGAAGTATTAAATGTCCGTGAATATTCTTCAATTAACTAAGTAGTTGATATTCTGTGTGGAAAACTTCATATTTGCTCCTGATCTGTACAGATCTCTTACAATGAATAGAACTAATGGAATCAGATGTAAGGAGACTGGCTTTTGCCTACTGTATGGGTGAGGCAGTTTATATGACAACATGTATTGGATCTGGATAGTGTCGTGTATTCAAGAATCAAAATCTGAGGTTTCAACCTCTATTCTCAAACACTTGTTCTCCTTTCACCTGCACACACAACCACAGCAGCATGTTCTCTAGGGCTTGAATTCCATTTTATCCTTGAATTCTCTCTTTTCAGCAGGGAGATAGCTGCCAGACTGAGGAGACTGGGAAGAAAGTTATTAATGACATAGAGCTGCTCACAGCTATCAGTCTTGGGCATTACTGGTCAAGGTCTCTGGTCTTTTCCTGGCCTTTTTTCCAGTGCTCCTCCCTGATTTCCAAACTTTTCTCCACTTCCATGATCTTCTCTCCAGCCTGGATGTTTCTTTCTGGATCCCAGTCTTACTGAGACTACTCTTACTGAGAATGGCTTTTTCAGCCCAAGCTCTTCTTTATGGATCCCCAAATCCCTGGTTTTCCTGATTTAAATGGTCCATGTGCAGAAGCAAAATATGTGATCAGCCTCCTGTGGTTTTCTCTCATGCCTGCTTTCTAAGTGGAGGATTCAGGACATTTCCCTTTTGTTTAACCCAAGTTAAACAAAAACATGCAACATAGCCAATACCAATGACAGCTAGCAAGATTTATGTCTGAGAGTTCAAAAATTCAATCTGGAGTATTTGTGCTCACCTTCACACACTGTCCATTATCTGCTGCTTCTTTTCACCAATGAAACATAGATCTTTTCGTCTATGGCACTGTGATACAGGGTAATCAATTCAGATGTAGATATCTACATTTCATCATCTCACCCATTCATATGCATGACGATATTTGAAACAGACTGAAAGCTTTCAATTTTTTCTGTAAAACATAGAGACAGAAACATCAGAGGTGATATGGAAGCATAGTCAGTTAAATATTGCCAAAAAAAAAAAAAAGGTGAAAATTGAATTTTATTTCATTCCTAGAAGAGTCTATGCAGACTCTTTAAATTTTTAAAAGGATATAATACCAGAAAAAATATGAGAGAATTTTGTGCCTTGGTCTGTAATATGGTACAGATTTCAGTAGTCAATAACTATATTTATTAACGTGTTTCAGTAATGATAATGGCATGAGTATTCAGTGGCTACCTCACTGAGTTATCAGTTCAAGAAATCTCTCAAGAGATAAATACATTACACAGATACTGAGTTAGCATGTTTTATAGTATAATATACTGATTATTAAAACCATACATGTCTAGCCTAAATGAATGGGTAAATATCTTTATGACTGATAACAGAACCATTTGTAAAACTATGCAAATTTGTGAAAGATAAAACAAATTAATTCTGATCATTTTTTGAGAAATATCTTGAGAATTCTGTTCCATTTTATGAAGACATGAATGAAATCTAGAACATTTATTCGATTCTTTGATTAAACACAGCAAACAGATTAAATGTTTTATGGCAGTCCAAAAGATATGCCTACATACCTACTGCATGCAAATAATACAGTAGTTCTGCAAGATGACCCCATCCAACTGGAGGTCTTTCCCATACATAGGGAGAGAATGGAGAAAGATGGCTAAGAGGAAGATGAAACAGCACCTTCGGGAAGAATACTCAAACTTGCATGTAAAAACAGAAATGATGAATGAGTGGAGAAGTGTAGAAACTGGAAATGCATTCAAATTCCTCCTTATAAACTATTTAGCGAATCTGATTCAGAGCAAAATAAATAATATGCAAAATGCCTGATGAAAGAGAAACACAAGAATTATGCAGGGCCAAGTTAAGCTATGTTTGGAATATTCCTAATCAGAATTCTTGACATAGAGAAGAAACTGAAAGGAGGAAGGCATTAAGTATCCAAATCTTCTTTGTGAAAACCGGCTGTATTTTCAGGGTAATTCTGAAATAGAAAGGGATGGGGACACTTGTGAAAAAGACTTTACATCTTTACTTTAGAGATGTAAGATGTAGAAATGCAAGATCCATGGCTGCATGAAATGGCTGAACCATCTAAAATAATAATATACAATACTGCGCACTAATCTTAGGGTATTCTGCTTATCTCTTTTTCATGACATAAAGCCACACTGATGTTCAGCCTGCTAGAAAAGTCAGAGTCCTAAAAAAGCCAAAATAAACCTCAAAAAGACCCAACCCAAAGAAGAGTAACAAGTAAAAACTAATAAAATAACTTATTTAGAAATATATGATACATAAATGTAAATTGAGATAGCAATTAAAATGCAACACAATTGCAATTAAGTCATGCATTTGGAAGGAAAATAAAAGGCAGCACATAAAATAAATAAAACAATGGTTAAGAAAGACAAGGGCTCTAAAGATGCAGTAGAGGAAGAATCCAATGAAATTATATTCTATTCTGTGTAAAGTTTTTATTTATATATCAAGAAAGACAAATCCTTTCTTTGTAGCGAAATTTTTTAATAGCAGATAAGTAGTAAGTATCCACTACTATCCAATGACTACTTTCATTATTTTTGTTTTAAGGGTGGAAAAGTGTTTCCAGACAAAATATTAAACTGTTAAGTTGTTTTATTTACAACTTCTCCCTAGTTTCATAGGGCTTAGGAGCAATCCTCTTAAAGGAGACAATTTTTCTGTTTGCCTGTTCCTTCTGATGATTTGATGAACACAGCCATATCATGCTCAGCCTCAGGAGGCAATTACAGCTCAGATTCAAGGCCCTGTTACTCTGCTGTCTTCTTGCTCCAGCAGCAGGAAATTAACCCTGTCCTAGAGTAGAATTCAATGCCATTGCTGTTCATGACCAGCTCCGTAATTGTTTAAGTCTCTGTTTCCATTAGTTTACAAAAATAATAGTATCAAAAGTGGATGCAACACTGGCAGCTATGAAAACAGCTGGGTAGCTGTGGGTTTTGTGTAAATGTACTAATCTATTTACATGTGATCATATCCGTAACTCTACGCTATAAATGTGAACTTGGAGAGGGGTTCTTTGACTTTTTTTTCAAAATGTTAAGTAGAAGTTAAGAAACATATATGTTTCTCTAGTTATTCAAATTCATAAGAATAGAGAAAGTTAATTTTTAGAAAAAATTTTCTTCCCTGGATATTATTTTAAAGGGTCATACTACTTATTTAATAATACTACACCACCACCACCACCTCACCGTTAAGTCTGACGTATTTTCCTCATATAGTCACGGCAGAACATGTTTTTTTTCTTTCTTCATAATGCAGCTTTTTACCTTTAGGGCGTTCAGTGGTTAATGCCCAAATAATGAATTTCTCAATGTTTCTACTCTTCTGTAAGTGACATCACCAGACTTTTTATTGTCTGCTCAAAAAACAAATCACACCTTCAGCCAGTGTTCATGAGTTCTGAAACAGGATGCACTCTCTCTGTGTCTGCAGGTTGGAGCCGTAATTCAGATTCAGTTTGACAAATGTGTCAGAAAATATGTTTTATTAGCACATATAACAGCATACTGTTAAAGCCAGTGCAAACTGCTGTTCAGCAAGTCAGAAGCAGTGAGGTTTTTGGCTTGAGAAGGGAGTAAGCATTTAATATTTAATTTAAGACAATGGTACACTTTTGCAGAAAACAAAGAAACAAACCCAAAAAGAACTGCCAAAAAAACCCCCAAACAAACAAAACCCCAAAGCAAAACCAGCCACTAACAAGAACCTAAAACCCACTAAAATTGTTATAATTTTATAATTCTATTTGGAAAAAAAAGTACTAAAACAATGTGCTTACATATTCTACTTGTTTATAACAGGGATCATAACATGAATTAACAAAGGACCAGCTCTTCAAAGAAAAAAAGCATGAAGCAGGAAAAAATACAAAATCTGAAAAAGTAGGAAGGTCTGCTTTAAATGTTTCTTCATTTTCTGTTTACCCAGCACAACTTAATTCCTGGATTCAGCACAATGAGACCCAACATCAGACAACCAGTCCCAAAGCTAGAGAGTACGCCAGAGCATGGCAGTTAAAGCTAAATCATATATCAGTAAAAAAAATCTCAGTCCTCCCACCATGCAGTTATGTATGCTATTTTTGTGATTCCACCCCCCGGCCTTCTGTCCCCCTTCCCAATTCAGACACCTGAACACAACAAAACATTATTATAGTTTATAAAGAAACACTTAATTTCATATTTTTTCTATGCCAACCATGTCCTGGTGGGCATCAGGCAAAGCATCTCCAGACGGTTGAGGGAGGGGATTGTCCCGCTCTGCTCTGCACTAGTGTGGCTTCATTTTGAATATTGTGTGCAGTTTTGGGCACCATATTATAAGAAAGATATTAAGCTCTTAGAGAGTGTCCAAAGGAGGGCAACAAAAGTGATGAAGGGCCTTGAGGGGAAGCCGTATGAGGAGCAGCTGGGGTCACTTGGTGTGTATAGCCTGGAGAAGAGGAGACTGAGGGGAGACCTTATCACAGTCTACAACTTCCTCGTGAGGGCAAGAGGTCACTCTCATGACCAGTGACAGGACCCAAGGGAATGGCCTGAAGTTGTGTCAGAGGAGGCTTAGGCTGGATATTAGAAACATGTTCTTCACCCAGTGGGTGTTTGGGCACTGGAACAGACTCCTCAGGGAAGTGGTCACAGCACCAAGCCTGATGGAGTTCAAGTTTGGATGAGGCACATGATGTGACCATGGTGTGCTTGACACTTGACAGTTCAGAGCTGTGGAACTGCAGCCACAGGACCTGTACAGACACAAATAGTATCCTTCTCCTGCACAGGAGCCAGGACAAGCTCCCCTGAATAAGCAATGAATAGATAAATACAGAAATACATCACTTCTGACCTACGAATTAAACCACAAGTCCTAAATGCAAAAGGATTTGTAATGAAATTAGAGTTTTGTGATGATAACATTTTTGTTTCAAGTCAAAGTGGAGAAAAAAATGTTTGCACAAAGCCAAAAGCTTGAATGAAGGAGAACTGGAGGAATGAGGGAAGTCACCATCAACTAACTGTCAGTACCTAAGCAACTCTTCCTCTTGGGAATTTTCTGTTTCTTTGACATCCATCAAAACCAAATCATGTCCTTATATCAAATATGTTGCTCTGGAACTTAAAACTTCAGATCCAAGTCCTGCCTCTGACACTGACTGTTAAGTATAGAAAGGTATAGATGATTAGGAAGTTCACAACAGGGATTTTATTTGCTTGTTTAGTGGTTTTTTTGCCTGTTAGTTTGCTTACTTGTCTAGGAGGGGTAGGATTTTAACAAAAATACAAATGAAAGTTTCATACAAACGCACAACTTTGACAAAACTTCTAACAACAGAATTTCAGGGTTCTGGCAGCTATTGGTGTGATTTCTCAAGGTCACTGGAGATCTTTCTTGTTTCAAAACTAACAGTTGCTAGGAGCACATCATTTGAAAGTTCTCATTTGCACACAGCTTGCTGTGTGCACCATATGGAGAAGGCAAGGGGAGGTAACAGCAGTCCTGCAGAGGAGGGTAAGCATAGGATTGGGCACAAGGTTGGGTCTGAGGTGCCACAGGCACACAAAGCTCTGTACAGTCAGGCTAGGACCCACAGCCAGGAGGTGTCATGTTGCAGAAGAAAGCTACAGAATCCCACAGTAGTCAATTTTGGAGCTGTTTTGTTCCTTTCTGGGACAGACAGCTGCTTAGATACAGAGATCTCAGCTCACCAGCGACTCTCACAGGTGCTTGTTCCTGACTTCCTGTTACCAAAACACTTGGAAGGCAGGAAGGAAGGAAGGAAGGAAGGAAGGAAGGAAGGAAGGAAGGAAGGAAGGAAGGAAGATAAATATGAATAGTTAACAAATGAAAAGGAGTTCGCAGAATTTTTGAATTTCCTGAAAGATCTGAAACCAAGAGGTTTCATCGAGCTGCTAAGTATTTAATTTATGAAAAATGCTTTCTTATGATAATGATTTCCTTCTCTCATTATTGACCTATCTATTCTGATTATAAATTACTTGATACAAGTGTGAATTCTTCCTTCAAGTACAATTCCTAGATCCTAGAAAGCTATTTCCCCTTGGGAACCTTAAAATTATATCCTTTTATGTAAGGAGAGTTAGTGTATCTAATAAAGAACTTTAACAAACTTAAGAATTTTTTTTCATAAAAAGAAGGTTTTTAAGAAGTCTTGGAAGAATATATTCCTTGCTATGAAAATATTCTTTTTACAGTTCATTGATGTACTAAGCTACTGTAGCACATTTAAATATTTTCTCTTCTAAAAGGTAATATTCAACCAGAAAAGTGTTAATATTTTGATTAATGAAAGAAATAAAGTAATTTGTTTCAGGTCATGTAGTCTCTGCTGAAAATTTAATACACACGCACAAAATCTCCCCCTCAGAAAATATCAAAATTTAACAAATAGTGACTCTACTGTTATGTTGAAATAAATTTTCATTAGGAAAGATGAGAATAACCAGCAGCTGAGTTCCAAAATAAAATGATTTACCTTGAATATCCTTCTAAAGCTCTCCTACAGGAACTGAGAATTTAATAAGACGTTATTAGATTAAGCTTTATTCTTTGAAAACAGATACTGAATTACATGGGACTCTGATTGTAACCATCTGTTAAAAAGACATGTCAAGACAATCAACTCCCTCCAGGAAATGTAGAGCTGTTTTTTATGAAAGAGTCAGATCATAGTATTGCAGAGAAGAAATAATTTTTGTGAAGAAGTAAGCTGTCATTTTTCACTTTTATAAAATTGGTTGTAATATCTTCATTATGTAAGCTATAGTTTTCCTTAGTTTGGACATACATTTTTCAGCAGGATTTTCTACTGTAAATGTGTGCCTATTTTCAATGAGACTTATTACAATGCTATTAAAAATGAGAGAAGCATACATATGCACCTTATATTCTCCTGGAAAAAACAGTGGATCTTCTGCAGCAAGCTTACAGAAAACAGGAATTAGTACTTCAGTAGGTGGACTTTCTTAAAAAAAGGTGTTTTTTTCTGGATGTTAATATGAATGTGCCCCTAAAGTTCCCAATATGTTCATTGAATAAACAATTAATTTTTTTATTGATAACATTGCTAAAATTTCTAGGATAGTTCAATTTCAATCTACTAGTCTATCTAAAGCATATAGCTATATAACTCTGCTGTGAGTAAGGAGTAAGGAAGGAAGATACATTTCTAAAACTACCTTAGGACACACCACATCGTGTCTATCCATTCTTTCTTGTCCGTATGGATGACTCCAGTCCCTATTCATTATAATCTGGGATGACTAAACTATGAAAATTATGTTTATATTGCTACACCTCTGTTATTTTATAAATGTGAATTATTGAATCAATCAGATAAATTTATGGAACCTTATTTAAAGTAATGAGTTGCTAGAAAACTATTTGCACCACCAAGTGTTATTGCTACTTTTTTTTCATCTCTCCCATGAATTCTTAATAGGAATCACAGAGACAAAGCTGAGGATTTGCTTGATTACTACAACTGCCAGAGGTCTTTGATTGGATTAATATAAAATTTTAGTATATTTTAAGGAGAAATATATCCACAATAGAAGATATAGATAACATGGCATTTGTTGCAATAGTTTTGTTTGTTTGGTTGGTTTTTTTTGTTTAATCTCAGCTGCTGTATAACATTTATGAGAGAAGGGAAGTCTTCATCAAAAGAACAGACAAAGGTCATTCTTGTAGTTTTCTGAGTGGTCACTAAAGTATGAATAGGTCATTTATATATGACATGCCTACAAAGAAGAAAAATTGTCTTTGTAGTACAATTGGAAATTCAGACACCAGAAGTTTTATCTTAAAAATTACCTCCCTCTCATTCCTCAGAGGTATCCTATGAAGATTGACTTTTTAAATAAGGCAAAAACTTTCCTACATCAGAGTTAGTTAGGCACTGAAATTCACTTATTGGGGATCTTTATGAAATTTGCATTAATGAAAAAAATTGTTGTAAATGTCGAAGTGCAGATCGCCGCTTCAAAGGATAACCTATCAGTACTGTTTCCTATGATTGCAAGAGAATTGTCTGAAGAATAAAGATTTTGCCTATATGATATGCTTAAATACATTTCAGCAAAACATACACCTAAAATTATCTTTAATACAGAGACCAAGAAATTTAGTCTTCTTAAATCTCAGTTATTAATTCATTCTCTTTTTTATCAGAAATATTGCCTTGTATGGCTATACTTCACAGCTAATTACCTAACTTCCCTCATTGAGATAAAGGTTTCATAAAGATTTGATTTAGGTCTGGGAATTTTCTCAAGAGTTCTAGTGCCTTGATAATTCATGCAGGAAAACTGCTGGAAACAAAGACTCTTCCTTCTAGAGCCATTTCGAAGTTTTCTCATTTTTGAGTTTTCAATAACTTGTTTTATTTATTTCATCTCATGATCTTCTGTCTTAGAGTGTAAAACAATGTAACGAGTCATAGCCACTAACAGAAGTATTTCCATTATCAAATTCACTTGACCGCCAAATTTATTATCTGGAATAAATCTAATATCATGGATTTAAACAGTACTAAATTATAGTTTATGTTGGAACTATCCTGCAAGCACAAACTGGTTTGTTTACTAGCAAGATGTTATTTACTCCCTGTGTAATCTGAGAAATTATAAATATAGCCTAAGTACACATTGGTTTTGAACACAACTTATTCTAACACATGTATTACCAGAGTCTGTTTGTGAAAACACAGTCCAGTGTGGACAACTGGAAGAATCTGTTGGATCAAGGCCTATTTTGTAACATTATTAAGTAAATTTTTTAGTGTTTCATTAGTATAAATCGCCTAGTAATACACTGAATATTGACTCTGTGACAAATATGCATATTTTATAGCAAGGACCTTTTTTTATACATTTTTATTTTTTCAAATAACAGGTTATACTTCCTCTAATTTCTAAGTTATAATAAATCAATAATTATGGGTGAAAATATGGATAATTTATATATGTACACACTTTAATTTAAAAAAAATCTTAGACGCTGTGAAACTCATGTAATTAATATGTAGAGAATGATTGTAAAATAATTCTGTGAATGCACTAAGTAAACATGCCATTGAACAGAACCTGTGAAAAGAAGGTTTAACAGTGCATTTGTATTGCTCATGTTAACTGACATCTAGACCAGTATGTGACTCAAAATTTTTTAAATGTTGTAATTAACTTCACATTTAGAATGGTTATACATGATTTGTTGTTAGCAGCAGCCTATTAATGATCTTTTCATTTGATGGTTAACCAACAGGTTCTACTTCATAAATGCCAGAACTAATAATGGAATATCAACAAAGTGTGGAAGCTCAGCCAGAGTTATCTTTTTAAAGTGAGCTTTTATATTACCTTGTGCCAGATTCTGGGCTGATGTGATGTAGTTGATTCATCAAGAAAGATGGGATCCAAAGTGCTACAGACCTTTATAAATCCATGATACCTGAAAGGAGACATACTTCCCTTGAGCTGCCTGGAGAGTATGGGGAAGCTCTGACAAGAAGACAGAATGGCAGACAAAAATAGTATTTTACAGACATATCCCAAAAACTGTTAGTGAAGAATTGTACTGATTTTCAGATACATTTACCTAGACATGCTAGTGTTTCAAATAATACTTTCCAGCAAATATATGACTTGATCATTGTTTGACACTCCTTGTCTTCCTCCTGAAGGACAGAATTTCAAAGATACTAAGTTGAACTTGGTGTAAATCATGGTTAGATTAACAAGAGGTAGAACCAGTTCCTAATCTGTAATTGCTTATGGACTCAGACATGAACTGAGAAAGGGGATGGATCTAACAGAAACATGGAAGTTTTGACGAAGATAATGAAATATGGAGAGAATCCAAAGAGTTAATTGAGTTCTTTAACAACTGAATATTGAAAATAGGTGGTAAAAACCAAATTACCAAGAGCCTGCTGCAGGGTGACCTTAAAAATCTGCTCCTTAATTAAATTTTATACATGTACGTATTTGCACAAGTTTATTTATACATATATATTTTATACATTTATTTTCACATTAAATTTTATAAAAAGCTATAAGTAGGTGTCTTTATGCTTATGTTACAACTGAAAAATATTTTATGTTCTATTTTATTGCATTGTACTTTAGAAATCTTTTTTGGTGGTCATTTACTAGTGCTTACCATGAAATACAAATAACTATAAAATTTTCACTATTTTCTCTGGTTTCCCTTCTCCCAGATGCCATGTTTTTGACCACATCATTCTTCTTGTTACTTTGCACCATTTCTTGCATGTATCTTTAACTTAGGTCAAACCTCTTTAGGTCTTTACTTCTGTCTTTGCTAATTCTTCAAGGACCAACCTTTGCTGTCCAACCCCGTACCTAAAACTCTCATCCTGGCTCTTGTCAACTTGTCAATTACTAAACCATCCTTTACTTTCCTTTTTGTGAAAATTGCTGTCTAACACAGCTTTTGCCCATTTCAAATCAGATTGCAGTGATTTTCTCTACCTTGTCACTTTGATAGTTTCACTCTTCTTGACAGTCTGCTTGCTTCCACTTCTCTGTGGGGTCAAACACAGCACTTCAATTAGAAATGTATCATGGATTATCTCCAAACTTCTCTTTCACCCTCAGCATTTGAAATTACCCTCTGATAAGGTACTTTCTATCATCTTGTACTTGCTTACCTTTAGCACCTTATGCTGCCCCTCTCCCTGGGAATGTCACACCACAATCACACAGAATTTTTCCACTCTACTTACTTTGTTCTGTATAAATTTTTTCCTGTATAATTTTTTCCCTTCCCTTTTCTGTAAAATTTACATAATCCCTAACACTGTTTCAGAGCTGCTGTGTTCAAACAATTGCCAGTCATGTTCATCTGTTTTTCTGCAGATCACTTATAATATGGACTTATTTTCCATAACTTTGTTCTTGTACATTGATGTGTAAACTGAGACCTTGACCCCTAGGTCCTATGGCGATACAAAATCTAAGATGGTGAAAAGAATTATTTTACTTTTCCACTTCTTGTAGCCATGTGGGTTTTAGAAGTCTTCAGTTAAAGCTAGAACTTAAGGGGAAATAATATGTTATCTACTTTTTTTACAAAGACTTTTTTTCTAAGGGATACTTTAATAGGATACATAATTGGGAACTTGCATTTCCCCAGGGCTTCTGACAAAAATCTCATATGTGAGACCTGAGATGAGGGTCTTCCTAATTCACTAATGTACCTGTGTCAGAAGTATTGCCAGATGAATCATCTGTTCACAATACAGTTTTCTGCTTTCCTCTGTGATGAAAAACCACAAATGACCATCCGTGTAGGCCTTGGAGGTTGATAGGATGACTTAAGTAGGTCAGTACTAACTCTGAACTCTATGACACTATGAACAGAGACATAGATATTGTTATGTTCTCATTTATAGACACATACACAGCAGCAATGATCATTTATTTCTGTTGCATTTCCTAAGTTGTATTCAATAAGAAATAGCTATAAGCAACAGATATTAAGGTTAAGAAGAAATTAAAAAGATAATTGTTTGACATATTATATCTCTTGATTGGTGAAGAGACTTTTCTTTTGACAGTAACATAACAGTCTAAGTTATGAAAGTGCAGCAGGGAAAAAAAGGATTTATACTTTACAGTTTACTGAGGACCCTTATGAGTCTAAGAACAGCCTGGAGCCATCCTAGAAACTTCTGCATAAAAAATGGACAGACTACTAATGAACATATACATTAAAAAAGAC
Organism: Manacus vitellinus; assembly: GCF_001715985.3. Lineage (NCBI taxonomy): Eukaryota > Metazoa > Chordata > Aves > Passeriformes > Pipridae > Manacus > Manacus vitellinus. Next base: position 19,619,825 of record NW_021940813.1, read on the forward strand.
AAACGTAGATTGCTTCTAAGGATTTTCTGTCAATCTTTATGCTATTCCATCATCTATTCTGTAATTACCCATATAGCCCAAAGAAATAATCAGGAGAGGTTTTATACATTAGTGTCTTTGCTCTGCAGCACTCAAAGAGAAAATGAAAGGATACGCAACTTTTCTATAATTGCCCCAACTTCTGAATTTTATTACTTTTAGTAATGAAAATGAAAGCAGAGTACATCAACAGCAGGGTGAGAATTCTCTTGGCACATAGTATAAACTTGTACTTTTCAGCTCAGATCAAAACCAGGCACTGGGTAAGAAATCTATATACAATACATATTCTTGAGGGAGAACTAAATGTACGAGCTCTGAAAGTGATATTTAAGAGACTTACTACAGCACGTGTCCTCTGAATTCAGCAGGATCATTTGGAATCTGATGAGTGTTCACTGAATTAGCTTTGCAAAAGTTGTGGATTCAGCTTATACGGAACACATCAACAAAATTTTCCTGTGCTGGTTGTCTATGCAATGGACAAGTACATGCACTTCAGTAGCACATGTTCTTTACAGCATATAAGCACCTATCCACAAGATTTCACAGATAGAGATATGAAAGCTCTGACACAGTACTATACTTGTCCTGCATCAAGCAGTGTTTTTTTCCTATTATATATATACGCAGACATATTATGTTTAAAGTATGTAAATTGGTGTCTTAAGGATAGGGTAAGAAAATAGCTAAATTTTATCAAAATCCTATTTTATCAAAATAGTCTTTTCTATAAAATCATGACAAATTGATCAGCTACCCTTTGACCTCAGTTATAGTATATCATATACAATACAGAATGTCCTCTAGTGTTATAAGACAAAAGAAAGCTGAAACAAGAAAAGATTCAGAAAAATAGAGAGCATTTCCTTTGTCTTCTATATGTTACTGTCTATTTCTTTTATATAATGCTAATTTACTCTAATTAAGCATATAATGGAGTTATAATAGATTTAAAGAACAAAATGGTATATTTTATGATAAAACTGTTTTTCAGCTTACAAGGAGACTCTTAAAATGCATTTCTTTTTTTAATTGAAAGCTTGTATTTCAAACAGTCATGAAGGGATGTCCTGGTTTTCACCGGGGTAGAGTTAGTTTTCTTCCTAGTCAGTACAGTGTTTTGAATTTAGTACAAGAATAATGTTGATAACACACTGATGGTCTAGTTGTTGTTGAACAATTCTTACCCTAAACAAAGCGCTTTTCAGTTTCCCATCATCTGCCAGTGAAAAACTGCACAAGAAGCTGTGAGGGAGCATGGCCAGGACAGCTGACCCAAACTGGCCAAAGGAATATTCCATATCATAGAATGTCATGTCCAATATATAAAATGGAGGGACTTGGCCAGGAACTTCCAATTGCTGTTTGGAAACAGGCTGGGCATCAGTCAGTGGGTGGTCAGCAGCTGTATTGTGCATCATTTTTCTGTCTTGGAGTTTAATTCTCTCTCTCTTTTTGTTAATAATCAAATCATAATCATATTATTTTCAAATTTTATGTTATTTAAATTATGAAATTATTCTTATCTCAATTATTCTTATCTCTTATCTTCACCTTTTTCTTATTCTCCTCCCCATTGCACCAGAGTGACTGCGTAGTACTTACCAGATGGGGTTAAATCATGTCAAGGGTCCAAATGGTCACTCTTCTCACTTAGAACTCCATTTGATATGTACATTTCAAGGTACAGTTCAGTTTTTACAGGTGTCTAGGGTGAATATTTAGTACTGGAAATTAGGCTTCCAGTTTTGGGAATTGTAATTGACTTTTTCTTACACTAAACTGTATGAAGTTAATACAAATGTCATAGGAGGTGAAGAAATAGATATGTTTTCATGAATAAAACATTTTGATTACCTATCCTTCACTGGTTATGAACATTGATGTGACATTAAAATATTCCAGAAATACGCAACCACAATTGAGTTATTTTGTACTTCAAATGCATTATATGTTAGTAGACTTTGTTCTGTGTTTGTTTTATTTAATGAAATTAAGAGATTCTATAAACTATGACCAGATTTTGATAAATCTGTGTTCATTTCCCAAATCAGACAGAATGCAGTTATCTATAAATGAATCAGAGGACTTTCCTTTTATAAGCAGATGTCACTTATTTTTTTTCTCTCTCACTATATGTGACATTGGTTTCCATCAACTGGAAATTTTTCAGCACAAGGAAATTTATTGAGTAAATATCCATTTTAAGATTTCAGTTTATTTTAAATCATAAAAAAAGGAAATATTAACACATTAAACATTTCATAAACTGAAAGTAATTTTACAAGTCAGACTTACAAGAGGGTAAAGCAGAAGTCAGAGAAATAAATCTGGTGTATTAGTTCTTTGCTAATAGTTCTATTTAAGTTGGCTTCTCAGGCTAAAATATATCATTCACATGGGTCACCAAAGGGATAATTCAGATTCATATTTTTCTTTCTTCCGTTCAAGATTTTTCTTCACATTTAGCCTAATCTTACAGAATTCACTGAGTTTTGCCATTAGCTTCAACAAAATCTTTCATGTCATTTCACCTTTAAAGTTATATTTGAACCTTTTTAAACTTAACCTGATATTAAAAAGCCTCCTAGAAATAATTACTTGCTTTGATTTTAATGAGGGCTTTTCTTTTTTTCTTTTCAGTTTGAAACAACTATTCAGTTTGGAAATATGATTTGTATCCACACCTGATCCCTGTTGTCCTACAGACCTGTATCATCTCATCTGATTTAGATTTGTTCATTGCTGCTGTACTCCAGAGAACAGAGAATCCTGAAATGGCAAAGATATTGACAGATTGATATAATACTTTTTTCCTTAACTTCTCTCATATTTGTACTTTGATCAGGGAAACAAACAAAATTTGCTATTATGCTTCTGAAACTTTTTGTTCTGGTTACCTACGATTATTCTATTAAATCAGACCCTAAAAATCATTAGACACAACAAAGTCTATTAGCATTCAAAGTCTATGTTGATGTAAATGTTACAAGGCAATAAATGAAGACTATTAAAGACCTACAACTTCTGCCATGTGGATTCAAATTTGATTTAATGCTTAAAAATGTTCACAATTCACTATCTAATGGCAAGCTAACTTGCAGAAATAATATTTTAGAGTTTCTTCTTTCATTATAATTCTATTATAAACAAGGAAAGAAAGAAAAATGTGGGATCCTCCTGGGGTGTCTGTTTGTTTTACCTTGCGTTCACCTACTATGTAAAGTGTGACACCCAGCACTAATTGAAATTACAGTATTCTCAAATTGCTAACAACCTAAAATACACGACTTGGTAAAAATGAAGGGAAGGAAGAGAAAAGCACAGACCACATGTCAATATCAAACAAGCGGGACACCATTCTCCTATGCTCTTCCTCTCTTTCCTCAGACACTTCAGGAAACTTAAGATAAAGCTGCAGCAATAAAGGCTAGTTACTGTATAGTGCTAAAATGAATAAATGAAAGAAAGAGAGGAAGAAAGAGACAGGAAAAACAGGGGGGAGAGGGAGGAGGGAAGGGAAACAGTTTTATTCTTGTATATCTATTTCACTCAGGGTCACTAGCGGGTATACATGAAAGTGCTAAAACCAGATTAACACATTCAAGATCTTTCAGGTGCAATTTTTGTTTTCCATAGTGCAGAACTCCAAAGTCATAGAGACCCATATCTCTATTGACTTAAATAATACTGTATGTTGAAATTACCTCATTAACTTTAATTCATCATTTGTGAAGTAATAAAAGACATGGACAGAGAAAGAAGTATTTAAACAGAATGAATGAAACTTTAGGTGGCATAGCTTACTATCTTGCTTTATATAAAGGAAACAAAACCCAACAATGAACATGAGATTGCAGGCTCAAAAAAGATTATTCCAATTTGTTCATGAAGATGTTCTTCTGAAGAAAAATAAATTTATATGACTTTGTATATATGATGAGAAAGCACTTCAATACAGTGACAGATTACACTTGAGGTTGCAAAGTATGGTTGAGACCAAGTAGCATACCTAACAAATTAATGGAAGGGGCTGAAAACCTGCACATTCTCAATAAAACAATATTTAGAATACTTTATCCATGGTTTTCTATCCCATCTGTTTATTCACATTTGCAATTGAAATGCCCAAGCTGCAAAAAATAGATTTTAAGACCTAGAGAACTAAAAATATGTATGAAAGGAATGAATCTGCTGAATTACAAAAACATATCAGCTCACAGATGCAATCAGTTTGAAGCTGTGGAGAAATGTTGATGATGCCAGCTTCCGAAATCTATGTATTTTATGTCCTATGGCCCATCCAGCTACATATAGAGGTTTCTTAGATTCACCACAGAAATCATACATGGCATTCTCAGCTTCTACAATGACATTAAGAATGTTAAGCATCATTTTTCTTTCAATAACATCAAAGATTACCTTTTAAAAAAGTTTTGTGTACTTGTTATCAGTCTGCAAAGGTGAAACTGATTCAAAGGAGCAGAGCCAGTAATCCAAACAGAAATCATTGAATATAAAATATTGACTATTTTGTTGCAAAGGGCTAAACAGTCAGCTCCCCCCATCCAAACAATATAGTATTTTTGATTCCATTGAATGAGCTTCTACAAACAAACAAACAACCCAAACAAAAAGTACTTGATAGGGGAAGATATTTTTTCTCAAATATTGTGCAGGTGATGTGCAGGGAGCAACATGAATTGTGAGCCAGCAGAACATCCTTAGTGCTAGTGAAATGATGGACTACTGTAAAAATAAGTACTGATAACTGCAGTGAGCTCTAGCAACACTTCACCTAAAACAAAAGCTTACCAAGCACAGATGTATCTAGGAGTGACTCAACATGTGTATGAACAACAATAAACTGCCACTGTGACAAACTGAGGCCCACACTATGAAATGAGAAAGAATTCTGGTAATCTGATTTCTGCTAATGTTCACATCATCATATCAAATGAAAACAATGACAATTCCCCAAGTAACCAGCAATTCAGTTGCTTCTAGTAGTAAATGGAGAATAAAATAATTAATACAGTTACTGCATTATAACTCTTAGTTGCCAGACAACATTTAAAACCAGAACACAAATGGACTTTAATTAAATTAAAAAGAAAAAGTACTTGGAAGATGAACTAAATGAATTCTTACTTTAAAAAGAGAGATGATGTGCTTCTAATATATTCCTGTTTTGCAAGTCTAAAGAAGTATTATTTGTATTTTAAACACGTACATTTTCGTCAAAGAAGTGGTAGCACCTAGAATATTACTGACTGCACAGACTTCTTATAAGGAACAGTTACTTTCATTGCCTAATGCAAAATGGAGATTGGTAGGAATAGGACAGCCATGTTTAAAGGAAGGAGGATTTGATAGATTTTGACTGTTTATACGTGTGTAGCATACCTCAGTGGAGACCAGGAAGTTGTAATTATGAAAAGTTAATCTTGTTGTCAATTAGAAAATAAATTCTTCTAAGTATGTAATATTTGCTATTATTTGTGGGGGAGCTTTTTTCTTTTTGTTTTGAATAAATGCTCTGTTCTGCTCTATGTATAAAACATGGACAAATATCATATTATTATGCAAAGATTAAATTTAATTTAAAATGCTTTGGAAAGAAAAGATAAATTTTCTATCTTTAAAAAGATTTTTTGTTTTCATTCACTGGTGCTCATTTTCAAAATATATTTTCTGCATTAAAAAATTAACATAAATACATGTTTGTTTTCAGATGAAGTACATTTCTCTAACTTCTTTCACTTTCATATAGTCTTTGTTGCTTTGGTTTTATTTTTTTTCTTTGAACCAGAAGAAAACAAGCATTCATTCATTGCTTTGCTTTCTTTTTTTTTTCAGCAAACCACAGATTTTGAATATTTACAAGTGGATATTATCACTGATTATTTCTGCTCTACAAGCACTGTTCCAGAGTCAGTTTCTCACTAATTCCATGAACACAAATGTTTTAACAAAATAAAATAATCTGAGATCCTGCAGTCCTATCATCAGGGAACTCCTTTTGGAAGAATTAAACTCAGTCTCCACTCTCATTCCAGTAAAACATGAACTTGTCAGAAACTATGAGGATAACAGTAATCCTTTGAGCACAGTATATTATCTATGGCATTTAAGAAATATTTGCTTTACTGTTCATAGATCTGCGTTTATGAAGAGGTCTTGTCACTACTTTCTGGTGAACTTTGCTTCAGAGAAAAAAAAAGGAAGAGTTCATTAGCTAACACGTCTCATGTAGGAAGGATCAGTGATAACAATATAACACATAAGCATTAGCATCTTCCTTCTTCCATGTTACCTACCATTTATGTAAAATCCAATTTGAATAATACAATGTTGCAAAGAAGTCATATCAACCTATAATCCTCTATATTCGATATTGGCAGTTCAAATAATAAATGAATAGAATAAACCAGTATGGTATTATGAAGTTTGTTTAATATGTAGTAAAACTGAAAATGTTTTTTCACCATGTACTGAGGGGATTACTATGTGCAAAACAGCAAAAACATAAAGTAAATACTGATATGAAGACAAGACATCAACAGCTTTGTTAATATTTCTCAGCTTTTTACTGATCATGGATAATAACTTCACGCACCAATGATATGATCTGCTACTTGCCCATGCAAATTTTCAGTACTTTGCAGGTAGGGGGGGGAAGAGGAGGAGTAAAAAAAAAAAAGAAAAAGAAAAAGAGAAAACCCCACAACCTACTAAATACATTCACTCCCAAATGAAAAATTATTTTGATGAAGAATTTCTGGGAGGTGCCAGAACAAAACAATTTTGAAAGGGCTAAAACACTGATGTGGTCAGATGTTGTGTCTCCAGTGACAGACATTCTGCACAAGCCAAAATGAAACGCTGCATAATGTTCTGAGCTAAGGAAATGGACAGTTAAAAATCAATCTCTATCTCACATTCTCAGCTCTGAACCTGAAAATGACAGCTATTATCCAGATTTACATTTTATCTCAGCTAGAATAAAGCCAATAAATCACTGAGCTTTTGGCTGCTCAGATAATTACAATGTGAGTGGTTGGTATGAGTTGCACTGGAGGGAGAGGCTTTTAGAGGGTTAGAGCACAGAGTGGAAAGACTGACAGTGAAAAATGGGCTTGATTTCCTTGTGTAGATGAGAGCTCGTGACATGCAAATCACTGAACACAGTAACCTATGCTGAGACCCCTCAGCCCCCCTCATCAAATACCCAGACAAGGTAAGTCTGTGTGGTGAAACATCTTTACAGAGCTGATTTCTCAGTGAAAAACCTTTGGTTTAAGGGGATAGGGGATTTGTAAATGGTATATTAAAAAATACTCTTATGTGTCTTTACCAGAAGTGATTTCATCATTGTCACTGTCTCCAGTATAGCTTACCGGTTTGTTTCTGTGCAAACAGAAACACTTTGAAATCTAAATTCTCTGTTATAATTAGTTTAATATACATTCCTAATCATATCTAGGTATCAGATTGTTAAGTAGCAAGAAATTTAGTTATACACATTTCTCAAGTGTATTTGAATGAAGACATGATCCAAATGTTTCTAAGTCTGTACAGCATAACTGCTCATTTCACTCTGTAACAAATTCTTTCCTTCCTCAAACATTAATCATGGTTCTGTTTAACAACAAATGAAAGGTGTGTTTCACAGCTCGTCTCCATAATTGCCCTGGCTCCCAGTCTGAACTGCATCTTCCACACTGTTTTCCTGCAGGACAAAACTGTTAAAATAGAAGAATTAACTTTATTGTTCTGTAGGATTATCTAGTTCATACTTTAAAATTCCAAGAAACGTTCCTAAATAAAGGGAAAAGCAAATAGATGTAAATATCAGAGTACTATTTTTCAACAGTTCTACTCCTAAGCTTTGATTAACTGCCTTAATTTTATGCAAACAAACCTGAAAATAAGTATATTTTTATTACCACAAATTTGAGAAAACCATTTTAAGTACAGCTGATAATTCACCTACTTGAGTTTGTCTTGGGCAGCCACAACAGGGGGATGTCCCTATTGTCACAATAGAGATATGCTGTTATTCAGATACAATGATTCATTACTATTATACATTTATATATTGCTGATTACATATTTCATTAAGTTGCTTTCTCTTTATGCTTTTTTGTTGTTATTATTCTTGCTGTTCTTTACTGCATTATATAAGGTCGACTTTTACTCTTTTGGTAATAAAAAACACCTCTGGCAGTGACTACAGATACAGTTGTTTATTCCAACCTTATTTCTTTCTGCTTTACAGGGACTATGGGAAACACCAAGAATCCTTTAAGCAATGTAGCAGGCATACATTCAACTGCAAAAATTGTAGCAAATTTCTGTTTAGTGTTGAGCACAATATGACATCAATGTCAGTTTGTTGTATGAAAAAGACAATAAATACTTGCAGAGCACATCAGAGAAAAAACTGCACTAAGGTAAAGAATAAGTGTGTAGATCTCTCCAGTCTACTTGAAAAGATCACTAGTAAAATAAAAAAAAATATTTAGCTTCTATTGTGGTATTAAAATATCTTTACAAAAAAAGGGAGAAAGCATCAAATGTGAAGGTTCTGCAGCTTCGCCAAGATTATACACGAAAAATCTCTGTAGTAGTTAGAACTGGATGAGATCATACCAACTGTAATAAAAGATAATAAAATAGCTAAGCTGGAGGAACCTAAGAGAAAGCCACTACAAGAACATGAAATAATGCCATTACAGAACTACTTTAATATCAGGGAATGATAAAACTGAGAAGAGGAAGAGCCCTTAGCTAGGATGGAAAGGGGAAAAGGTTGAAACGTAGCAAAAGATGAGAGGAAGATAAAACAGGCTGGATAGAAAGTGATGATTAATTGTGCTGAAACAGGAAATAATGTTAGACTTAAATATCAAGGTAAAGAGCATCTGGGAGCCAGAGCAAAGTAGGTAAAGGAAAAATTGTCCTTGATCCTTCTGATATCTTTATTTGCTTGAGTACAGTCATGAGGTATTCAGTGCTGAAGCACATAAAAGATTATAAACGTTGGAGCAAAATACAGAGAAAACACCTCAACTCTTGGTCTCTTTGAACTTTATGCAGAAGAAATAAAATAGACAACAGAAAAACACCGGCAGGCATTTGTATACACTACTGCCTGAATGAATAGCTTCCTTCCCCTTTGTTAGATCCTTTTCTGAAGGACAAATATAAAAATAATAGTATTAAACTTGGGTTTTTCTTAATTTCTTGGAATTATAAAATAGACTCATAAAAATAATCTAGGCTGGAGGTGATTTTAAATGTTGTATATTACAAATCTCTTCTTAATATCTGGTCATATTACATCAGATTGCTCAGGGTCTTATACAGGTTTTTAATATGGTAAAAGGTGCAGATCCCACAGCCTCTCTGGACAGCTGGTTCCAATACTTAATTATTGTCTTTGTTTTCCTTTAATTTAGAATTTCCATAGTTTCAACATGTGTCTACTGCCTATTGTCCTTTCACATGCACCTCTAAAAAGCATGTGCCTTCATCTCTGCTACACTTTATTATTAGGTCATTATAAACAGTGGTAAATTCTTGCCTTTTGATATGGTTTGAAGCTGGCTTCCTGCCAAGTCTCCAAATCTTACCACAAGAAGTTCCCCACCCCAAACCTCAGGGAGAAGAGGGAGAAAAACAACCAAGAAAAACCGAAACGAGAGAGACAGCTAAAGCAATATATATAGAAATATATTTACACTTATGTTACAGTTATATACAATTGAAATATATATACAATTTCACAAGGGAAAGGGAAGGGGGAAGGGAAAAGGAATAAAACCAAAATAAAATATATATATATCCTGATTGGTAGCCCAATATCTAGCAACTAAAAAAGTTAGCAAAGAAATATCTCGCTACTCTCCTTGGGACAACTGAGAGTCGCTCTGGAACGATCGCCAGTAACCTCCATCTCCCAAGGTCGGCAAGGCCTTACCAGGACTCGTGCCCCAACTGCCAGAAGGAAAGAGAGCGAAGGCCTTTCCTCCTTTCTTCTTATAGCCTGGCTTACGTAAAAATGATAGGGAATACTGGGTACATCTAGGCCCTTCCTTGATTACAAACTGGTCACCAAGGAAGGCCTAGCCCAAACTACCACACCTTCACTATGCTTTTTCAAGGGTTGAATGGTCCCAGTTCTCTTGGCTTCTTCTTGTACATCAGGCACTCCAGGAATCTTGTTGGCCTTTCAGCATGTCAAATGCATTTCTTGAACTGCAAAGTCCATAGTTAGATGAATGTGCACACAATAGGTAATATAATATAGAATCATATTCCCCAGAAAGATTTCCAAAACCAATGCAGTATGCATAGAATGAAACCAATATACAAAGAACCTCAACAACTTATAACTGATAACTCACAAAAAACCCCTAATGGTTTCATCCATTAGTAAAAGTAGAAATAGCAGCACTAATGGCAAACCAAATATATTCTCTATTCTGTATTAATTGATGAATTTTGCATTTAATTTTCTAATTTAATAAGAGATTTCTTTTCCTTTCTCTTCCTAGCTTCTTAATTAACCTAGTTTGAATAGAATAAAGAATTTTGGCTTATACATTAACTGATATGAATATTCTGGGGGCACAAATGTAATATATTCATTATTGGGAGTATACATCACAATAAATATGATGAAATTATTAAGAATATTCATACTATTACAGTGGGGTATAAAGACCCCCTTGAGAACTGATATTATTACTCCAAATTCAGAACCTGATAAATCTTAAAAGTCAATTTTCTAGAACACAACAAAAAGCAACAATGTTATAAATTTTCTTGCTTCAATTATATTTGAAATTTTTCTTCAGTTTTTGCCAAAGTTTACTAGTCAGTTTGAAGTAATAAATACCTATGTACTCCATGGCTGAAAATAATATTGTACTTTGAACTAAGCAGTGTACATTTCTTTTAAGCAACTAAGACTCTATTTTGTTCAGGAATTGAACATTTAACATGTATGAAGGTTTTTAAGTAAGTATTGCCTGTTAAATTATGCTACTGTTTACAGTTTCTGAAGCTTTGGATTAAAAGAGTGATGTTTCATGAAACTATGCTTACTTGATGTACCAGGCATAATAATGGATCCTCTAAAATCTCTCACATCTAATATTTATTTTACCAGTGTATTTTTTCATTAACTTATTTCATTACTATCAAGGTCTTAGTAGGGTTAAAACCAACAGCCTGACCTTCCTTCAATAATTGCTGAAATTAATAAAGTTTACCAGACAACTGCAAATAACTCAAGAATGTTATCCTGAGCTAAAAACAGAGAGGCTTGAGAAAAATGACAACTTTATTAGTGGTGCAATATATGCTAATGTATAGGGTAGAAGTACAACAAAATATTTAAACTTATCTTGTTCATCAGCAATATCTGATTAAAACAAAATTGTTATTTTATTTTTGTCTGAACTCAGACTGTTTGCTACTTGTTTTAAAACTCTTTATTAGCAAAAATCAATTTCAAATAATGTAGTATTAGCATACTATGTAATTCATTGGTTTGTTTTTTTTTGTTGTTTTTTTTTTGTAAAGCTGAAAGTGTAATTTTTTTTTGTTTTGTTTTTTTTCTCATCAACCTTTTCTGGTAGGAAATAAGTTTTGTGACCAGATATTTTCTGTCTCTTGCTGATAAAATGACAAGACAAGTTCAGAGACATTAGAAATCACAGAAGTCCAAAACCTAAAGCAAGTCAATTTATACCTCTCATAACTGAGATGTCATAGCCAAGAAGGACAAGGTGATGATGCGGTATCAACATCTTGTGACCTTGAATGTGCAAACAAATCATTTTATATAGAATTTAGAAGAACTCCTCCGATTATTTCAATCATACTTTTATGCAGAAAACATGCAATTTCATGATTACTTTTACATTTTTCTTTCTTCTGAAATCACTATCAATTTTAAACACACTTGCACTCTATTTCAGATAAATAACTTGAAAAACAGAAGCATGATTAAAGAAAATTTTTAAGAATTACAAAATTATTCTTTTTCATCTTTGCATTGAATTTAAAAAAAAAATAAAAAAATAAAGGTTTCTATTTAGGAATTTCAAAATTATTATTTTCTTCAAACGTAAGTTCCTTTTTATATTAAGATGAATTTCCTCACCCCTTTCATCATGGTGTATGTGCAAGCTATTATTGCTACTTGTCAGATTTTTGTATTGTCCCCTTAGGAGTACATAATACCAGAATTTCCTGCTGCATCCAAATAAAGATATTCTGAACAGCACTACTCTAAGGTATACATTTTTCTCACACTGAATAAGAAAAAAAAAATTAATGGAATTATAATCAATTATTTTGACTACCAATTTCCTTGAGTGTGGTTGAGCTGAATGAGTAATTTGCAGTGAATCATTCATGGTAATTATTTCTCTCCTTTTCTACTTATGGAAAATCCATGGGCCATTCCTAGTTTATTTGAATTTATTTCTATCTAGAACAGAATCCTTCTGAAACATGTGGAAGAACAACAGAATTTCTGTCTGTGGAAATGTACGTTACGAATATACTCACAAGATTTCTAAATCTATATGGATTAATAACACTCATCTAAAATTCAATGTCAGATATTTTAAGCTTGCCAGTAATTTTATGTACATGAATAGTAATATGTAAAATACAATTGCAATGCTCATATGCAAAAAGTTGAATATGTACACAAAAACTTGCAGGACTAGCGCTCACACTCTGGACCTTGTAGCATTATAATACAGGGAGCACTATAAGCTATAAATGCTAGGAGCACTATAAACCAGGGGAGCATTATTTCTCCCCTAGTCCTTTGCAATCCACTTTCCATCAGGAAAACCACCTTCAATTACTGAAAATACCTTGCTATGCATCATTAGATAAATGCCTTTTTAATAAAGAGAATCCAGGTGCACCAGTAAAATACTATGATTGAATACCTTTAATGTCTCAGCTTCATTAGGCAATGACAGGTTGTCATGCTCTTTTGTTATTTATTCTGGTAGAGTTGCCATCCCTTTCCTGTGGCTGTTATTGATGACAAATCATTATGAGAATACAAATATATTTCCATCATTGTGTTATACATTTTCCCAACCCCACAGATTGTTAACTTAGAATTCAACATGCTCTCTTGAATAATAAAATAAATAATGATAATAAAAAATACATATACGTCATTCTTCTAACTGAAACCAACTTAAACAAATGCAAATGCAGAATTAAGGATTAAGTTCCTAACCACGTTTCAGCTACATTCCCTTTCGAAATTATTTTAATATTTGATACTTTCTCAATTGATAGTAGTAAGCTAAGGCTTCACTTTTTTGTTCACATTAAGCTGTTTGACTCTTCTACTGAAATTAAAAATGTGAATGTGAGAATAAAAATTCCTATTCAGAGGAAGATTAGTGAAGGACAAAAGAACTATAGATCCTTTGTAAAGAAAAGAAATTTTCACCACAGTGTCTGCAATGTTATTCATTAATCTCCATAGATACTGCTCCAGTAATGAGTGGCAAATTTAGCATATGAAAAAGATAATTTCAATTATATTTTTTCTTTATATTAAAGATAATTTTAGCTTAGAATATAAAAATCTAAACGATCTACTTCATGACAGAAGAATTACTAACCCATAAATCTAAGCTCTTGGTGAAGTACTGACAGATAACACTGACTGCTTTAGAAGGCAAGGAACTTCCATCCCAGCTTTCAGTGTTCAAGAGTAATGAACGCAACAACTGGCCACTCAGTCTACAGTGTCCTCCAAACAGTTCTACACAGAGAGCTGGGTTAAATTCCTAAAGTTAATGTTTTTAACCTTCTCTGAGTTTTCTCACTCAGAAGAACTGTTATTTTTTTATGACATAGACTATGAAATGCAATAAAGAAGGGCACCTCGTTTTATATAAATCTGGAGTGCATCCAGTAGGAACTTTACATTTTCTACAACCCTGTGGAGAAGAAGGTAAAATGTGACCTAATCTGATGGCTAAATTTGATTTGGTATGCTCTTTCTGTTCAATTGTGGGATTTAGCGTCCAGGAATTCAGAATGGGGCATTTGCTTGTTGTGAGTCTAAACGTGATATGTGCCTAGAAACAGTTCAGTGGGAGGCTACGTTGATTAGGCTGATGAACTGTGTTTTGTTTACTCTTAATGTCATCAAATTACACTCAGGTGTCATGGTGACAGCAACTCCTTTCTCTTCACCTACACAAGAAAAGAAAAACTGAGTGTGATGAACTCTGTTTTGAGTAACCAGGTACTTCTTGAAAATGAATACTTACATCTCCTCCACATAGTGACGGGGGTTGCGTGAGAAATAACACTCTTCTACCATTTATGGCCACGTGTATTAATACCACAACTCCTAATGCCTGAAGAGTAAACCAATCCAGCCCAAAACTTAATCCATCTGCCTAGATGGATTAATTCAATCTGTGAGGTTGAATATCACTGCAATCAATTATTAGGATGAGGTTTCTTCTTCTAGAAAATATCCTCCAAGTCTCTAAACTCTTCAGGGTTTATTGTAAGCATTCTACTGAATTTCACCAAAATAAAAATTAATTCACTCCACTTGTACACAGCTATCCTGAAGTCACCTTCAGAGAAATTCTGCAGTGACCAACGAGGAAAGTCCTGATACCCTGAACATCAGTATTATAACAGTCTAGTTATGTTGTAGCTGGCACTATATTTTACTACTAATTAATGAAGCATAACAACTTAATCTCTGTGACACAACTGCAAAGCAAATTACATACTCTTAAATTCAACACCTGATGAAATAATTGTTCTCTTGTCTCATGAAAATAACTAATTTACCTAGCAGAGATAGTTGGAAACATTAAGAGACTAATTCATTGTCATGTATGCAGATGCAGTACCCCCATGAAATGTACCAGGAATACTACAGATCAGTAAAATCTACCTTAAAGAATTAGAA
This sequence comes from Manacus vitellinus, assembly GCF_001715985.3. Lineage (NCBI taxonomy): Eukaryota > Metazoa > Chordata > Aves > Passeriformes > Pipridae > Manacus > Manacus vitellinus. Next base: position 19,634,865 of record NW_021940813.1, read on the forward strand.
ACAAAATCCAACAAAGCAGGGACAGAGTAATATATGCCCACAGCTTTTATATTTTTCATTAAATGAATAGACAGCAATGTACTTTTCATGTTCTGAACTTATGTGTTGTAAGTGCCTGGTGAGAAATATTTTTCAGCAGCAAATTTAATTGCCATTTTGAACCAATGTTATTTTCAGAGCATAGTTTCTGTAATTTCCACTTATTTGGAAAGGCATCTTTCTGCTGAATCTGCACAATGAAAATTACAAGTCTTCATAAGGTGTTTTGCTATTCCATTTCACAAAAATAGAATTCTTTAATTCATTTTCCTTGAACACATAAACATAAAAAGTGAAACATAAAAGTTATTTACAAACACTAAGAAATAACCTGGAAAAACCTCATTTCCCTACGAAAGCCTGATAAAAATGCTGAGTTTGAGTGTTCAGTGTATTTTAGTAAAACTTCTTGAAGAATTCTACTGTTTAGTGCAGAAAAATCCCTTGTTGTTCTTCTTCTGCAAAGTCAACAGCTCTGAAGAACGAGTGTCCTTACTTCCTAGTATAATTATTTGAATGTTCAATTTGTTTGAAGGAAAAAGCTATCTCCTCAGTCCATATTAATACAATTTTTTTTCACTGAGAATCATAATGATAAAACATTTTCTGAGAACATTTTCAATGCCATTGATTTGGTTTTACCACTCGTTCTTTGAAAAATGCTAGAGTAAAATAATGTCCTTGTAAGGTAAACATACGCAGGTATTCTTCCCAAGAATGCCAAGGCAGTGAAAGGATTTTAAAAAAAAGGTTTATTTCAGATGCAAGGACCACTTTAAAACAATGCAGTTTACATTGGACCTTCAGGAGCAAAGGGTGAGTTCCTGCCCCCTCAGAGTCCCCTTTATCCTCTCTGGTTCTCCTCCTCTACCCTCTCTTGCTCAAGGAGGCCTTGTACATGTCTGCAAACATGTTATCTCTCTGCATATGACAGAGAGAGATAGCTTGCTCACCACTTTTCCCCGAACCTTCTCTGAAGTGCAAAAGAAAGGGAGAAAAAAAAAATCTAACCTGTTTGAAAAGGCATTTTGCAGTTTTTCCAAGAGAAAAAAGTTCTAGCTTTCTGTTATAAACTCTTGTGTGATTGCACCTATCCCTACAGTCCTTGTCATCTAGACTTTATGTCAAAACACATCTGGCTAAAACCTCTGAGTAACCATTACGGGCACTTCCATTTCATAAGAGAAACCAAGTTCAGTATTCACTTCTTGATTTTTTCATTTGCTTAATACTTCCTCTAAGTTTGTAATAATTTCCTCAAGCCCAGGTACTCATGATCTTCTCTTTATTTACTTGATTTCCCCCTAAAAATGCAATTTAGTAATAAAAAATTGGGAAAAGTAAAGGGGACTACTCATGTGCTTAAAGTAAGAAAATAAGCTCTGTGATAAAATAATCAGTTCTTTTGACTTATTCTACTAAGTAAGAAAACTATCATTTTTTAATTGTCATACTCATTTAGGCTTTCAGCTCCCCCAAGTACACTTTAGAACAACAGACCTGATTATGAAATGAGTTGTTTTTGAAATTAAATGTTTTGTGGAGCTTTGCTTAAGACTTGGTTATGTCTGCCTGTCAGGGGTGACAGCGGGTCTGTCAGCACCTTGGCACATACTGACGAAGCAATAGATGTTGACCAGATCAAAGTATACCCCTGAGATGGACTGAAAGAGAGGACTGAAAATGGAGGCCCTGATCCTGACAACATACTGATGCATCCCGAAGAAGCTGTCCTGTGGGAACAGAGAAAGAGCACTGTCTCATGAGAACAGGAGCACTGTCTCATGAGAACAAGGACCTGTTTTGAACGAGAGTGGTTGGGAAGAACATCAACATGAGAGAAAAATAAGAACAGGTGCTCAGGACTGTTGTGGGAAAGAACTGGGCTGTTTTGAGAAAGAGCAAAGTTGTGGTGAGAAAGTAGAGTTTAGAAAATGCACCTATTAGCTGTAAGAATTCTGGTGTGAAAGTTTGAACTGTCCTATCCGTGTGCATTACGTGTGTTCAAAAACTGTACTTAAGGGGCTGCGCAGCAGCAGCAGCCCCGGGTGGCTGTCCCTGCTTTTTCCTTGGAATAAACTTTGCTGGAACCTTTTTTCGTGTTGCTTTGGTCGTTCCGACATTATCAGCGACATCTGGTGACCCCGACGTGATCGCAACGTTGAAGACGGATTTATCTCCAATTGTGGAGCTGCCGTGACTTCCCTCCTAGAGGGGGAAAGAGCAGAGGATTTTCTCTCCTAGAGGGAGATTGGACCTGTGGGGCGAAGCACAGGGGGAACGGAGCCCGGTGTAGCTTGAGAGCGGATGGTTCCCGCGAAACGGTCCGGACCTGAACTTTTTGACCCTCATTAGGTAAGCTAACGGGGGTGCCACCGGGGACTATATTTTAACAATGGGACAGCACATAATGAAGGAGGAAAGTGTAGTTCTATCTACGTGGAAATCCCTCCTTAACCGAAAGAATGTCAAGGTTGCTGAATTTAATTTACGACGTGTGCTGTTATAGTACTGAAAATAAGGTTTTGAAGTTACTACGTTAAGTTGCATTTCATGTGTTTACCTAACACTTGCTCCGTGAGACTTTGAAAGATTTAGAAGAGTATGGGAGGCAATGATCTATGCAATAATTCATATAAGAACTAAAACTCTGAAACGCAGTTGCCCAGAAAGATAAGCAGGTTGCCGATGTAACAAATTGTCCTTGAACTACACCTCCAAGCAAGAAAATTCAGAAAAAATTAATAATTCACTCCCGGGGACAGAAAAGAAATCAGGACCTCCCCCTCTCCATTGCCACTGCTGCAGAAAAAGCAGTTTTTCCACCAGATAACTCCACCGAGAAAACAAATAAGAAAAGAAATCCAAGTCAAGATTTATAAGTGAATGGAGAGGGACAGAGATAAATTAGAACAACGGGGGCTGGGCAGAAAACAAGATAGCAAAGCCCATCCCTGTATAAGCCTTCGAACTCAAAAGTCAGCATCTACCTCCTTTTCTTGCTTATTCACAGCCTGAGTTACCTATTTTTTGTTCATGTACTAATTGGTTGTTTCAGTCTCACAATGTGTGTAAGATAAAACACAGAAAAATATGCAACAAATCAAGTTTGGTGTCATGGAAGCCTGAAAACGACGATCCCTACCGGGAGGTGGAAAGAAAAGGGGGGGCAAAAGACTGCCTTCTGATATTTCTGTTAATTCTTGTGTTAACTGTAGTGTCTGTGGAATGTGGTTTTGTGAGCTCACAATATTACTGTTACTGTGTGTGTATGTGAAGAAACAAAGTTCTTTGCCAGGAGAAAAAGGAAAAAGAAAAGTAAAAAGCCTTCCCTTGAAAAGATTCAGCCTTGCCAGGGAAAGAAACAGAGTGTATTTCACATGATAGAGATGGTCTGTTGCTTGGTAACTAAGCAGAAACTTTATTCACTCCCTCAGAGTTGGGAGGAGATTAAAAATCTCCTGCTTTGTAGAAATTGCAACTTTGTAACCTTCTGATTGGAGAAAGAAATTGTCTTACAATTTCATAATATAGTCTCACTAACTGTTTTCTGAAGTTGTTCATTAAAATAACCAAAATTGTTTCAGAATGCATACATAAATGTAATGGAGAAATAGAGTTTTTAAAGTAACTGCTGATAGACAACTGCCTGTGATAAGAAAATTCCAGTGTGTGTGGGGGGAGTGATTCTCCGGCAGAGCTTTAAGCACAGTTGCTCTACCTTCCCTCTCCCCCCCCCGCTCAAACAGCTCTGTAAACATTCTTTTGTTGCTTCTGTATTTTACAGTTAGCTTTAAGGTAGATTTTTTTGGTGGAATACCTAGCTCAAAAATATCTTATTTGGCAGGGGGAAGTTTTTACCAGAGCAAAAAGGGAAAAATAAATAAACTGTTTCTAGCTGGAAGTTTCCACCTTTGTGGAAAGAGAGATAAAATCTAAAGATATAATACAGGAAACTGCCTAACAACAGACAGTGTTTCAAGTTTAACATGCATCTGTCCTAGTCTCTGTGCTAAGCAGCAGGTTGTCAGGTGACAAGCTTAAACCAGAACTTTTGCTGCTTTGCAAGGTGTGCATTCTGGATCCCCTGGTATACTCTTATGAGCAAAACCCTAGTTTAAAGTAGCCTGAGTGAGTTTTACTGTGGCTTTATGTAAATTGCTAAAGCTGAAAGCTACTTTAAGAGTGTTAATTTCTTAAATACATGGATGTAAGTTAAACTGTTACACCTATTTTGTTTAAATAAGATGCTTAAAGTTTTCATGCATATCCCAGAAAAATATATAAATATCAGCAAAAATTCAGAATTAGCTGCCTAGAAATCCTAGCTGATCATATCGTTTCAGAGGCTGGGTGAGACTGCTTAAGTTTTAAAAGGACATGACTGTTCTCCAGTTTCATTTTTTATATTCAGAGAGGCAGGAATCTGCCCTATGAATTTGTGAATCCTGTTCAAATCACAAGCCATGTGTGGCTTGATAATAGGAAAGTAAAAGATACAAAACTATATTTAATTCAATTATGCAACTAAGACCTTATAAAAATCAGTAATCCCATCCTCTGAAAGATTTCCATATGCTGAGATTTTGAACAGCCAATTGTTTCTTCATAATGAAAGCTGCTATTTGCTTTTATTGAAGTTACAGTGACCTTCCTGAAATTCAGTGTTTTCCTTTACAATAGGAGAGAATTTTTCTGCAGTACAACATGATAAAATGCTGCTCAAAATGATAAAAGCAAAGTAAAAGGAAATACAGAAGTTAGAGACCTAAAAAGATGAGCTAAAACTAAATATGATTGTTCTAACCAATGTTCTTTGAGAAGCAGGATTGAAGAATGCTCTAGGAAAAAATTCATAAAACCAAGACATAGAACCTATCTCCTACAGAGAGAATTATACTGCAAAGAATCATCACTAGGCCTTCAGCTTCAAAGAAAAACTGCAAAATTATCCATGATACCCACTTAAAACTGACTGAACTATTAATAACAAATTTGTGAGTTTTTTATTAAAGGTGAAGAACAACTAAAAGAAGCAGATGAACAAGAGCTGAGAGTTAATTACATCCCAGACATCGGAGACAACTTGGACTGACTTCTCACCGAAGACCCTGAATTTCAAGCTGTATTATCAGACTGTAATAGTGATTTATCTATTCATTTTTCTAGGTACCGACTATAGACAGAAATCATGTGTTGCTGCCAATCACTCATTACTCATGTAACTCAGACATTGGTTTAATTCTCCACAATTTAGGAAGTTTTGAAAAACTGTAAGGACAAGTAATGTTGCAATTTGCTGGTTTTCCAGAGCTAAAACAATTATGCAGAGATTCCTAACTCACTTATAGGACAAATTGTTGTCAAGAAAACATTTTACACATCAAATGAACATTTTAAAATATAAAAAGGGGGGAAAGAGACCATGTAGGTGCATAAACAGATGCTAAATCGGAGTAGATCTCATTTAAATTTGTTAGGCCTTATATTCCTTGTATGTATTCCTTTTCAGGCCAGGTACAGTTGTTGGACGTGACTGCCAAAGATGACAAACTGAGAAGTACACAGCCAATAACTACTTAAAATGTAAAGTGTGTAATTAAAATGTAAAAGTATAATTGAAATTCCAGCTATGTGTGAGTGAAGTGTGACTGAGGTGGCCACCAATGAATGACTGGAAAAAGATTGTATGAGAGAGAGAAACTGTGTAGATATATATGTGTGTAGACTTAAAAATACTTTACATGAGTGTCAAGATTTTAAAGGACTGTGTTACATGAATGTCGGACCATAGTGAGTCCTTATTCTAGATGGTAGATGAACTCTCTTTTTTCTTGGTGAAGTGTTGTTATCCATCCTCGTTGGGAAATGCTGCATTTCTTCTTAGCTTTGAATCAGGGGTTGTCGATACTGATGCCTTGCTTGATCAGCCTGTTGCAAAGGGCCCTGCAAACAGACTGTTAAGGCCATCTTTGTCGCACAAATACAAAAAAGGGGGAATTGTCAGGGGTGACAGCGGGTCTGTCAGCACCTTGGCACATACTGACGAAGCAATAGATGTTGACCAGATCAAAGTATACCCCTGAGATGGACTGAAAGAGAGGACTGAAAATGGAGGCCCTGATCCTGACAACATACTGATGCATCCTGAAGAAGCTGTCCTGTGGGAACAGAGAACACTGTCTCATGAGAACAGGAGCACTGTCTCATGAGAACAAGGACCTGTTTTGAACGAGAGTGGTTGGGAAGAACATCAACATGAGAGAAAAATAAGAACAGGTGCTCAGGACTGTTGTGGGAAAGAACTGGGCTGTTTTGAGAAAGAGCAAAGTTGTGGTGAGAAAGTAGAGTTTAGAAAATGCACCTATTAGCTGTAAGAATTCTGGTGTGAAAGTTTGAACTGTCCTATCCGTGTGCATTACGTGTGTTCAAAAACTGTACTTAAGAGGCTGCGCAGCAGCCCCGGGTGGCTGTCCCTGCTTTTTCCTTGGAATAAACTTTGCTGGAACCTTTTTTCGTGTCGCTTTGGCCGTTCCAACATTATCAGCGACATCTGCCTTCCCCTGTGATCTACTTTTTAAAGTCATTTACCATATATTTGTTCTCGCTAAACCCCTGTACAGCTAAGATAAAGGAGTGCTGTTGTTCTTGAAGAGTTACTCACATCTTTCTGACTTTATTTCCTTAATTCTGAATGAGTAATATTTTGTTTTACTGTCCTTTATCTCTCTGTTTATATTTTGTAGGATTAAAAGAAAATCAGTAGAGGTATAATATATATTCAGGCAAGAATTCAAGCTGTGGTTTATTAATTACAATAGCTCTGACTGACTCCAGAATCAAACCTGAAGTGTGCTTTCAAATACACTCCTTTGCCTTATTAGGTCAACCTGATTGCAGCACACAATGATTATGAATTATCAAGACACTGAGGGTAAGAGTAAATGAATAATTTATCACTAGGTAAACAACAACAGTTCTTTATGTGCTATCATGTTTCTCACATATTTTTAATTAATTGCAAAAATAAGTAACTAAATAATTTTACTGACACTTCTCAGTTATGCTGACATCCCTGGTATTGAGATAATAGTTTGTCAAGGGGTGCCATCGTGTTTCAATTTACCTCAAAAATTTTTTTCATGTCTTCACACATTATGCAAGGAACACAGCTGTTTAACACTGGTTGATTATGGAATTAGAGATTAGAATACATCACCTGTAAATGCATAAAGTCATTTAAGGTGCCTGCTCTTCAGAGACATTTCTGATAATACTTATGAGCCATTATGAAATGGGTATTCTTAAGCCTGCAGACATTGCCATGCATGACAGAGCTTGGACTTTTATAATTTTTCTAATTTCATAGGTTTCTACACATTAATGAAGTGATAAAATGAACACTTCTGCTTCAAGACTCATCTGACTAGAGTTCTGCATGGCCTTTTTTATTACTTTGCCTTTAGTGATAGGTTGCACCAGGCAATAAATAGGTACTGAAAGCTTATCTTTGCAGTTACCCATCAAACATGCATACATGCAGAAAAACAACCCAACAAAACTAAATATGACAAATCACACCCCCCCAAAACAAACAAACAAACAAACCAAAAAACCAAAATCAACAACAAAACCCCACTGAAATCAGTGTAATCATCGTGGTACAATAGATACATGTATTAATGGGAGAGAATAACACACTATGAACCAGCTGGAGCCTGAGGACTGCACTTACGGCAAGGACTATTTCCTGTGACCCTTTGGTACCTATTAATTTATAAATGTATACCTATATGTGGCAACCAGACATGACAATGTTCCATAAATTCTTTACATTCTATTGCCAACAGAAGTGTTTTTTTGGGAAGAATAATTAAGTTATAGCTAAGCAGATTCTGGACATAATACCTGTGTGAAAAGAAATAAGAACTTTGCTTATTCTCTCTTTGAACAGTTTTATGTTTCAGGTAATATTTCCTTATTTTTAGCCAGTATTTTCTAACATATATGTGATTTTAAGATTTAATTTTAGAAACAATATAGTTAGAAGTCCATAATTCATGAAGAAGTATTGAAATTCTGTTAGGAAATTCAAAATATAAGATAACCTTCAGAGTATATGAGCATATAATTAATATCTCAGAAACAAAGTACTTAATTTGATTCATTAATTATAACAGGGAAACATTGTAGCTAGTCCTGGCAGTCTAATTTCAGGGACGTTTTGTTCACCAGTATATAATTCCTATTGTTGGATATAGATAATATTCCCCAGAGAAAACAGTTGATCTTCTCTAATTGAAATGAGCTTCTAGAAGGAAAGCATAAAATATTAAGTGAAATAAGCGCTAAACTATGTTTCAAACACTAGTGTGTTTGATGTTTGAAAAGTAAGGAAAAGTTATTTTGTTCTAAACTAATACTAGACTTATATTTCCTGCAATATGATTTTAAATTTAAACCAGAAGTAAATTTACTGCCACAGCTCAGGAGATATATGCAGAAGGGACAACAGCATGAGAAAAAACCTGTGCTGTGAACATGAATACATAAGATATACAGTAATTCTTGTTTCCAGATTCTGTATTGTGCAAATTAAATACTCATATTTTTCTGTGTTGTTAAACAAATAAGTAATGTACCTTTGTCTTTCTCATTTCCTAGTATCATGATGCTAATTCAGACATTGAAACAGCAAATTAATTGCATAATGTTTTATTTCTAAATGTAGGCTTTATTTCAGAGGATGGAGGAATTTAAAGAATACAGTTAAAAATACTTAGATGCCCCATCCTGCTTGGGCAAATGTGGTTTCTGGGAGATGCTGAATATCTTTGCTGGAATCAACTGGTCTTTAGATGATACAATATCTGAAAGATCAGAATATGACATCTTGAATAATTAAAGTCTAACCTGGGCAGGGGGAAAAATATCATCTTTACTGTCTCCTAACTCTTCTTTTTTTTTCTGAAATATTTATTAAGTGCCTAAAATTATTTTCCAGTGTCTGATTTTTTTTCCTGAAAATAATTTATTTTATTATACAGAAATACCATTTTATATGCTTTTTTTCAGGTTGTCACAGCAAATGTCTACAATATCTAAAAGTACAATAAGACTGTCTAGATCAAAGTGAGGTAAAATTTAAGGCCCAACTTCATCCTACTTACCATTTGATTATCTGTACATCAGAAGTTTAAGCCTTTAACTGAAAAGTTACCTAGATGTCTCAATTCTACCTCAAAAGATACAGATTTTCCCCAGCTTGAGGTGAGAAGCATTTAACAAGCCATGATTTAGAGGCAGGAGAGAAATACCTAAAGAGGCCCAGTCCCTGTGTAAGTTAAAATATGTTCCTCATCTTCCACTAATGGAGAGAATTAGAACCTAAAACTTTTCAAGCTGCAGGGCATTAAGGGACCTTTTTTGGTCATACTTCTTGTCATCATTGTAGCTATACAAAACAACAAACAAAAAGAGTCCAAGATCTCTTCTTCCATATTATTCATTTACTAGTTGGTGCTAAATGTCTCATCAAACAAGAGAAAAGGGCCAAACTGAAGCATCACAGTCTAGATGCCAGCAGGAAATACAGAAAAAAATACAGGCCAGAAAACTGTCTTAAGGGATAATGGCAATTATAGAATCATAGAATTTAAAGGGGTTGGAATGGACCTTGAATATCATCTAGTCCCAAACATGCCTGCCATGGGCAGAGACACCTTCCACTAGACCAGTATATTAGTATATTCCTATTTCCCAGTGTGTCCAGAATATTTGTTAGGAAATCTTTCATAATGAATATCTGGAGAGGGTACAACAGCAAGTAGATTACAAATTTAAGCTTCAGGGTTATGACAGAAATGGTCAGTGAATCTCAGCTTAATAGAAACTCATCCCCATGGCCATCATTTCGTGCACATTAACATAATTAAGTTTTGGTCTGTATATGTGAGGGAAGATCTGGAGGGCAGTTTTTGGAAATATATGTTGTTTTTCCACTTACTTTTTCCCCCCTTCTGACATCCAGTTTCCTGGAATATAAAATTTTTGTTTAAAGCAAAATTTGGCAATTTTTCCAGAAAAAAAAACAAATCAAAAATCAGTGGATGCCTTGAAATTTTGTGGCAGATATTTTTGCTCTTTTCTGTTACTCATTTCTCTTTCTGCTTCTAATTTCCTTTCTTTATCCTCTGTGATTAGTGACATTTTAACATTTCTTTAATTTCAATCTACATTATACAAAATGACTGTGTTGGAGGTAGAAAGCAGAAGAGCTATGTATGGTTTGATCTGTGTTAATGAATGCTAGGCGAGTAATATCAAACTGCTTTAAAAGTGTTGAATCACTTCTATTTCATAAGTGTCCCAAAACTCTCTGTTTACAAAGATGTAAAGATCACATTGCTGACTTTCTTTTTCCAGACAGAGCAGATGCTTCTTGCAGTAGGCAAGAAAACAACTGCAATACTATAGTGAATGCAAGAATTTCTTTTTCCTGGTGAAATCTCTCAGAACTCCCATACCTCAGCATAATAAAAATCCACCTGGTGTGCAGCGTACCAAAAGCATTCAGAATATAGTTTCAGACTGAAGATATATTAATGGCTATATAGTTAGATTCATTTGTATGTCCCAGGTAGCAGTTCCTAAATAGTCTTTCTTATAATTCCAATGAAGCTGATGGGCTTTAAGCATCAAAAATAAATAACAGTGTCTCCAGGGATGGAATTTAATCCCTATAATTTCTGACTCAGCTGTTTTTCCTTTATTTACACTATTTCTAAGTAGTACTGCACATTACATAACTCTTTCCTAAAAAGATGTTGCCCCGCCAGGAAAGGAACAAGTTTATGCCCCTGAACAGCATATACTGGAAGAATGCATAGACTTTTCAAACAAGCTGAAATAAGAATTGAAACAATGATACTTAGTGTCATGATTTTGAGCAACCGTGACTACATTTTCTTGGACTCTCTTTTTTTTCCTCTTTGAAACCACAGCATTTTGTGCCTACTGTTAGCTCCACTTGACTTACTTTAGAGTTGTAAAGTTGTTGTCCAACTGAGAGCACACACTGAGTAGTTTAATGAGGATGAAAGCCAGTAAAAATACTTAAGAGATTCTAGTGGTGTATGGTATATATGTGTTAAGGTTTAACTCCAATTGGGAACCAAGCACCATCCAGCCACTCTCACTCCCCCCTGATGAGATGGGGAGAGAATCAGAAGAGTAAGGGTGAGAAAAGTCATGGGTTGAGAGAAAGATAGTTAATGGGTAGAGTAAAAGACATATATGCAATCAGAGCAAAGGAATACATTCACCACTTTCCATTGGCAGGAAAGGACTCAACCATCTCCAGGAAAGCTGCACTTCATCACATGTAATGGGAAAGCAGGAAGGCAAATGCCATCACTACAAATGTCCCCTCCCTCCTCCTTCCCCCAGTTTTATGTGCTAAGTATGAGGCCACATGATGTGGGATTCCCTTCAGTCAGCTGGGATCAGGAGCCTCAGCTGTGACCCCTCCCAACTCCTCGTGCAACTCCCTCTCTGGTGGGGTGAGGAGCACGGATGAATAAAACAGTCGTAGTTCTTTCCTCTTTTTCCAAAAAAAAAAATATGAAGTCGACTTAGCACTTAGAAATAAGTCCCTGCTTCACTCTAGAGCTGTATATAGAGAAATTGGCCAGAGAACTGATTGTTGCTGTTTACTATTTTTGTTTGAGTTTTTTAATTATTTTTATTTGACAGAAATAATCAGCTAGTTAATAAGAACAACATGACTGTGAATGTTTCACACAAGTGTTGTTTCAAGTTTCCTTTCCACAGAGCAAGGGAAGTCATCAGTGCAGTCATGTCCCCATCTTTGCAAATGTAAAGACTTTAGCATAGTACTCAAAGTAATAGATTGAACTGAACAGGAAAATTGAAGGTAAGTCCTGGGAAGATTTCAAAGTCCAAGTGAGGTTGCATGGCAACAGATAAAAGTAAATGATTTTTTGTTTCCTTCAGGCTGTGATGCCTAATCTTACTTTTTGGGAAACAAGAAGTGATGGTAAGAAACCAAATTTAAATAACAAAAATATATTCCTTGAGCAATGTAATTGCCAGAGGAAATTACACTTGCAAACAGTGTTTTTGCAGCATTCCAATTTCTTTAAGAGGTGAAAATGTAATTCCTTTCTATTTTGGGTTTTTGGAAGGAAACAGGTGGCCTAAATGTGATTCATTTCACTTGACACTGACCTTTCACTGCACAACATTGAACATACATCTGCAATATGTTCTTAAAATCCCTGTATAACAGCTGGAACATACAGATATAATCCCATATATATTTCATCACTCTTTGCAAGGAAGAAATGTCAAGTTTGAAATAAAATGCATTCACATAACACCAGCAAGTATTATGACATGGAAGAAGTATCACCGGTTACAATATGACAAAAACCATATCAATAGTTTTGTTATTCCCAAAAACAGGGTGTCACCAAAGCTTTTTTTTTTCTTTTTTCCCAAACTGCATGAAGGAAGCTTATTTCCATTCCTGACCTTTTTCTGAACTCGCTGCTCATGATTGCAAGAGACTTTCTAGACTTATAGAATAACAGTACATATCTAAATTAGTTTCATCTTATTTCTCTAAGTGTTTCCATGAAGCACATGGAATGTTTTTGCTTTTATTCTACCATGTTGTAGGGGTGTATAAAAGGATGGACCAAAAAGAGCTTCTTCAAAATCTCCCTCTCCTGTCTTTACTGCCACTTTCAAATGACCACTACTCTGCAGTCACTTCTCCCTGTTTGCTCTTGAGAGTTTTCCTTCTCTTGGCTCTATTTTGATATTCCTGAGTCGGAAGGAAGCTGAAGAAGGATTTCCTCTTTTTGATGCAAAGAACTTCTAAAGCTCTTCTACACAAACAGATGTTTGCAATAGCATGTTAGCTTTATCAGAACCGTGACAGCAGGTATAACCCAGTCCCAGGCTATCTCTCAGGCACAGAAGCACAAATAATTACAGCTATATGTTTTCTCACTGAAACTCTTGAATATCTCTCAGCTTGAGCTATATGCAAACTTAGTGTGCAACTATGTAAAAATACTCCTCCTTAGTCCTCTTATTTAAGCTTTTCTTCACTTACTTTACGTAGAGGTCTTTTTTTTTCTTGATTATGGAAAGTCCAGATGTGACAAAATCAGTGTGTTGAAAACTGACTAGTACTGTTTAACATCTTCCAGAAACCTGGTGTTCTGTGATCAAAATTTATTTTTCTGTAGCTTCATTACTTGATGTCTTATGTGGGTTTTATCTTGTGACAGATTTGTCCAGTTCAACCCTACTTTTCCTCAGTCATTTTCAGCAGGTGAACTCTCAGGTTAAAACAAAACAAAACACAAAAGCATTAGATATGTGCTATCTTGTGCTTTTAATGGCTGCATTTATTCCCAGCTATAGAATTCCAGTCGTCAAGGTCACCCAGTTATTTCTGATCTTCCTTAGTTAATAATCCTCCTTCATCTTCTCATCAACATACTTTATTAGGGCAGACTCTTCAAGTCATGGTAATTTTTGAAAATATAATAGGAATTAGGAAAACAGAATAATCCTTGAGTAACCTATCCTTTCATAGATATTTCATATCCTTTCCTAGATATTTGTCCTTTCCCTTTGACCAATTCCTACATTAGTTTGCTGGTTCTGTACTAATTCCCTTTTTTATATACTCAGTCAGTTTCTCTAATAGCACCACATTAAATAGTTGAATGAAACATTTTAATGAAATCAAAGTAGATTTTCTAGAAAATCATTTACTTCATCAAAGGAAGAAGTTAGTTTATTTCAGTGTAATCTAAGTCCATGTTGCATTTAAACTCCTTTTACATATAGACAAATGTCTTTTGCTATTCTTTACTCTTATTACAGACTCTTATTTCATGTTTATGTAGCCTTAACATCATGTTTCTGTGTTTTTTTCTCAATCTTTCCTCTCTTTCCCCTCCCTCTTTATTCAAAAGAAATGCTGCGCTGACTGCTTCCAGTCGTGAAGTATCATCCTACAGTCAATAGATTTATTAAAAACAACTGCTATCAAACCTGAGCTTCCCTTTGTCAGCTCTGGTGCAGAACTCATGGAGTGTACTGAGTGTACTAAGCAATGTAAGCTTCATTACCACCTCTGTTATTTCTGTTTCTTTGCCCCTGTTCTCATGAGCCTTCCTGCCTTTCTGTCACATTCAGTATCACCTTTATCAGAAAATGAGGCAAAGTATGAATTCCTCTTGTGAGCCACCTTTATCTTCTTTCCATTCCATCCTTTTTGGTTTTTATATGATTGAAGAATCTTCTGGGGTTTTTTTGCTTTGGTAATATTCTTTGGATACCATGACAATAAAAGCATAAGAGCTAAGGTGGATTAGAAAGACAAATTTCTTGGTATCTGAACTATGTTAATGTTCATTTCTTCTCCTTGGTGGTAGCAAAAATGATCAGACTCTTAGAGAGGACAGAAAGGCCTTTTCTCCAGCCTTAATTTAGCACTGAATGAAAACACAGGATGTGATTAAATAAAGCTCTGCAAAATACAAAACCTCGGGCTCATGTGAATTGAACAGTCAGCTCACCACAAACATAGCATGAGTTTGAGGATAATTACTTCTCTGCAGAGAAGCATCTGCTCATTTTGAAGCAAGTGGGGGTGATGCTGAAAATGATGTCAAGTATTAGAAGCTGTTATCAGTTGAAGTTTTGTAATGTAGCCTTCTACCTCAGGCAGCTTTCCTTTCCTTCATGCCAGTATTTCTTTTCTTCCACAAAAGAACTTGTCAAGGCATTTCTCATTTAAATTAATCTTTAATTAGTGCCCATATTCTTCTCTTTCTTCTCATCTGTTCCTAGAGGAACTTAAAATGTACTGAATGCCCTTGAGTTATATTCCTTCATCCCAAATGTTTCTTGACCCAACAACCTTGAAAGTATTGATGTATCTCAGTTCTTAAAAAAAAAAAAATTAAAACACTTATGTGTATTTGGGCTGACAATTTTTTAGGAGATTTTGAAATATTTTTACCAAAAGTCATCTATTCCAGTAATGAGAATACACTAGCAAGGAAAGAACAATCACTAATCATGGGCAGGGAGTGTACTGCAGAGGGTAAAAACTGGGTTCTGTATTCTCAGGTGAGTTTATACACTGTTGTGCTTTTTAAGGTGAAGAAAAATGCCAAATACAAAACAAAAATGCTGAATACCAACATTATGACAAGGCAACTGTTGATATCTGTGCTATTTTACTTTCTGTGTAAAATATACAAAAAATAACAAAACATCACATTATTATAAACCATTTTCAAGCACCATGTTTACTACATGCAAATACATTTCTTTTGTTCATTGATTATCATTTCAGGCTTCATTTCTCAAAATAAGGTCATTCCAGGAACTAACTGACCTTTTCTATTATAACAGCTAGAACAGCATTTGACTAAACTGCATGGTGTAATAGGAGACACCCAGACATGATAATTCAGAATTAATCTAGGTGCAGGGTTTTTTGGACAGTAAATAGCCAGTACACAGTTTCAAGGATGACAGGAAAAAAAAAAAAAAGAGACACATATTTTTAAATACTCTTGGGTTTTGTTGGTTTTTTTTTAATGAAGAAGTATGGAAAACTTCTTATCCCATTAATCTGATACAGTAGATTAGAGAAGATAGCTGAGTTTCACATGTAATTCCTGTTTACTGTCTTTGAATCATCTTACTGTTGATGTTACCTCATCACCTTGGACATTATGCTCTTCAGATAACCTTCAAACATGAAACCCATGTGATCTTGCAGGAACTGTAAAAGACAACCTGCAGAACACAGCTCTGGAAGTGGAAAACTGAAGCTTTTCCAAACAGAAGTCTCCCTTTAAATATTTTAGCTTGTCCTCATAAGGATGATAAAACAATTAAAAATTGAACAAAGTCCTAAAAGTCATAAGGATGTAGCCTAAATTAATGGTTATATAGCATATTTACAGCAGTAGCTCCGAAGTCAAAAATCTAGAGTAGGAGCCCAGATCTTTGTATAATACCTACAAGGTGAATAAATACAACTATGATGGTCTTTTATTAGTTTCTTTGTCATGATCAACATAAAAGAAGAACAGTTAAGTTTTATGTCAAGGAACTATTTAATGTTGTTTAAGGATTCATTTTGACAATGGGAAAACCCTTATTGCATGTCTTCATTTATGCTTAAGGCTGCAGTTATGAATATACTGTAAATCTAATGCTTCAGTGTCCCTATATTTTAGAACATTTCAAAGTCAAGAAGTTTTTATATATAACTGCAGAAGTATTTTCATTGATTAGAGGGTTGCACAATGTCTCTGTTCATTGAAAAGTATTATAGTAGCTGTTGTACTTCAGTAAAGTGTTTGAGTGTTTATTCTAAGAAGAAAAAAGTAAAAAAAAATTAGTATCTTTGTAGTAGTAACTCACTAAATAGCCCCGAAGGGCTGTTATAAGCAGTGAAATTTACTGAAGAACTCAATGCTAGAATTAATCTGTAGTCATCCTTACAAAGTTATTTGAGGAAAGTTGATAATACAGGCATTTCAGCTCATTAATTAGCAGTGCCATTGTCACAATGAACATTATACAGGTTCCTCTTTAGTATGCTGGTAATTTTCCCCTGTTTTTCTTACAGTACTAAAAGATTCTATAATCTCAAATAGTGAGTTTGTGCAGCTGCTGACTTATAGAGGAATCTACCTTTCAAAACCCAAAATTAATTGCCTCTGAGTTATTATTTTTCAGTGCCGAGATCACATTCACAGATGCCAAGCCTGAATCCGTGGGTTTAAAGCTTACTTCAGTTTTGGATGACCAAAATAAATATCCAGCAGGAACTCTTTTATGAATTTGGTGTTCATCAGATGGCATAAAGAGTGCTTCACATTCAAATCACCTTCTGCAGACCTGTCCATTGAGTCCCCTAGATTAAAAACCACTGCCTTGGATCAGCATCCCTTTTTCCTAGGCAGCATGCAGAGTAGTTCAGAGAAGCATTCTTGCCCCAAGGCTTTCACAACCTGCTTCCTAAAAAAAAAGAAAGTTTTTCAGCTTGTATGTGTCTGAGTGCACTTGCTCTCACTCTCAGTCATTAAAACACAAATTAGGTTTTGATTTTGAAAGTTTTTATATGATGTGTAATTTGAGGTCACATAAGAAAGCTTTCTTAAATCAAATTTGAGAGAATAAATTGATAGCTGAGACACAGATATCTGTAAGTCTTCTCCAGATGTTCTGGGACTGGGTGTGTCTGGACTCAAATGTTCTTCAATGGCTGCAGGAAAAGCATATCTTCCATATCAGAGCTGAGTAAGTCCAGGGCCAGGCAGCTGAAGACAGGAAGCCTGGACCAGCAGTATATCAGAAGTAGTATGGTTGTTGGTACAGGGAAAGAAATAGTATTCCTGATCCAAGCTATGTTTACTGTTTTCTCCCACCTTATGTCACATTTGCAGCTTTGTGCCAGGCCACTTCAACTCTTTCTATGATCTTTTCACTTCATAACATGACACTGTCCTCAGAATGAGTAAAAATACCCCTGGAGGTGGTAAACAGATAATTAGTATGTGGTACTGAAAGTTCAACCTGTAAAACACAAAATTATACATACTGGAAGCTCTTCCTTGCTCACCTGTTCTTTGAAGACTATTGCTAACAAAATTTTTGCTAAAAAAATGTTTTCGCTATTAGGGTGGTCAGGCATTGGAATAGATTGCCAAGGAAGGTGGGGGAGTGACCATCCCTAGAGGTGTTTAAGAGGCATCTAGATCTGGTGGTGGGTGATATGGTTGAGTGGTTTAGGGGTTACAGTGGTGGTGTTAGGCAGACAGTTAGACTTGATGATCTTAAAGGTCTCTTCCAACCTTGATAATTCTGTGGCTCTATTACTCTGACAGTAGAGGAAAAGCTCAATAAGTCTAACAGTGGAAAAAAGAAATGAGAAAACGTCCATGATTAAATGTAAGACAAAGAAACTTTAAGAAGAGTCAGTCTGTTTTCTGATTTCCAGCATTAGCCAAAGCCCTGACATCAATGCAGAAAGTTGTGCATAGAGGAACACTGAAAATCCCATAAAACATCCCAAGACTTGTGGTCATGAGCGTTCTGTCAGAACATTATTAAACCATTCATCAATATGGTTGAATGACAAGAATGTCTCAAATAGCAAATTCAGTATGTTGTCCAGGTATAGGGTTCACATGGACGTGGTGGAGTCACCATCCCTCTTGGTGTTCAAGAAATGACTGGACGTGGCACTTAGTGCCATGGACTAGTTAACAAGGTGGTGAGCAGTCAAAGGTTGGACTCAATGATCTTGGAGGTCTTTTCTAACTTAAATATTTCTATGATTCTATGCACAGGGGAGACCAAGGACTTCCAAGTCCAAGCCTGAAAGTGCTGTTGGGAAGAAGAGTTGTCCTTTGCTTAGTTACACATCTCAGCATGGGCTGAGAGCAATCAGAAGACTGAATTTGCTGGTAGCAATTTTTTGTATCATTCTAATTCCACAAAATTGAAATTTGCTATCTAGTTCATGTACACTGAAATACCCCCCATCTCCAGGAACACATCTCATGCCTCTTCACACTGTAGAAAAACTGCCTTCTGCTTTATCTGAACCCAGACCTGTAGGTCCATGCTGGTTTAACTGTGAACATAATAATTCCCTATAAATCAAAGGAAAGTCAGATGTAACATCCACAAAAAAGTCTGCTAACTACAGAGAAGAGATCTCCAAAGAAACTACAATTAGAAGTGTTTATCCACAGAGACATATGAGAGTCCTTTTCTGTGTTCCTATCTGAAGCCAATTTTTGGATCACTAAAACTATTCTTTATAAGTTATTAATACTAAACAATGCACTCACCCTTTTGTTTTGCATTAAAAATTTACACAGCTACCACACTGTACAAGCAAAATCTTATCTGCCTTTATTACGAAGAGACTATTGTTTACATGCTTGTTTGAAAGGTAGGTATTAAAAGATATTAAAAGATACACAAATCACCTTCTGTCCAGTGTTTTTCAGTGTATGAACTTTGGTATGGGCACTAAGGTCTTTCTTACAAACTGTGATAGATAGTGATAAATATATCTTATTAGAAAAAAAATTAATTAAAATTCAATTAAATCAGAGCCCTAATGCAGAAACATAGGTATAAACAAGACTATCCATTATACTACCACAAATTCACACCCATAAAACATTCTTGACAAGTCTGCAATTTAGGCCAATTTTCTGTCAACGATTTGTAAATCATTAGCCTATTTGGTAGCTCATTTATTAACTTTAGCAAACCTAAAAAGGTTTAAATATACTTTCAGCAAACTTTATCGGGCACTGTATTATATAAAAGTCCTTCCTTTGCAAGGACTTTTTAAAGGTAGTATTTATTTTTAATTTGCACATTAATCTTTCATTTTACTTTCTATTTTTTACTTACCTACACTCTTTTTATATGGATTAAAGTTCTAGGGGATTTATTTATTTATCTTGCTATAATGTTCATGAAGAAAGATTATGGTATACTTTTTCATTATTGTTAGATTTTAATTTACACATCAGATATTCAATATTTAACAATCTTCGCCATATTCTAATCTCACTCAATATAAGTGAAAAATTTAACAACATCTGTGTTTTTCTTTAGTTATCTATTTAAGTATTAGCTTGATCTTCCCACTCACACTGGGGAGCCAGGTGTAGAAGGGACTTATGTTACTGTGAGATTATCTGTGTAAAAAAATCCAGACTTGACACAGGAATAAAATACTCACAGTCTGACCCGTATTCAGGATGCAGAGTTGCTGAAATTAATTAGGACAATTCAAGGCACAGAGTAGCACTTAACAGGACTTATTGTCAGCAGCATAAATTGGCAGAGCTCCACTGACTTCAATGGAGCTATTCCCACATTATATCAGCTGAAGATCTGGACAACTGAGTAAAAGGGTGACAGAAGTAAATGCTTTACATTAGATCATTGGCACTGGAGCTTTTCAAATAAATCTTGCTTGTTTCTTGTGACAGATCAAATATTTCAAAGAGTCTGATAAAAATTAAACGAGAAACTATTTATCTCCAATACTATCACCACAATAAAACAGATTAAAAAAATCTAACTTTTGAAAACTTTAAAACATTTACATTTAAAACATTTACATTTCTTGTAAAAGAAATACCCTTAATGTAGAAGTGGGTTGGCTTTTGTTTTCTTCATGGTGACATTGTGAAATAATATTTTTATGGCAGCATTAGTTCAAAAGATGAAAAAAGACATCAGTATAGATGCAGCCTTGGAAATATAATGTTTTTTCAAGTTTTCCAGAACATTTCTGTGCAAAGGTTTCTGGAACAACATATTACAGTCTCTCCTATGCTACATTAGGTCTGTTTGAAAGCTAAACATTTCCAGTTAATCATAACCCCTTTGCATATACCCCGCCGTGGTAGTTTACTTTGGCTGAACGCCAGGTGAAACAAAGCCAGTTTGGTATGCTGGGAGAGTAGCAGTAAGGAAAATTCAGGCTTTCTGCGAATGGGGAAAAGAACCATTTAGCCAAAAGCAACTGAAATTAAATCTTCCTGAAAGGCCTTTGAATCTTGAGGTGAAGCCAGACTTACCTTTATAAGACTATGCTGGAAAACTGCTAGCAAACTGGCTGGGAGTAGGAGGAGGTTTCCCTCTTTTGGTTTAATGGACTTAGATAAGTCTTTGAAATTTAAACTCATGGAGTCTTGGTACTAAACTAATATTCGTGGCCTACACCACCTACCTACATACTCATTCATTCTCCCCTCTTTTCCACTCTTCCCAGAAGTTTAGTCATCTTGGGATAAACAAAATAACTAGTTAATGTCTCACAAAAAGTGAGTGATGAAAGCTAGAGGTTTTCTACAGTGATGGTGGAATATACAGGAGTCCACATAACACTGAGTGACAGTTTTGAACACAGTAACTATGTGGTCAAGTCTTCAAGAGTTCACAGCTATCTCAGAACATTTTTCATTTCAGAAAACTGGGAATTAGACAGAAAGCATAAATTGTATTTTATATGGAGCTTCTTTTCCTCTGAAAAGAACTAATCTAATTACTGTGAGCCACTTTCTTCATACCTTTAAGCTACTTTCCAGTCTTCTAATCTATGCATTGACAGGACAATAAAGAAGAAGAAATTATGTCTTAAAATGTAGTCATACTACCAGTAGGAGTATGAAAAGGGAGGAATAGCAAATATTTCAAGGACAGTTTCCTGGGCACACGTAGGTTGGTTTTGTTTGGGTTTTTGTGTGTGTCCATGTTTCCTGATGGGAAATATTAGAATTATGCAGTTTAAGTTAGCAGTCAAAATCGTTACTATTTTCTTTCAAACTTAGCAATATTTCTGGATCAATACAATGTTATATTTTGAAATAAATCAAAGTTCTGAAACTTGAAGCCTGATGTATGTGAACCTAAGTATGATAATAAATGCTAAAATGTCATTAAAGATCATATAATGAGCAAACAGCAAGCGATGACATTGAGGAAAACCATTCTATTTTATAATATCAATTTTAATCTCTTAGCCAAGATAGAACTGATTTTCTACAGAAAATTGTTTTACTGGGCATAAAATGGATGACTTTTTCCATCAAGCAGGCTTTCATTTTCACTAGAAGACTTCTTTTCAAAATGCTTGTCTCATTAATTTTATTTAGTTTATTTATTTTTTGCTTTTACTTTGCTTTTCTTTAGTATTAAAGATTCAACTGTCTTATTTAGCAAGCACTGGATTTAAATTATACAGTCCTATGAAAATGGCAGTAGTTATCAATGCTTTTAATACACTTTACCATTTTTTCCAATAATAATATGTTAGAGAGCAGCACTGTAATCTTAGAACTTTCTATAGCCTCCTGAAAACATTTTGGGTTCTACCCTCTATTGGAAATTTAATGTTAATGAACAGATGAAAATGTTTTAGCATTAATAGAATATTGCTTTACAAAGCCATCAGTAACTCAGTAATTTGTGTGATTGATGTACCAATACCAAAGCTCTGTGCACTCTGGCAGGAAAACCACTGCATTTACACTGGAATACCATTTTCTTTCCAAACTACAAAAAAACAAGCCAAACCAAAACAAACCAATTTAGGGCTTTTTGTTCAAGTTGCATTTCCACAATAACATGATGTTGTCTATGGGCACAGAGGGGGCCAAATAATTAAATTTCAAAAAAACCCCTCAAACATTCCAGGCTTTACCCATATAGAAAATCTGAATTATCTGTGCTAAAATAGAACATACCATAAGCTCTTCCACAGGTCTATGACTCTTTCAAGCACTACTGCTCAGTTCTGAGAAGTCAGAAAGCACAGTTTTCAGTTAGTGAGTTAATTTTTTCTGAATTCTGTTAGTTAGAAGGTGTTTGTATTATCCTAAAAAAATTATTCCTTGATTTTTGTCTTCTGAAATTGTTTTCTTGGGTCTCATGTTTTTAACATACATCAGTGATAACATGCTGGGAAATCCAATTGATACAGCTGTTGTCACCTATCTTCCTCAAGCCAGAAATTTTGGCTCCCTAAACAAGGAACAGAGAGGAGCTCATTTCCAGAGCACTATTACAGCACTTGAAAGCAACTAGGCTTACTATAAAACTTATGAATAACCTGAGTGTCCCGACCCGCTGGGATAAAGGAATAGGATCGGGCACTGCACAAAGGGGTCTCTCACACGGTAGAAGGTCGGTGAAGCAGTGTCACTTTATTCAGAGAACTCCAGGACTTAAATAGGGTAGGTTGAAGGGGAGGAACTTGGGCTAGGGAGGAGCATGGGACTGACAACTGGGGAAACATGGTGATTGGACAACTAGGTAAGGAGGGGAGGAGTTTGGATATCTCCGGGGAAAGGACCAATGAGAGCTACCTCTGCACTGCACCAAACTCTAACCAATGGCAGGCAGAGGAGCGGGAAAGCAGGGAAAAGGCGGGAAAACTGAGGGAAGAAGAAGGGGATAACATGGTGGACAATTTTAAAAACAACAACAGGGGGTACATAAAATAGCATAACATTATAACTATAAACTGGGGAATAACTGGGGTACAATTGTCATGTTCAGAAAGTATCATAATCAGTATTAAGAGTCAAATCCGGTATATTAAAAGTCCATTCAGGGATTATAAATTCGTCTCCAGGCTTCGTATCGCTCCCATTCCTCTTTGTCTCCTCCAACACATGAGCACTTGATTACATATCTAAACTATTCCTCAAACAAGATATTTAAAAATTCCAAAAAAAAAAATCCTAAAAATTACTACAGCTGGATGGTATGAGTAGTACCTTAGCTTAAAAGGCCATTTGAATCTGGTAATTTAAGGCTTGGTTAAGGGATCACATCTCCAGAAAGTTCACTAGAATTTGAACCATCTTGCCATGGGTTATTCACCTTTACTATTCTGAAAAATGCAGCCTTGTTCCTTTAATTTCCTTTTACAATATTGCTTTGCAGATCTTCCTCTTGGCTTATCTTTAATTGTTTCAGCTCTCTTTGTCTCTCAGAGCAACCATTATTTAAATGTTTTCAGTTTCATACCTTGCTGCTACTCTATCATCTTTCATTCATCATTGAGAGATTAACTTTCCCCTCAATCAGCCCAGATTCCTGTCTCCTTTCACCTCCTCAACATCTTCCTTCCTTTGCTCATGCTCTCCATCATATGTATATTAGAAAACAATTACATTGATATCCTATAGAAAATACTGTTCATCATGCTGCTACATATTATGCATTGCTTATCATCTCTTTCAGTTCTTCTGGGTTTATACCCAGGTTAAAAGCTCCCTGAAGCAGTTACCATCAAAAATGTAACATAAGAGAGAAGTCCGCTGCTTTTAATATTTATGATCTACCCAGTCCTTCTGTTAAAATATGAGTAATCTTTGATTGGCATCTACTAGAAATCCTTTTTTGACTTTTGTCTACCTACTTGAGGAGCCTGGTGATTCGGTTACTCAAGTCTCAATCGGCTACAAAACAGACTGATCAGACACTGTAATGCAACGTAACTAAATTCATTCAAAATCCAGGACTTTTATTGTTATAGAGTTCCAGTTTTCACTCACTGAAAACACCTAACTTTCAGCTGAGCTCTTTGGTTTACTTCTTTCTACTTAGAAAAAAATTATTAAAAAAATCTGTTTTCACAAAGAATAAACGAATCAGGTGAGAGGTCATTGTTCAATACATCTTTAAAAAATTCCAATGTGTTATTCAACTGTGATACAAGACTGGGGTTTTAAGTTGACATTATACATTACTCTGGTAAAATCTACATTAGAAATCTACATTATATTTGAAAACTGTTTATGAAATTAAATGTGGAAAACACATGGAGGGAGAGCTTTGGAGAGTATTTTTGGTTGGTTGGTTGGTTAGTTAGTTTCTGGGGGGTTTTTTGGGCTGTTTAGTTGGTAGGGTTTTTTCTGAGTTACTGTTTCTTTCTGTAGGTTGAAACATCATTCCATACGATGAAAGTTTGACTCACTAACAAGCTAACTTGTAAGTCCTTAGTAAGAGATATACTTAGTGATGTTCTATTTATTATTATCAGTGAAAGTTCTTGTATAACAATATCTTAGGTGGCTGGCAGTAGTCATTATTGCCCAACTGTAAACTTCATGTCTCATCAGCAAAATGTATTGCTTTCCTAAAGTCATGTCCAGTAATCATGGAAAAAAAAAATTGCATAAGTCATTTGTTCACACAGCTTTAGAGGTTTAAGTGTACCTTCAGATCCTCTGTCAGTGTTAAGATACATCAAAGCGTGGTCACAAGAAGGAAGACAGAGGGTCTCACACAAGGCACTACAACTGCAGCCTGTTGAGGTACAGTGGAGCATATCTGCACTGTGCTGTAGCACTGCAGAAGAAATCTCTGCCTTTAAGGCCATAAACACTTCCAGGCAGACATTGCTATGTATGTGCTGTATTTAGCAAGTCCAATTTCAGCGGGTGTTTTGAAGTACTGGTCATGAAGCTCTGTCTATTTAAAGCAATGCAGCACAGAGATTTTTGAGCTAATTCTGATCAAACCTGCATAATGTGAAAGAGAAGTGCAGCTACACAGAAAAAACCTTACTTGTGTTCTGGAAACATGAGATACATTAAGACAGGGCTTAAACCAAGCTACAAGGCCTAGCTTCTGAGTAACAACTTTGAGATGACCCAGCTACACACTTTTTTGGTACTACAGCAGATATCTCCTTATCAGTTTGGGAAAATCTGCATATGCCCTCCCTTCTTGTTGGAGTCAGACATACCTGTGTCTTTTGTTACTTCTTTTGGGATGCTGTACTCTAATAGATATGTCAAAAAACTTTGCCTAGGATGGTACTATTTAGCCGAATATCTTATGAAATAACATATTCCATTGACTACCATTAAAATGGGAGCTTTTCTTCTTGCATGACTTTTTTTATACTAGAATGTATGAACCCTGCTAAAACGATGGATGCATACATGCCGACAGATGGAAAAGTTGAATTTTGTAACAAAATTTTTTTGCTTTGTGAGGCATTGAATTTTCCTTCACTGAATTGCTGCCTTGGTCAAGCTCTCCACTCTCCACAATTCCTCTGTCTTTCTCAACTGCATTTCACTGGATGCTATTTGTCAAAGATCAAGGAAACTTCCTCTGAATTGCATGCAGTTCAGAATCTTTATCAGATGGCGTGATATAATATTGGCAAGTGTAAACAAGCTGCTCAACAGAATTCACTTCTTCACTTGAAAAAGATACACAATTACTGTAATGTCAAAGCTCTTGTTACATAGGTAAACCTTGGCATAAACTCGAATTGTTGGAGGAAATATTCCGAATTCCTCACCAGACATTCATCAACATTATATTTGACTAAAATATTTCTGTGATGGTTTTTTTACACTCAAGACTATGTCCATGCTGTTTCTGATGAACTGAATTATTCATAAAGGTACAGATCTCATCTTCATTGTATTGTAGTGTAAAGGACGTAATTTTATTTGAATGGAATAATTCATTCAACTAAACAGAAAATAATGAATCTTAAGGGTCACTTGACCTTCTGTTGTCTTACATTCGAGGATAAAGTTATTTTAAGAATGCTTAGCTGAGAGGAGTTTCTTCCTCAGGGAGACTTCCCTCAATCCAAACCTGGAGAACAATCTAGATAAAATTTAATAAATACTATAAGGCATCTGATAGCAGTTTTTAGAAGCTTTTTGATGTCATTTTAAACATGGTGTTTGTGTGTGTGTGTGTGTGTGTGTTTATGTGTATGCTCTGCATGGTCTAACATAACACATAATTATATATGTATATGCTTGTGTGTAAAAACTGGGTCTAATTAACTACTCCTTTAATACAAACTGTACATTTTTTTCTTAATATGCTGTCAATTTTCTTATGACAGAGGGAGGCATTTCTCTTTTTGCAACAATTGCCAAGCTTTTGCCAATTCAAATATGTCACGGAAAGATAAAGATAGTGATATGAGAAAAAAAAATAAAACCAAAACAGAAAACATTAGCTTCTACAGTGCTAATCAACATATATTGAATAACTGTAAAGTAGTTATAGGTGCAGAAAGTTAATGTACATGTCTTTATTGACCTAATACACTCTAAAGGTTCTTAAGTTAAAAGTCAGTTCTTAGATGTCGAGGTGAGATATTCCTCTTCTGTTTTAGCTGACTTTGCTACTGCAGAGACTATTGCAGAAATTACATACTAAAATGAGTTTCTTCAAACAATAACAACAACAACAAAAGCTGAAAACTGCTATCTTTCATACCTTTGCTCTAATTGCTAACTGCCTGAAAAAAAAGAAGTATAAGAAATATAAGACAAGACATGAAAACAGTGAATTTCATCAGTGTTGTAAAATGTGTGAAGGTAAAATATGCAATCAGAATAGCTGAGATTCCTACTTCTTAATATATACAACCAAAGTTCTTTACCTTTTAAAAGATAAGGAATCTTTTGGTTTTAAAACAATGTTATTTATTATTAAGATGGTAGGCACAAACACCATAAAAAATTTAGTCAGGGCATAATTTTTTTTGTTGCAAATGACTGAATGGTGATGAACTTATGATTCAGGAATCTTCTGAAACTGCATCTTTAAAATAATATCAAAGAATATCAAACCCAAAGAATCTGAAAAAGCAACTATCTATTGTCTGACAATTTAATGTACCAACAAAACTTAATCTTCAGCATGAAGAAGTTTGGAAAAATGCTTTCACATTTTATTGAGATGTTTTATTTTTTATGCAGTATTAAAGTAGAACTCACTCTCGCACTGATGTAACAGAAAATATTTCAAATACTTTCTCTAAATAAGCCTGGTAAGAATGTTTCTATGACATTTCTATAGTGTTAAAATGATATTTTATTGTATTGTTCTGCAAATCTGGCCTAAATGAGAAATTTTATACTTGGGAAATGGTAAGATTATTTTGTCAAGTAATCGGGGAAAAAAGGTGTTTTTTTCAAACTGTGGGCATTTTAGTGTTGTAATGAAGTGGTTTTTTCCAATTCTTTGAAGACGATAGAAGATAAGAGAGTCTCAAAGAAAAAGTTGAGTTAAAGTGAAAAAACCCCACAATCAAATTTCAATATATGATTTGAAGAAAAAATACTGAACAGTATTTTAAATTATTCACTCATGAACTAAATCCTGTAAATGTACTGCTGATAACATCAGACAGTGAATTAGAGATGTCTGCTGTGTCAGGATTTGTTTTCTCTTCTGTCACATGGTGGGAGAATAAGTACTTCAGGATGGTGTTAGTGATCAGGAGAGTAAAGACATGGTTTCTCTTTAGCCACTTACTAAGGACACCTCTGAAAATCACCAGCTTTAGTGTGAAGGAAAATGGGAAATCATATTCATTTAACTGGTTATTTTCTGTGGTACATAACAGACATTAAAGATTTCTTTTGTGTGGATCCCAATTAATTGATGGTGCCCTGTGCAATAACAATTATGAATATGATAAGAAATTATTCGAAAATTGAGAGATTTCTGAAAACAAACCACTTTGTAGATGGTAAACTTATCACTCTCTAGAGCCATGGTTTGCTGGGGTTTGTTGGTTTGTTTGGTTTGTTTCTTTAATATGAGGGCTTTGAAAAATGCTATATAACAGAACTAGTTTTCTTTATTTACTTTTACTTATGTATCAACACATAGAATAAAGAATATTTACAGTTCAAAAATAATAGAGGTCCACTTCTGCAGCTCAAGAGCACTTTTCCTCCTTGTAATTTTAAAAACCATTGAACTCTTTCCAGTAGTCATGAAATGGATTTAGAACCAGTGCCATAGTCAAAGTTAGAAAATGGTATTGATTTGATAAAGAAAACAGTAGAAAGCAATAAAAGTGTACAACAACTTGTCTTTCCTAGTAATGGCTCATTTAATGAAGCCAAACTAAGAATAACACTCATGCCAGACACATCCATCCCACTGATAATCCCCAGCAGTGCTCTATCTACAATTTGGGATTTAAGTTTCTGGGAAAAAAAATCACAGTAGTCAGTCTGTAATGCTTTACTGTAAGACATAAATGGTGCCTGCATAAGAAAGGCATCACTATGTGAATGCAAATGATTCTGTTTCTTTTGTCCTCAGTAGTCAGATAATTTTAGAAAAACTTTGAATTTCTTTAAAAAATAATCCCTGAAACAGAGTATTTTAAATACATTGACAATGTCTTATGGCTGCCAGAAAGACCCACTCTCTCTTACTGTCTGTAATACAGATTGACATTAGCACGGGAATATGTGAGAAAGCTGTTTATAAATTTAATAAGCATTCTTTCAATAATCCACAGTCCTATTGCACAGTTAAAATCTAAAAATAAATATTGTGTATTTCCAAAACCTGTCCAGATCTCACCACTGGAAAAAAATGCTTATGTTTAATATTAACATGCTTTAAAACCCATGTGGTTGACTCTCCCTCACGGCTCAGTTCTGCTTTTGCTAAATCTTTAGTGATGATACCAACTACAGTGTATGTCCTTCCTTCTTTCCTGTTAGGAGAAAGGTAACTTCACCCAAACTAGCAGACACTAAGTACTTGTACCATTCGTGTGTAAATTAGTCCCAAAGAAAAATCAAAATGAAATATGCACCGACACACCTAATCCTCTAGGGAAACAATTCCACTTGAAAGTAGCTCCCTCAGTGCCTATCGTGCAAAGTCATTATGTGAAAAAACTTTAGTTTTCTGGCTCTCAAACAGAGGGGACACGCACACACAAGGTCTTTTTCAAAGTTTCCTTGAAATGCTATGTATTTTCATGTATTTGATAGTGACAGTAATGTATGTTGTGTATCATCTTTTTCAGAAGATTCAGAATGCTGTATAGGAAAGAAAAGGTCATTATTGAAAGGGAGGTAAACTGTGTATGTATGGGAACAGATGAACCTCTTCATGAGCAATGAGTATTTGAACCTTTAGCATTCAACCTACTTATTTAGGAACATAGGCCACCCTCTCCTAGTCCAGTACTGTGTTTGTATAAGTGGGTGTGCTGGTTTAAAAGTTAACCAGCAGGGGAAATGAACTCAACTCAAAAGAGAGACTACAAGTCAGAATAACAATTTAATAAAATAATACAATAAGTACAATTATACAAACAAACAATTGGTCTTAACCCACAAAACCCAAATGTATAACCCAGTACCCTGGGGCATGAACAAAGTGATGTTCCTTGCCCCCCCCCACCCCTGAGTCCAAAGTAAAGAGAGAGGGGAAAAACCTGCTGGTGGGAGAGCTGTCGCAGTCTGGGAGAGCTGTGAGCTGCAGTCCAATTGAGAGTGATGAGCTGCAGTCTTCCTCTGGATCCCACAAGTGGTAAAAAGGTTCCAAAACTCCAAGTTTATATATTCTCCAGTTCAGATAGGAATACTCAGTCCTCCCCTCAGAGCGGGGAATTCCATAAAAGGGTATGAGGACAGGAACATCTACAGGCCTTTACTGCTAACAATTTCTGGGAAATGGCATGGAAGGCTATAGAATACACAGTTTTGGGTTACACCCATACCATGATGAACTGGTCTCAGCTGTCCTAACTAGGACAGTGGGTAAACATCTCATATTGCATCCTGAAGAAATAAAGAACACCTGAAGACTTTTTTAAAGACAACAAGGCCATTGAAAAATAATTTAAAAGGTGCCACAAGGCAGAGGCACTTACAGGGCTATGTAAGACATGGAAGAACTATCTTATTAGGGTCATCACATATTTCACCTCTTGGAGCTACACAGCTTGAATAGATGCACATTATTTTGACAGTAACGCACTTTCACAGAAATATTCATGTTTAAGAACTTCTCATTTTTTGATTGAAAATTATACAAAAGTTCCTTAACAGCTGCAAGTGGATCATCTGTTTGATCCTCATGACAGATTGCATAGTTACTAAATGTCAGCTTTGCGAGGTACACCTGACCGCTGTGCAAGATGTAGAGGTACTGTTTTTATAACATGTATATATTTACATTATTTCCTGTGCTCTGGAAAATGATTTATAAATTACTTTCATGTATCAGCAAAGTGTTATTGTGGACTTTATGTATAAATATACACTGATATATTTATTAATTTGTTTATGTACATCTATGTGTATGCATACATGCAGAGCCTGTGTTTTTCCTTGTTATTTTTAAGTAGTAAAGTTAGTTGGGTTTAGTTTTAGTTGACTCAGTTTAATTTGGTAAAGTTTTTCATTAAAATAATTAGCTATGCTTCATCTGTAATGATCCTTCCAAAAACTTTGATTGTGGAGACTTATAACCATTTTTCATTTTAAAATATTTTGTTAAATAGTCTTTCAGATTATGCCTAAGACCTAGTCCACAGGTTTTCCAGATATTCTTCTTGCTTTAAAAGCAAATCTTCATACTGAGTCTTTTTTTCAGAAGTAGGCTTCTACAAAACAGAACGAAGGCAAGGCATACAGGAAAGAGAGACAAAGAAAGAACAAAAGTAGTGAAAGTGGTACCAACAAAATATAAAAATATATCCAGACCATGCAAAGTAATACAGGAGACTTAAATAATATGGGGAATAGAGAAATTAAATATTTTCTAAATGTTTTGTTCTCAGGAGAGTACTCACCCTTTGAGAATTAATTTTCTTAACACTGAGTGTCCACCAGATGGGTTTGAGTACTCTATCCTATACCCTGACAAGACTCATGTCTGCGCAAAGATGGTTGAGAAGGACTTTTAGAAAATTGCATTTGCAAATCACACTAATCATATTTTTACTGAAGGCAATCTAGATCTACCACAGAGCTAGGGAGAACTGCAAAGGTATCTCTTAATGTTCTCCCCAAAAACATATTCTACCATTTGTAAAATCCTCCGAGTTACAAAAGAAGCTGCAAACTGCATATTCATGGCAATGTATAATAAATTAGAAATAAGATAATATTATGTTTCCTTTTTCTTTGAGGCTTTACCTGAAAGGCTTAGTGATACGTTGATGGTGAGTGTGTAACAGGGTCTTCTAACCAACATCAAACATAACAACAAGATCTTGTACCCTAGTACTAACTCTGAAATACTGAAAACTCCTAGAAAAGGAAAAGCTTTTATTTGAAACAAATATACTACTTTCTATAAATGTACATTACTTCTAAAATTGTATTTCAACCTCTGTATTTTAGAGTTTAGTGTAACTAATGAGGAAAAATCATCACACACATACAAAAAAAAAAAAAAACAAAAAGGAAAAAAACAAAAAGGAATAAAGGGGACATAATGAAAGAGGAAAAGAAAAGGAAATTACTTGTTATTTAGACTGCAATGAAATACTGAACAAAATCTTTTTAACTTTGAAGGAAATGTTTGTGGATCTACAAGGAAAAACTGTGCTTTTGTAGCTCGCAGGCTGCACAAAGCTAACAGCAGGAGTTCTGAGTGCCATTCTCTGCTCCTTTGAGTCTTCATGCATTGAGGTGATTTGGAAAGAAAATAAATTCAAGATGGGGATATCCAATGAGAAGCAGTCTCATTCCTCTCTTCTTGTCCTATGTCTACTAACCTCAGATTCTTGGCTGTAGAGTGACCCCAGGTCAGCCTGATGGACACAAGACACCTCCTGGACTCTCACCAAGACTATTCTGTAGATGGATGTCTTGGAAAGACTCTTAGAGGGTAGAAGAGAGAAGTATTTGGATCTTTTCGAGGTCAATGAGGTTTGCATCCTCATATCTTCTCTTTCTTCAGCTACTCCAATAAAGGAAATTGTTTTATTCTTGGAATGACAGCAGTCTGCCTACCAATTCAGTACCATGCCTTTCTTAAGGAGATTTCAGAGTGGATGAAAACCCTTCCCTGGAAACCTTCACTTGACTCTGCTTTTCTTTGGGAGGGACTGAGAGAGGAATCTTTGCACCACTTTTAGTTTTCAGATTCAGCTAAAGAGTTGCCCACAACCTAGGATGCCTTGGTATTTGCCACAAGTTCCAAATTCTGGTGGGGATCAAGTGTGGGAGTTCTTGTCTGGGAACAGTAGACAGTTACATTTCTCCCAGTTTTGGCGTTTCACCTATACTCCTTAGTAGATAATAGTGAGAAGGAGAACTTCCGGAGTGCAGTTTATCTCATTCTCATGTAAACTAGCAAAATAGTTACGATAAATTAAGAATACCCATTGCTTACTATAGATAGCAAAGGGAGCCTAGAGTGACGAGCTAAGATTTAGACACCTAATATTAGGGTGGATGGACTCTTTAGGCTCTAAAATTTTCCTGTTGCTGTGGCTGGCTTTTAAGATGTGCAGAATTTTACTTGAGCTAAACCACAATTTTTAAGCCTTTTGTGACCTGCTGGCTTTGTGTTCCAGTTCTACAGCGTTTGTCAGTATTATTAAAGCTGGTCAGATCCTTTTGAAAACCCATTTGCTTTTTTTTTACCTTTTTTTCTTAGTATAATTCACAACAAAACTGTGTTTTTAGTGGTAAAAAATATATTTTAATATATTTCATATAGTCATAGAGTACAATCAAACCCTTCAGGGAACATTTAGAAACTAAATAAGATAAATCTTTTATTAGATAAATCCTGAACAACTAATTCCTTTGGGTTATATCCTTCACACAAAACATTCTGATCCAAATTAAACTTTTTTTTTTATCAGTATGAAGTAGGTAGTAACTGCATTTAAGAATACACTATAAGATCAAAAGGGTTATTGGTATTTCTGACAGCACTGAGAGATTAAAGCTGCTGGCGATCTAAAGTGTGAAGCTTCATTTAAGCAGTTAGGGAAGCTTTCTTTAGTCTGTCCATTTGTGATTTTTCTATACTCCTTCTTATCTCATTACCAAGATATCAGACTGTTTCAAATCCTCCGTACATTTATTCAGTCTGCATGTTTGAGAGGTAGGCAACTCAGTGGACCAATTAAAAGAGGCTTAAACTGCTGTATTAAAGGTTTGCAGGCAGCTAAAGATAAATGTAAGTGCCTGGTGGGATTTTGAAAACCACTTATGTGTTAGGATTACAGGAGGACCTTGTGTGTGAGAGACTAGATGTCTAGCTGTTATGTTAGGTTCTGTTAGACAAAAGAAACTTGAAAGCACTCTGTTTATTCAAGTTTTTAAAAGTGGATAGAACTTCTCTTTCTCTGCTCTTCTTTTCTCCTCTTTAGCCTTGCTTTGCCTCTCATCATCTTGCCTTCCCTTTCAGAAATAGGCTCACTGGTCCTCTCTCTGTTTCCTACTCTGACCATTACTTCAGAGAGAGTAGTCCAACTGCTTATTCCTTGGCACCAGCAGTTCCATACATTGTCTTCCCAGTTCTCTTTTGAGGGTCAAATATGGCATGAGGGTCATAGCTGTGGTGCTGACTCCATACAAGTTGCTTACCCTGTGTAAACGTAATCTAGATCCCATACTGTGTGGCTCAGAACAACCTCATCCTTAACCCTCCAGAGGTTTATCATACTAAGTACTTGGTGTCAGACATCAGTAGGATTTCTCAAATTGTTTGAACTTTGATTAGTTCATTCAACTTTCTAGTTATATTTTCCATTCACAGTTGTATGCTTGCCTCAGGAAAATACTGCTGTCCATAATCATACAAGTGTGAATTAATAGTAAAAATAATGTAAATATTCAAACAACATTTTAAGAAAATTAAAGGCAGGTTCTGAAAGTTCAAATGCAGTTTTAAATCCTATCGGTAAGGTGTTGATTAACCAGTATGTCTGGCTGACAATTCTCTAAGAGAAACCTGTGCAAACCTAGTATTACAAGTATTGTACTGTAAAATTATTATTTCTGGAATTTAAATCAATGGAAACAAAAGTATTCACTTCTTTATGCAGTATTACTGAGACATATATATGTCCCCTATAAGATTCTCACAGAGAGAGAAAATTTGTCATTAATTAAAAATTATATGCAAAAAAATAGCCTTTCTTACAGAAACTCTAACAAGGATAAAAAGTAAATGCTCAAATTTAGAGAAAAGCTTAATCAAGCTTGCTGTGCAACATTTTTTTTTAAAATAATCTAGGTATATCGGAATGCATTAGAGAATTCTATTCCATGATAACTCTTAAATTTTTTGAAGTTGGGCAATAATAATAATAATCAACAACAACAACAACAACAACAATAATTTTACACTAGTAAGAATTTCTACAATTAGATCAAAAATTCCACTGTAAAGAATTATTTCTTTGTGGTCAGATGCTTGTTTGTTTGGGTTATTTTCTAATGTTTGTTCGGGTTTTTTTCTAATGTTTGTTCCTTACCCTAAAAAAATTTCTTCTATTATTTAATATCTAAACAAAACCAGATGTTAAAGAATTGTTCTGTGAAAAATTCAGGCATCATTTAGGATTGAAAAATGCCATTAATAAAAACAGTCTCTGAAGGAGAAATTATCTTTAAGATCTTTCTTTTTGTACATATATCTAAATTATATTTGTATTGCCATGGATGAATATATCCTTTACATGACTCTCAGTCTGATAAATTTTTTTCACACACCCTTCCTCTAAAAAAAAAAATCTTAAAAAAAAAAAAATTAAGAACAATGAGGACATGGAATAGGTTTCAAAAGTAATCAGAAGGGGGAAAACAATGTTTTCTCCCTGCAAATAGTTTCTCTTCTTGCCTTTGAAAAACATACAAGTATGATCTTGGAAGAGTAAAGGTTTAGTTGTACGAAATATGCCTTCAGTTAGGTAAAAGGGCTGTTAAATTTATTATTAGGATTTTTACATTATGTCATATTACCATTGTGTTGCATTAGTGTTTGTTACAGTAAAAGAAAAATCTCATCCCATTACTGGCTATCCAATCATATGAAACAACACCAGCTAACTTAACATGGTGCAAGACTAATAAGATATGATAGAAAATTACTGTTATGATAAGACTTTCAAATCACATTAGCCAAGGAATGCCATTGCTTCATGTTCTGTTTGCACTCAGAACTGCTACTCAGTATTCATTTTTGCTACATTTATCTATTAGACGTGAAACAATCTTAAAAAGCTAGAAATAATTTGGCTGGCAAGCAAGCACTCCCTTAGGCTATCATGATCTATATACCCACAAACAGATGAGTTTAAGGTAAAGGAACTCAATTATTTAGAAGTCCAGCCTCTATCAACTTGTTCTTTAATATTTTATACTCGAAACTGTGCTTTGGAGTCAAAGTTTCCTTTTCTCAGCAGGGTCAAAGTTGATGTCTCAGAAGCAATTTTTCAAAATTGATGTGACATAGGAAATGAAGAGAAAACATACCTTCATATTTTGTCCCACCTTCTGAGACATGTACCAAGGCAAAATGCACAAATTCAAACGCATCCTCAAATTTCAGCACAGAAGTATTATAAACATATCATTTTTGACACTGCATCCTTGTTGAAAAAACTCAGTAAGTGTGAACTGGATGAGTGGACAGTGAGGTGAATTGAGAACTGGCTGAATGGCAGATCCCAGAGGGTCGTATTTAGTGACACAGAGTCTAGTTGGAGGCCTGTCACTAGTGGCGTCCCCAGTATTGTTTTTGTTCATCAGTGGTTTGGATGAAGGGGCAGATGTGTCCTCAGCAAATTTGCTGATGACACAAAGCTGGGCTGAGTGGCCAGTATCCCAGAGGGCTGTGCAGCCCTTCAGAAGGACCTCAACAAGTTGGAGAGATGGGCAGAGAAGAACTGTATGAAATTCAACAAGAGCAAAAGTGGGGTCCTTCATCTGGGGAGGAATATTCTATGCACTAGGATAGGCTGGAGAAAACCTGCTGGAAAACAGCTCTGTGGAGAAAGACCTGGGGGTCCTGGTGGACTACAAGCTGTCCGTGAGGCAGAAGGGTACTGTTGTCCAAGAAGGCTGAGAGTATCCTGGGGTGCATTGGGAAGACCATTGCTAACAGGTCGAGGGAGGTGATCTGGTCCCTCTACTCAGCCCTGGTAAGGCCACATCTGGAGTACTGTGTCCATTTCTGGGCTCTTTGCTAAAAGACAAACATGGAGCTCCTAGAGTAGACCCAGCAGAGGGTTACAAACTTGATTAAGGGACTGAAGCATCTCTCTAATGAGGAAAGTCTGAGGGAACCAGGCCTGTTCAGCCTCAAGAAGAGACAACTGAGAGCAGACCTCAACAAGAGGAGACTGAAGGGAGATGTCATCACAGTCTACAATTTCCTCATTGTAGAGGAAGAGGGGAAGAAGAAGGGCAGACACTGATCTCTTCTCTCTGGTTACCAGTGACAGGACCCAAGGCAATGGCATGAAGTTGTGACAGGGAAGGCTTAGGCTTGATATTAGAGAAAGGTTCTTCACCCAGAGGGTGGTTGGGCACTGGAAGGGTCCCCAGGGAAGTGGTCACACACTGACAAAGTTCAAAAAGCATTTGAATGACACTCTCAGGCACATGATGTGACTCTTGGGGATGTTCCTGTGCACAGCTAAGGGCTGGACTCTATGATCCTTGTGGGTCTCTTCTAAGTCAGCATATTCTGTGATTCTGTGAATATCTACAGGTATCTTTAGGGAGGGTGCCAAAAAGATCAAGCCAGGCTCTTCTCGGTGGTGCCAAGGATTAGGACAAGGGCAAATGGGCAGAAACTGATGCACAGAGAGTGCATATCCTGAATATCAGGAAGAACTTCTTTACTGTGTGTGAAGTAAGATAATTCTGTAGGTGACCGTGCACTGGAACAGATTGCCCAGAGAGGTTGTGGAGTCTCTCTCACTGAAGATATTGAAGAACTGTCTATGTGCAATCCTGTTCAATGTGTTCTGGGATGACCCTGCTTGAGCAGGGAGGCTGGACCAGATGACTCACTGTCAACCAAATGTCCCTTCCATCCTTACCTCTCTGTTACTCTGAGTAATGTGACAACTCACATGGTGATGCCAATATCATCTTTTAAGTAATAATTTCAGTATAAGACCCATTCATGTGTCCACAAGGAGACGTGTTCCACAGTCTGTTATGTTCAACGTGTTCTTATGGGCAAAAAGGAAACATATCTTACAGATATTACTGTTAGTGTAATTGAAATCCTAACAGTGTAGTCAAAGAATCATTATTAATTCAGATGTAATTATGCAGTCTGAACAGTAATGGAGTCTGACATGTTATAAAAGAAAGCTTTATTGAGGCAGTAGGAAAGATGAGCAACAACATGCTCATACAGCGAATAACCTAATCACCAACAGCGAATGTGACATCTTAAGAGATGCTATGGCTCCAGTGGACAGCCAAGGAGACTTGGTTTCCAGGGCACCTGTCAGCAACAGCCAGTCGTGCAAAAGTCTTTTGGAGGTGGGCAAGAGTTGGGGTACCCTTTGGCTCCAGCAAAGACAGTATGATTAGAGAGGATCATATCTTGCATGAATACTGTGGGCAGCACCCTGCCTACAGTGCCGATACTGGTAAGGGGGAACGGTGTTGTCTGTTTATGCTGCCAGTGCTGGTCAAAAGCGGGATGTCAGCAGTCTGTGCTGCTGATAGTGGTCAAGGGACAGGGTAGCAGGAGGTAAGATGCCAAATTATTAAAAAAGAAACAAAGTAGAAATCCCCCACCTACTACAGAAAAAAAAATAAGAAAAAATGGAACTGAGGAATGTTAGCAGTCAGTGGTAGTTATAACACAGTCAGAGGGGAATTTCTTGCATGAAACTTGCTTAATATGTCAGTAGCAATACCTTCTGCCTGTCCTGATCAGTTTACTTGAAAGCAGAATGGACATGCTCCAAGAAATATGTTTGCAGCAAAAATATTGTCAGTTAAATGGTCTAATTCCTCCTGGGAACTGGGTTTTGAGTAGAAAGAAAAATGTTCATGGCAAGTGGGTTGTGCAGCCTGCAGAGGAGAACAGGAGGGGAGGGTTGTTGACATGTCTTACTGAAGTTTTTGCCTCTGTAGCCGAGTGATACATTGACAATGCTACCAATAAGACACAAGTGACTCTGCAAGACCTCAGGATTGAAACTTCTCAGGCTTACTTTGTCTAAACTTCTCTTGATCTGCCTGGAACTTTTCTTTTTAATGGTGTTTCTTTCTTTCTTTCATTGTTTTTTTCTAGTTAATAGGTTGCTATAAGGACCATGTTTTTATAGGAGTCAAATTAAAAAAAAAGAACAAATAAAGTAGACGTAGCATGGAATTTCAAATCAATGATAAAAGAGAAAGGCTTAAAAGCACTTTGTAAAACACATACAAATAGACTCTGGTAAACCACCCCAAAAAAAGAGGAAAGACAAGGAGGAAAAATAAATCAATTAAGAACCTAGAAAATTCAATATCTTATTCAACC
Organism: Manacus vitellinus; assembly: GCF_001715985.3. Taxonomy (NCBI): domain Eukaryota; kingdom Metazoa; phylum Chordata; class Aves; order Passeriformes; family Pipridae; genus Manacus; species Manacus vitellinus. The sequence goes on from NW_021940813.1 coordinate 19,673,802, forward strand.
ATCCCTATACTTTCCAGGGAAAACTGTCACTGTCAGCTTCACTATTGAAAAGGGTATCAGAAAGGTAAGCATGAGACCTGAAAAAGCAGTAAATAATAAGAATGTGCATGTAACAATCTCAATGGTGTTACTATTAGTATTTTTTTCTTTAATAGTATTATCTTCTTTAGATTATTTATTCTAATAATTAGATCTGGACAAATAATGATTCTTTGACTAGATTCCTGAGATTTCAATTATACTAATAGTAAATTCTTGACTCTACATTTAAAGTGTGTACCTTTTGCCCTTTTGAAGATTTTTAATATATCAGGTTAAATATTCAGCCTAAGCTGTACAGCTTGTGAAGAATTGTGTCATGGGTAAAAGATGGAGAAGTTAGACATTCCTTCTTCCAAACTCAAGTATGTGCTGGTAGTATGGTCATCTATTGGATCATAAAAAGTGCTTGAAGCTACTTTTTTGCCTCTGGCATTTTAACAGGGGCTAATTCATGATACTATATGTATTCTGTAGAACCAAGATATCACGAAGTGTAAACAAACAGTGTCTCAAAGACTTCATTACAAGAAAGTCTAGATATGGCTGTACTTACTAGTCTGCTGATACTTTTTTAACATAAATTGAAATCAATATCGTAATTATCATTAAGTATGTATATTCTTCTTTGTTATTTTTTGGATTCTTCCTTTGCTCATTCCTTCCTCAACAGAAGAAATCAATCATTCCTACAAATAAAATTGAATTGAACATTTTCAGTCTCATTTAAGTCTGTAAGCATTTGCAGCCCTCTCTCTCATGCCTATTAGATATTTATCCTGTACACAAAATGTTTTGCATCTTCAAATTTGCAGTTATACTATTAAAAGCTATTTGTGTCATGTTGTGCATATGTAATCCAGAGACTCATCGAAAAATCACAGAGCAAAATGAATGCATTTCCTACTGATTTCCTTGAGAATCATTAAATGCCATATGCATTTCCGAATGATGACAAGAGATGACACAACTGAATGTATTTGAATAATTAACTAAATGTTTTGAAAAAGTATGACAGATAATACTTTTATGCGTATTAACTGTGCAGTGCTGTAGCTTTTGGATTAAGGGTGTTTGCCACTTCATACCCTTGCCATTACAGGGCTAAGAAATGTAAGGTTTTTTTCCATAGTTAAAGGCTCATAAAACTGTGCAACTTATTGTTTGATTTCTTGCCATGTTCCTTCCTGAGTGATCACCTCATTAAGATTATTTCTGCAATTTATAATCATAAAGTCATTTTTAATTCTAAATTTTCCTTTAAAGCTGCCATGGAGAAGCTGCCACTCCAATATCTTTGAAACATTTCTCATCTATCAAATTGTACAGATGTACAATGGTGGAACTGAGATACATAGTTTTGCTATTTCCTTGTTGGGTTTAGGTTTTTTCTTCTGCTTATTTTAATTTTGGCAGCTGCTTATTTCATGTTTTTAAAGCTCATTTATCATGCATTTGCTGCTTACTAGAGTGTGAACCAGTTCTGGGATCACCTATCACAATTTGGCTATGCTAAATGGATGATGATGAATAAATAGATTGAAAGAAATGTCATTTAACTTCAGACTATATCTGTTAGTACATTTTTGCTGCTATTTACGTATTGGTATAGAAAGAAAGGAAGTAACCAACAATAAAAAAAATATGGAAATAAAAATAAATTGTATTTATTGCTGATTCTTCTCAAGTACTCAATGTTGGCACCAACTCTGCTGAATTGTTTGAGTTTTACTGTAAATTATATATATTAATTAATAGTCAAATTAAAAAAATGCTCACCGTCCTTTACATACAAAAATTCAGGATCTGCCTTGAAATTAAAGGGGTTACTTGCTTAAGATCTAACTGTAAAATCCTGTTTTGTACAATCTAAACTGCATCTACACCTTGTCTGTTGCTAATAAATTTCCTGAAACAGCTGCTTGTCTGCATGTAAGCAATCAGGCATGTTTTTCCAGTACAGAAAGTGCTTACAGGATTCTGCTTTATTACTCATTAATGCTCAGACAAACATTATAGTCTTCCTGGTCAATCTAACCAAATAACTTCTGCTTCTGAGCTGTATATCTACAAAATTAGATTCAAAAATTTGTTTTCTTTCTGCAGTATTAGATTGAAGCTCTCAGATATTTGCAGCACCCACCCACCCAACCAGATCTCTTATTTGAGGAGGTCACGACAGCAAAAAACTCATTAGATTTCAGGAATACTATCTTCCCTATTAAGTGAAGGAAGGGTATTTATACTTAAGACAACTTGACCTTGATCAATGAAAAATGTGGGTCCTGAGTGCTGTGAAAGGGGGATAATATTTTTCCTCAGTATTCTGACTTCACCCTTGCAGCCCAATATGAAGACTGGTGTGCAGTTAGCCCTCATTAATCTTGGCTCAGTTCAAACATCCTGGGAACTCCAGGTCCTTTAGTACAGAGCTACATTTTTATCCATGCAGTCCCTAGCTTATATGGAAGCACAGTTCCTGATATCTCAGATGCAGAACATGGAATTTCCCTTTCCTGACTTTCATGAAAATTTTGTAGGCCCATTTGTACAGCCCATTTAAATATCTCCTGTCCTTTTTCTTCAGCTTGCAGAGGGTGCATTCTGGTCCATCACCCTGATCATTAATAATGCCTTTAAATAGTATCAGCCACTTAGCATCACTTGAGGAACTCTTTTTGTAGCAAGTGGCCAGCTGGACTTTTTGCTATTGACCTCTACCTTTTCAGCCTCATGATCCAGTCTTTCACTAACCAGCCTACATCTCTCTAACTTCACAACAAGGATGTTATGGATAGAACACATCAAAACCCTGGCTAAAATCAAAGTAAAAATAAATCCACTCTCTCTTCTCATCCAGAGAGCCAGTCACTCCAGATGCCAAGAAGCCAGAGTGGGGTTGCTCCTCAGAGGAGGATGAGCTGGCAGCTGCAGGCACCCACTGTGGTGGCAGGGCAGTGCTGCCACTGACAGAACACCTCCCACAGTATGCCAGTGGGGCCAGGGCAGGGACAGAACCCTGCCATGTTCCAGCAATTATCAATCCAGGCAAAGTGAACAGCCAGGTCCAGAGCCCAGTGATCACCTGGCAAGCAGGGGAGGTCTGAGATCCAGATAGGGAGTCAAGGAAGGAGGTCAGGGTAAGGATCAATGAGGTACCTCATAGGAAAATTGTACCTGCACTGTAGCCTAGGAAAGGAACAAAAGAGAGGATCTGAGCTTAAGTACAACTCCAAAGAAAAATGGGAAGCATCAACTTGTGATGCTATTTCCCAACTCTTTCTGCCCAAGATCTTTCCAAGTTGTATGATCCCATGACACCCACCTAGGTTGTCATGGAGCTGTCCTGAGCATGGGTAACCAGGCCCCAAGGAGGATGGACAGACGGAGTCTATGGGTTCACTTAGGGCTCTGATGCACAGGATCATAGATTTCTTGAACAAGGTAGGTCTTCTGAAAACTAAGAATGTCAAGTGCAGTATATAAAACTGGGGCGAGATTGTAAGAAGAGGCCATTTTTTTCTGTGGGATTTTATTCTTCTCTCCCTCTCTCCTTTTAATTAAAATAGTAGTAGTAGTAGTAGTAGTAACATATTATTAGTAGAATATTTTATTTTGTTTCAACTATTAAACTGTTTTTAGCTCATGTGGTTTACCTTTTCTTTCGTATTCTTCTCCCCACACGGGGAAAATATCAGACATTGTTTGAAAAATTATGTGGAAGTGCTCTTAGACATCTAATTAAACAAGGCTGCTGATAACAGTAAAGAATTGCAGCAACAATGAAGCTAAAAGCTCAGTGAAAGTAAACTATTCCTATAGCATTTCCTGAGGGCAGAAATTAATGTTGGTTGGTTCTTCTGTTACTGTAGTTTCAAAGTCTTGTCAGATGTGTTTCTTTAGAGATCAGTGTGGAAAACCAGAAATAAACAAAAGTTATTTTGTCTCTATTTCAACTGAGTAGGCAACTCCAGGATATGATTGGACATTGCACTCTAGAAGAGAGAGTGTGACAATTCAGGTGCAGTGGACAATCTGTGTTTTTATAAAACTATAAGAATCGCTGAGTGATCCAAATTCCAGTCAAGTTGAAGCTATTGTTGTGGATGATTATGGAGAGATGTTTATCACATCTGAATGTTGTAAGGCATTTTAGGTCTGGAATAGTACTTTGGAGATATAACCATTTTGGCTTGGGAACAAGTGGAGTACAAGCTGAACTGTAGAGAAATAATCCATTTTAGTTTTATACCATAATAATATTCTTGAGAATTAATTACTGACTTCCAAGATAAGCTTCATTTCATGCTGTGTTTAGGGCAGCCCATGCTAGCAAGACAGTATCTAAAATCTGATGTCTTTTTGACAAGAAATAAAAATACTTTCTGTCTTTTGTTTTCTAGGAATAAAACATTATCTTAAAGCTTTAAGTTAAAGTCTATTCCAAGAAAATTTGAAATATATTAGATATTTAACTCAAAGTCTTCATCACTCTTAATGGTTAAATTACTAAAATGTAATAGTATTATATAATTGTTGCCACATGTAATTATAAAAGAAATTGGATCAGTTCTAGGCATCTGACTCTCACAACCTCTTGATCCTGTATGAGTGATTTGCAAGAAACTGAAGTGTGAAAATTGTGAAAGAACTGATAGCTGGTTTTAAAATTCACACAATTATATCTGGTTGGTTCTGCAAATCCTTACATTTGACTAATAAAATATATCAGTGCAAAGCAGAAGTAGTATATATTGCATTGTTTGGGGACTCTTGAATAATCTAGGTCATGCAGAAATAAACATCAATATCTTAAATATATGAAACAGATCACTAAGATGCAACTGTTGGTTTTTATCAAGATTCAGGTAATCGAGGGCAAAATTCTTGTTGCATTTAATTTGATTTTAGAGTAATACAACTTCACCGACTCCATTGCAGATCTTTTTTTACATTTCTGTAAACTTCTAGGAGAGAGGATACTTTTACCTCTTAAATTTATTCTGTGTTTTAATTGTTTTCAAATGTAAAAAAGGGTTGAAAATTGATCCTTTATGTTAATAGTAGTGTCTTATAATGTAAAAAGTCTCATCAGTATAAAGCCTCCAGGTAGTAGGATACTATGGAAAAGCTCTTTTAAACTCTGAAAATTGAAAGAATCAAGGTGAAACCCAACTTCATAATTTCCTAATGCTTAAAAAAATTTTGAAACACAATCAGTGGAAAAAAAAAAAGTAGAACAAACAAAAAAAACCAAAGAGCCTACTAGTCACCTTATTTGTAGTTTCAACACGTAACTTTTCTATTAGTTTGATAGTGGATGTTTATGTGTGTTAACTTAAATTCAGATGGAAGAAAATATCCATGTATTTCCATTAATGAGGCTATTGGTATGCACCAGGGTGATGTGGACAAAATATTGATTTGGCAGGTTTTGTGGAGAGTGTTTGGCAGAAAAAGTCATCATCAGCCTAAGTGTATAGGCTGTGGCTATCAAACAAGTTGACAAAAAGAGTACTTCCAAAATAACTTGCTAATTATTATTAAAATTATTTTATTATTTGTTTGAGCTACACTGACAACTAACAAAATTAAGGGCTGTCATCTTTAGCTAGTTAGTTTGAGTGAGGTTCTATTTCATTGGCAAGAAGGAGTTAAATCCATGTGTCTGGCAATTAACTGTCTGAAATACCTCCTTTTATTTTCTAGTCAAAAATTCCGCTTCAGAATTCTTTCTGAAAAAAAAAGGAGAAAGAATTTATTGTTGACTGAAAATGGTTTTTGTCAACATAATAATTTTTTTCAAAGAAAATAGAAAATTCTGTTTAAATGTCAGAACCACTGTAATTTAAAATATCAATCTTTCTTATAAATAAATACATAATTAAATGCCACATAGATTTGCAGAGAAAGACTCAAAAGGGGTACCCTTGAAACTGTCTAACTTTGAGATGCCTTTGCATGAGCCTCTATGAGCAGACCCAAAAATCTGGGAGGAAGATATATGAAGATCATCAGTAAGGACTTTGTGCTAGAAAAGGCTGTTCAAGTTATTCAGCGGTGCCCACAGTTCTGGTAATATTGGTGTGCTTCTTTTCTTCTGTTGTAACTGCTTTAGGGTTAGGTCTCAGTTCGCTGTTTCTTTTAATTCAGTCCCAATAACATTTTGTTCAGGAGTCCTTCTGGAAGAAGAAAGTTTGTCTAGGACTCAGTTTCACGCAGTCTTTGGAGAAATACAAGGGAAGAAATAAAGTGTTAAGAGTCTAATCATTCATCCTCTGAAAACTCAGTAAGACACAGAGACAAGTGGGTTCACAGAATCACAGAATCATCAAGGTTGGCAGAGATCTTCAAAATCGTCCATTCCAACTGTCAACATAGCACAACCATAATCACCCCTTAAACCATATTCCCAACTTCCTTATCTAGATGTTGCTTGAACACATCCAGTGACAGTGATTCCACCACCTCCCTGGGCAACTTATTTCAACACCTAACCAACTTATTTCAATCACCTTTCAGTGATTTTGTTTTTTTGATATCTAATCTGCACCTCTCCTGGTACAATTTAAGGCCAAGGGTTAAGGCACTTCAAGAGAATCTCTCACTAGTGTATTACTTGCATTTCATCTTCCTATTGCAACCAATCCCACGCCACTTTTTCAATGACTGTCATTGCATTACTGCCAAATATGGCTTCAAGACTAGTGTTTTAATCAGGTTCCAGAAGTATTCTACATGTGTGCAAAAAACAAATCAGGTTGGCATTGGGGTTGAGATCTTGTCTCTACTATAACTTAATTCTTTGGAGTTTTGTCACATCTTTCTGGGTTCCTATCTTGCCAAGTAACAGAATTGCTACTTAAGACCCTCATCACCATGGGAAGGCCAAGCTAACCAGATAGAATATTTATAAAGAGCAAAGGGTCAAATTTTCTGCTGATTTAGCATGACTGACTGCTGGAAGCTGGCCTCCAAAATGCATATCCCTGTGCATTTTCTTGCAGTATTGATGGAGGATTGTTATGTAAAATTGAGGGGAGGTAATATCAAATTACCTAATTCGTCAATTATTTATTGCTGTGGGATATTCTTGGGAGCAGATTGGGAATATATGGGATTAATAAAGGGAGCAGATGCACACAACCCCTAAGTTATTTTCTGTGATACATTTTATTGGAATTCACATCAGAGCCATCACAATGGTAATCCATAACACACAATGTGCTGCTGGTGAAGCCCATGCCCGGAGGCTGCATTGATAGCCTTCATTGCTCACTCACCCTGCTAGTGTGAAAATGAGAACTGTGGGGTGAATCCTAATAGCTTCTGTCAGGCCTCTTAGGATGAGTGTTTGTATGACTGCATTGGCTTCTCATTTATCCTTGCTATCACTACCTATTCATCTCTCTCCTGGCTTTGAAGGTGAAATCCCTTATTCTCCTTCATCAGAGTTGACAGTAGCACCAAAGCTTTCTCTCCTTGTTACAAAACTCTTCTTTCTAGAGCATGGAGACATTTCCTCAGGAAAAAACATAAACCAAAAAATCTGACTTTTGTATAGGGATGCCATTAACACACACGGATTTTTAAGCTGTTTCTGCTGATTAGACACGGACATAAATGTTCACAATGTTTACTTTTTATGGAAAATTTACAAAATAAGAAAAATTACTTCTGATTGATTTATTCAAAGTTAGAACAAATTTTTATTATTGTGTTGCTTTATCCTTTTAAAAAGTTTGGACTTCACATATTTTTAAGAAGTGCTCTATTTCTAGGAAGAACTATGGCATGCCTAACAGCCTATAGGATACAGATGATCAGACTGAATGGAAACTGTAGTTCCATTTTGCCCTTTGACTCTATGAATCAATGTATTCTAGGAGGATTGTTTACTTTTCTGAGATGCTTATTCTCCTGCTTGTCATCCTCGCAAAACTAGATGTTTGAGCCATGAGACATACAGTATAGACCCTTCCCAAACTTTGCCTCCTGTCATTCAGCTTGGCAGAAAATTGCTCATTGAGTTTCTATGTTACTCTTAACAGTGGTACAGCTAAACAAAAAAATGACTTGGTCTACCTGTAATGCCTTTTAACCTCTCTACTAGTGACAGAGATCAGTTGAAAATATGACTTAGTTGTCTGTCTAGGTTTATTTGTAACGACTTTGTCTCACTAGAGATGCTTGCATCTAATGCAGTCAGTAAATGAGATTTATTACAAATAAAAATATAAATTAAAAAAATAAATAAAACCAAAGAAAGTTGTTTTCATTTCAAGGTTTCTACAAAGTAAATAGTATCAACATATTTTTAATATACAGTTTAGTAATACAGTGCAATACAATGTCAATTAAAAATTTTCTAGCAGTTTTTTTTTAGTACAATCAGGAAGGATGTGGAAAATCTCTATCCAAATATTTTTGTCATGATGGTTCCACTGAAAAACTATTCGCTTATATGTTCTGAATATAAGCAAGCCAAAGACTTCATTTTTGTATTAATGATTTACTACTGTAACTGTCCAAGTTTACTGTCCAACTGCATTTACCACCAGCAATGGTGGCACACTCTCTTAGAACAAACACATATTCTCAGTCCACTGAGCTACTGCTACAGAAAAGGAAAGAATATGCATACTGACTCACACTGTGTATTTAGAAGAGTACACAGAGAGTTATCTCTTGCATTCCTTAAGGCTCATAGTTCTTCAAAAGAAGAGAATAGTGAAGCAGTTGGCTATGAATTGGGCTAAAAAGTCTGAATTTGCCTACTACAAGACTTCAAACTTTACTACTGTGATGCTTAAAATAGTATGTCTTTTATATATTCCTGTCTAGCTGCAGTTTATGGATGTTCATGAAACTGTTGTGCTTAAAAATGTAACAATGCTTAGAAGCAGCGATGAGGGCCTTAACCAAGCAAATAAGCAGAATATATGATGAAAACTATAATTTTTAACCTCAAAAACAGCAGAAACACAGAACATAGGAATATCAGTAAGAAAATATATTTTTTAATTTTTGGATAAAAATTATTGGAATAGTGTTATGATTAGGTTCTTTAAAATTATTAGAGAGATGCCACTGCTTGAATTAAGGTGAGAATGAGACCATATGTTGAAGTCAATTGTATGAAGACTCCCAATCTTGTTGAAATGATGGTTGCAGCCTGAATTCACTGAGGGAAGCCCAGGGTCATGAGGAGAAAAGCCTGTGTGGTTAGCGAAGAAGCCTGTGGTGGTGGGGCAGTCTGCGTGTGTGAGGAAAGAAATCTGCAGTGTGCAAAGCCTGTTGTAGTGAGGGAAGACCACGTAGTGCAGTCCATGCCATGTTTTGTTGGGCTTAGTCTAGGTCCGAACACCCCTGGTACCTTCCCTGAAGCAGGGAGTTTTACATTGGATGATGTAATATTGGATCATGGGGCATTTCACAAGTCTTTGACACCTTTGAAGACGTTACAGCTGCCTGCTGGTGCACTTGAGTCAATTATGGCCTGTTTTGGCCCATCAGTAGAGATGAATACCTTCAGGCTACATGTGAATATTCCCATACTTCCCTGAAGTTGTCACAGCTGAGTCATTTGTGTGAAGACAAAGAAACACTAACTTGCCTCACAGGATTTGCCTCCTTCCTTATGGTGTTCAACACCCAGCTTGTAGACTGAGGTGTCAGCTCTGTACACCTTCAGCACCTGGGCGGTTACTTTGTACATCCTCAGCTTGCACCTTGATTGTCTGAGCCATTAGCATTCCAGTCTTTCACACCTGTGGATACATTCTTTTCCTGGGATAATTGGACAATATCATCACCTTTACCTCATATCAATTTATTTATGTTGTCAGACTTAGTAAAATATACTTTGCTGCTGAAAAAGGTGTTATCAGCAATGGTTTCTTCTGTTCAAAATTTCTGACTTTCATTTCGTATCAGGACCTGCACATCCTTGCTGCTACCAGCCTCAGCCAGGGAACATCTGTCTTGCATGTCCTTGTGGTAGGTCTGATAGTTTAGTCAAGCTGGTCTCACCATTCTTCAACACTAAAACAGCAGACCATTTTTGTTCTACCTTATCACTGATCAGCAGACCATCCTTGCTCAAGTGATCTCTGAACAACTTGCAAACAAGACAAAGTTTGAGCTGCTGTATCCCTGCTCAGGCAGTGTCCTGCAACATAGGTAGCTTGACACTACCCCACTTATACAGCGAGAAATCATAGATCACAGATCATAGAATTATAGAATGGTTTGAGTTGGAAGTGATTTTAAAGATCATCTAGTTCCAAACCCCTGGCCATGGTGGGGGAATGAATTGTTTCATTCAATAACTGCCATATGAATACAACTGAAATGGTATTCCTAAAATAGTATTGAGTCACAGAATTATTGGAAAAGTTAGAGGTAGGAAAGATCTATTACAGTATTTAAGACATGTTATTGCTTCAAAAGATTATTATTCTTTTTCCCTATTGGATTGCAGTTTTAATTTTTAATAGAGAGGAGGATTAAAAGTCTTCCTTATCTTTCACATATCATCAAGTCCTATCTGGAAACAGTATTTGTTTTTCAGAATAAATATTTCTTTCCTTAATTTAATCCTCCAGTAGTTCTTTCTACTTGTATATGTTAATAATTTATTTTCTGTCCTGGGTGTCAGATTATAACTATGTTTCTTTTTTGCCTTTATGTAAAAGCCTAAAATATATTTACTCTGAGTTTCTTAGAGGAGTTTTAGAAAGATAGAGGTACATATCCACTGATCTTCAAAAGATTAATGGGAATTGGGGATAGAGCATGCAATGTTCATCCTCTATTTTTTAGGCAATTCTTTCAGAACATCTAATCCATATTAAAATTTCTCACTGGACTTATTATCTTTCAGCAACATGTAAAATGCAATTACAGTGATATTCCATGTTCATATGAATCATAATTATCTTCCTATCTATTATCTCCCTATGAATGTGTGCTTTTGCATATACTTATCATCATTGAAAAGGATGCTTTTAATGTTATATGTAGATTTTTATACTGTGTTAATGTGCCCATTAGGAGACATTTATAATTACTCCCACACAGAAGTAATTGCAATAATGTATTTTTAAATATTTTCTCAGAAGAAAAATCACATCTCTTTTACCAGATGAACCTTAATATGAACCTACACATTTGGTTTAACTCTCCAGATTCTCTTTCTCAAACAACATTGATCTTTTCATTTTATTGCAGTTTAGTATTGATTGCATACTGCCTTCTGTTCTACATATTCACATACTTATTAAAATAATTCAGATTACAATTTAATCCTTCTGCCAGCGGCATAGTCCAGACTGGCAATCTAATTTAACTTTTATTCTTCAATATGGCAAGACCAAGTGGTCTTATATTTGTGTTCTCAGCTCTTTGTGTAGGCTTCCCATGGGGAGTTTTCACATACACGTACAACTCCTGTTACGATCTGCCCCAGAAGGGGAGGGTAGCCCCGGTTCTTGTTATTAAATTCCTTGGCGTGCATTAGAGTGAAACAACACTGGATGATCAGTGTTTGTAAATATATATATGTAGGGTTTACTTCAGAACAATTTTGTTTCAAAGGTAAATAGGTATGTTACCGTTTTGGGTGTTATCATCTATAATAATATAGCAATATTAAAGACAAAGAAAGGATAAGGGTCCTAAGATATACAAAGTTACCACATGCTGGATCCAGCAATGAAACTTGGTAATTGCAGCTTCTGTGTCTGTTGGTTGAAGTGGTGGCCACAGTCCTGTCAAAGTGACGATCTTGGTCTGTTGGGGCTGGGGAAACACCCCTCCAAACCTCAAAGATTTCATGAGTTATACACTTCAAGTTCAGATGAGAATGCCTTGTACCTCCCCTGGGGCGAGGAGTTTTACAATGGATGATGTCACAGGACATATCACTAGTTTTCGAAGCACCCCAGAGGGACTTTCACAGTAGAGTCATCATGTAAGGGTGGACTTTGGCATGGTAAGAAGAATTATCCCACTTTGAAGGGTTTGTCTTTTCCCTTATCTGGCAATCCAGTTTGTAGCTTCATGTATGAATGCCCTTTGGCACCTGGGATAGTTGGACAATGGCACCCACTTATCTCATCTGAAGGTCCTTGCAGTAAGCATATTCAGGGAGCTCTAGGCTTTGCTAGTTCTGAAGCTGTTTCTTTTTGGTTTGCTACGGTTGGAGGTAACGTCAAAAGCCTTGCTAAGGAAAGGTAGAGGATATTGACTGGTTTCCCCTTTGCCATGGATCCAGTCATTTCATGCTAAAGGCAATCAGTTTGTCAAGGAGGATTTTCTCATGATTAATCTATGCTAGTTGTTCTCATTCACAATTTTCTCCTTCAATATAGTAAGAAAAAAATGACAGCAGATGTGTTTTACTGGGCTTCAGGAGAGAAAAACTTAAGCTATTCATGAAGCTATTCAGGAGAGTAGCCTGGGAATCTGCTTTTGAGGGCTTAGGAATCCATGAGCATTGGTCAGTTTTTAAGAATTACCATTTTGAAGCACAAGACCAGGCAATTCCAATGTGTTGAAAGTCAAGCAATTGAGACAGGACACCTCGTCTAAACAGAGAACTCATGGAGCTCAGGAGGAAAAAGAAAATGCATCATCTCTGGAAGTGACATCAGGCTTCATAAGAAGTTGCAGAGTCTTGGCCAGTGTTGTGTGCAATAACAAGGAGGGTTTTTTTAAGTTTATTAATATCAAGAGAAGATTTAGCGAAAACATTGGACCAAAACTTGTTGAAGATGGTCGCCTAAATAATGGAATGAAGAAGAAGTAGAGGCACTAAACGCCTTTTTTTTTCCCCTCAGTCTTTAATAATACCAACAGAACTTGGGCACCCTGGTCCTGGATCCAGTGACAGGATATATGAGAATAATTCAAACCTGCATCAGGGAAGGTTTAGACTGGGTATCAGGAACCATTTTAGTACCCAGAGAGTGGATAAATCGTGAAACAGATTTCCTAGAGAGATGGTCAATGTTCTAAACCTGTTTAAGAAACATTTGGATGTCCTTAATAACATACTCTAAGTGTTGTCCAGCCCTGAATTGATCAGGCCATTGGACTGGATGATTGTTGTGGTTCCTTTCAAACTGAAATAGTCTATTCTATTCTACAAGTAAATTGTTTATGACTTAGTTCCCTTATATGATTTCCCACATAGAACTTTATGCATCATACGTCATAAGAAAAAAATCACTGTAAATTTCTTCAACTCTCAGTGTTGTTATTAAGATTATATTCCTTATGTCACTGTTATCACTTCCTAGAGACCATTCATCATCCATAAACATTATATAAAAGAGTTGTATTATTTTAAATATATATTCAAAAGTCCTCTTTTAATAACTACCATAACATTTGATCAGATCTGAATGTCTGCTACCTGAACAATTTTTTAACTACTTGGCTGGAATGCAATCTCCTTATTTCTCAAAAGAGCATATTTTATGATTTGAGAATGGTTGATCTCATTATTTCAAAGCATAATATTCTTGATAATGTGTCAATACACATCATGAATTGCAAGGTAATATCCCTGACAAAACAGCCTGTAGAACCCTGGAAGCCAGTTCATCATGAATTACCAGTGCTGTCTACAGTCCCTGTCTTCTGGTTGGTTTTCTTTTATCACGAGTCTCTCCATCTTCCTGACATCCTCTGTCATCTGTGGACATTTTTCAAGCTTTTTGAAATGTTTTACTTCTGAACAAGAATGGACAATACTACACAGATATCTGAAGAAAAAAATTCAGGCAAAGGATCTACCACAGTCAAAGATTTCATGCTTAGAGCAGAAGCAGATCGTCTAGACACTATTACCTTATTTCTCTTCTGTCAAGCCATAACAGTTTTCAGGCTTTTGTCTGTCAACCAAAATTCAACTGTATCAGTATGCTCACAATTAATGGCAAAGGTCACAATCAGTGAGAACCAAGAAAACCTCTTTTATGACTTTGTAGATTTTTATGAAGACGGGAAGCATAAACAACTTGATTTGTTTTTTGTTTGACATGACAATCATCAATTACCAATGACAACACCTTATTTCATGAACTTCAAGTCTTTACCTCATATAATACTATTCATCAATCAGGATAAGCTAAGAAAGATCCTGCGTGCTGACATTATAACTTTCCAGAAAAGAAAACAAACAAATAAGCTTCCATAAATAACTCCTCCACTGGTTAAGAGCAGACATCTTTTATTCTGAACACTAATATAAAAATTCTTTTGCATCCCTTGTCTTGTGGTACTTGTATCACACCATCAGGAAGAAGGGGAATTGAAAGGTGTGGCTCACCATTAGTAAACTCACTTTCTTTCTTATCATGGAAGTATCTTCCTAGATAACCTGAGACATTTTTGCGATTCCTGGAGTGAGATCAACATGAATAATACTGGCAACATTTCTAAAGAAGTCAGTACCTCCCAGTAGTGTGCAATTCTGGGCTTTTGACAAAAGTTCTAAAGACTCTATGTGAAACACCATCTCAAACTTACTTTCAAATAGGGACATGCATATCATCCCTGGGAAAAAAATCTATGTCTATTGATAATATATATTAGTAGCCTTGCAGAGGAAATTGGGGTTGAGTAGGTAGAGGTGCGGAGCTAGCCACATTAGCCATACTAGATGAAAATTCCCATGGAAGAGCCCTGCACAGTATACTGTGGCTGTCCACCTGATGCTACATGAAAGCACGGATCCCAGTATCTGAAGGGATGGAAAAATTACTCATTATCTCTATTGCTTTCATTTTTCTTTCTTATTATTAAAACAACTTTATTGCCATATTTGCTGTCATGCTTCCTTTTTTTATGAGGATCTCAAAAGAATCCTGTGCTTCTGTCCTCCTCATACAGAACACGCTGGAAGACATCAGGTAGAAAATTACTAGATAAATGACGTGATAGCTGAAGTTTATGACATCTTTCACTATTTTTTTTCTGTACACACTGACTGTCTCTTTCTGCTATATTACTGTAGCCTACAAAATTTTATCATGAGGGAAAAGATGATTTTTTTTAATGAAGTCTGTGGAAGAACAATGGTAAAATTAAGATGAAATTGCCAATTCAAATTCAGGTACCTAAAATATTATTATTTAACTGTCTAAATAAAAAGCAGACAAATCTTGTCATTCTGCTCTAAATTTCCTTCAAAAATTGCAGTAAGTCCAGTAAAATTAAAGAATAACCATTAGTTGTTGTTTCTTTAAAGAAATAGTTTTTGGGAATGTTCCCTTATTAAGTTAAATTAAAAGAAAACAGACTAGAGTAAAAAAATGGGCTTTATTTAATAATGAAATACTAATAAAATATGTTTTGGGAATTTCATAGTCGGACATTCTTTCTTTGTGAAAGGTTACAGAAATATAGCAGAATGAATACTTGGTATTGTTAACCAATATTAAATAAAATTGCACCCAAACTAAGTTAAATTATGTTTCTCTTTCAAGATAAACAGGACAATTGTTAAAGATAATTTCAAATTAAACATTTCACAGTCTTTATTTATGCTAAATTGAATATACATATCCTTGGTGAAATCTGGACAATCAGTAATTTTGAGTGTAATTTGTTTTTACAAAATTTTGTCATTTATTTTAACTAAGCTAGATTTATTTTTTTTAGAATAATTAGATGTTTATCTTCTCCACTGCATATCAAGCCTTCATTCATGTGTAGATTTTATGTCAGAAACAGATACAGCTAAAGTCATTATATACTTTCTATGTTTTCTATCAAAACCATTGAACATAATTTTAAGTCTTTAAATAATGAATTTCTATATGCTATGTCCTTTATTTTAAGAATAATTTTATTTTTTCTAAATATGTTCATTTCATTTAATTGCAATGATTGATAAACTTTCTCAAATAGAATTTTTTTTTCTTTTTGTACAAAAAAAACCCCCAGGGTCAGTGTGTTCAGTGTTTTGTTAAAAACAGATGCTTTTTCTCTTTTTATTTTTTTATTATTATTATTATTTTTAAATTTTCTTTTTTCCTTTATTTCCTTTTTGGCCAGTAAACAAAACAAACTTACAGAAAAGTACTTGGAGGTTAATATAAGCCGGAGGTTGCTAAATTCCTACAGTATAAAACGTTTTGTCATATAAGGTAGTAACTGTGACAATTATACACAAAGAGTTAATGAGAAAGTCCTTATTAAAAGAAGTACAATAATTCAATAGCAATGGAGCTGGAAAATGGGAAATTCCTGCTATTGATCACTCAGTGTACTCAAAAAGTTCTAGAAGGTCACTGTTCGTTAAAGTGAAACTTATGACATCGACTGAAATTACTTCAGAAGCAAAAAACCTTTCACCAGTGAGAGCATCTAATTGACAGAAATTATTTACATGGGAGGGAACTGAAAGTAGGCAATTCAAAGATAGAGTACAATGGTTATCAAAGAGATAATATGTGTGATTATACTGGATCACAGAATATGAACAAAACTATAGACATTTTCCTTTCCTACTTCAGTTGCGCATTTTTTTTCTCCTCCGTTTTTGAACTTTCCCAAAGAATACGGATCCTCAAAGAAGTAGGCAACTACACTACTTTTAGATATATAGTACAATGTCCCCACAGACAAAATTTTAAATTTCAGCCTGTGAACTCATTTAAAGAAATAATAGAATCATAAAATGGTTTGGGTCGGAAGGGGCCCGATAGATCACCTAGTTCTAACCACCCTGCTATGGGCAGGGACACCTTTCACTAGAAGAGATTCTCAGAGCCCCATCCAACTATCCTTGAACACTTCCAGGGATGAGGCATCCACAACTTCTCTGGGTAACCTGTTCCAGTGTCTCGCCATTCTCACAGGAAGGAATTTCTTCCTAGTATCTAATCTAAACCTACTCTCAGATTGAAGTCATTCACACTTGTACTGTCACTACATGCCCTTTTAAAAATGTGTCTCTCCACCTTTCTTGTAGTCTTCCTTCAGATCCTGGAAGGTCACAATTACGAACTGTAAAATTCAAAGGCTGCAACGGTAAGATGATTAAAATTTATACCTAAACTTTGCACATGGATGTTTTGTCATATTGGAAACCAACGTAAAGTAAACATTCAAATCCAATATAACATTAATTCAAATGTGCATGAATTCAAACTGGAATCTTAAACTTCCTAGTTTCAAATGTACCTGAATTCTGCTTCATGTATTCAGTTTTTGAGCAGTCCAAAGTAAATGCTCTACAGAAATAGAAACAGAGGAAAAAAAATACTGATTTTCAAATGTCTTCCTCTAGAATATAAATTTCACTAGAACTTATAGTATTTTGGAACTGTCAAAAAAAAAAAATTAACTTAAAAAAAACTTATTGAATATATATTAATATTTACTTTAATTGCAGCTGTCCAGATTTATATTAAGAACGTCTATTTTTCATTGCACTTGGATGTTGATTTTTAGAAATGTTGAGCGTTAAAAACATAACATACTGAAGATTTGGCCATACAGTATTCATAATGAGTGATGCCAGACATCTATAAAGGTAGCAAGATAAGTAACTTCAGTGTCTACAGACTTGTGTGCCATTTCCATAATTTATGGGGTTTTTTTACTCACCCATGACATATATTCTCCAGGTAAAATGGACAATAAATAGGAAAGTCTTAAAACATTACAAAAATTGAAAGCAATTGCTTGCATATCTCTCATTTAAAGCACATACAAATTTATGTAAACATATATCAGACTGATACTGGTAAATTCCCAATGTCATTCTCATCAATGCTCCTGACTTATTCCACGACTCAAGAAGGATGGTCTAAATCCAAACCTAATCTCTGGTTTGAAAATCTGTGTTCTGTCTTGACAGAGGATCAGATTTCATTCCCAGCCTGTCACCCCCTTTTGCAATCCTGTGTAACATATAATGGATGTTCGGAATAGTCTGAAAGATAATCACAAATGAAATTATGTCACTTATGTCTCTTCCAAACATTTTGCAAAGGAATCTTATAACACCTTCAATATCACATAAGCAATTTGTCATCCCTTGATCAAACATTAAATGATATGTTATGACTAACCCTTACAAGAAAGTTGTGGAAGGATGCCTAATTACCTCATAAAATGTGGACTGAGCTCTAAAATGGAGAGAATGTGTAGGGGAAAAGAAAATGTTAATCTAGGGAATTGCAAAGTGAATGATGTGTTATCTCAGCTAATACAGCAGAGATTTCAAGGAGATAAGACCTCATCTGCTACTCTACCTGCAGTCTGACATTAGCCATTTAGTGTGGTGAGTGACCCGATCCTCCAGGTATTCCTCTAAGACACAGAAACTCAGAAAGTTTTCACTACAGCACTCCATCTGACAATATCCACACCGTGAAAGACTTATCAGTTTAAATATCATAATATTTCAATCCAGAAACCACTGAACCATAAGGCTATCATTAGTGAAAAAGATCATGATTAAGTAATTTTTTCAGTGCCAGACTTTCAAACATAGATACCTATCTGTCTCCTATAAACGTTAACACTGAAGGCATATGTGTTACCTCAGAGTTATAGTCAATAACTTAAAGAACATTTCAATGTAATGTCCGAAGCTTACAAACAGGAATAATTATTAACCTGAGATATCTTTCTGCAACAAGTAATGTACACGACACATTGAAGTCTGGCAGAGTTTGATCACCCAACCTCTGATTTTTATTAGTGCTAGTGCTTTGTTGCTTAGATGTTATTTATTTTGATAGGTTTATACATCTCAAAGAAAATACTCCTTCACTTTCTTTATTGAAAGAAAATGGAAGTCAGATAAAAGACATTACAGCTATCGGATCTCAGGAGTTTGGCAGAAATTACACAGCACCTTCTGAATACTAAGATCCCAGCACAAATAACACTTCAAGGTAATTCTATTTGGAGGTCTGGTACTGAATATTGTAATTACTCTAGCTAATGTGGATGATTAAATGAAGGTTTCTCTGAAAAAAAAAAATCTATTAAGGCTTTGGAACAATGGAGAAGATGATGGAGAGATATCAAATATATTATATTATTATATTATATATTATATTATATTCATTCAGGTTTGCCTTGATACTTTTCCCAAGTGATACTAAGACACCTGTGGGAAGTTTTCATTATTTTTTTCAGAACTGAGTATCATTTACTCGGTGTTTATGGTCACAGTAGCAACAATAGATATACAGTTTGGAAAATTTGGATATCTATGACATATAATAATGTTCACTTCTATATATATAATTGTAGAAACCCAAAAGATAAGGAGTTAATGTGTATGTCTCAAACACTGATAGTCATGGAGCTGTTGCAGAAGAACACGCTAGGCAAATGGACAAGAAAGAGCATGGTGTGGCTGGAGAAAGGGGCCATACAGAGGAAGGGCAGCACTTTTCTGTGACAAATGGCCTTGTTCTGGCTCCTGAAGATAAGCACAACCCAGTATGGTGCAAGCTCAGGAGGGAGGTCAAGTAGTGAGGAAGGCCAATAGAGGGGTGAACAAGGCCACCAAAGACCTTCAAAGCCCTCCTATTCATCTACAGAAACATTTAGAAGAACAGACTGCATATGATAACCCATCTGCATAGAAAATGAGAAACTTAGCCCCAGGGCAGGAAAACTGATCTGTAAAAAGGTGTTCCCAAAAAGCCTGGGTGGTGCCCTGCAGGACCCTGGACACCCTGTCAGCCAGATCAACACTGGACCCAGGACTGGTGATCTTCTTTCCTTTCTCTCTCTTTCTCTCTCCCCCCCCCCTTCCCTTTTTTCTTTCAATTCTCTTACTACTAGAAGATAAGAGACTAACTTGTACCAATTTCCATGCCAAGTGTATAATTTACTAGTTATTAATTATTTGTCATTCATCTTCAACCATGGGCAACTATGTATATTGGGTGCTTCCTTCCTCTTAGGAATGTGACAGTAATGTTTGAAAAAAAATGTCATTAATCTGAGGAATATTTTTCTCAGTACAGGAAGAAGACTGTAGAACTTTTTTTATTCTTTTTTTTTGGAAGAACTTTCCATAGATTCTGATTGTATTAGCTTTTTTCCCCAGGCCCTATTCAAATCATTAGAAACCTTTGATGAAGGTACTGGACTTTAATACATTGAATACAACACCTGAAATGTATGCAACTTCCAAAGAGTCACTGTTTCTTCACCAGAAAACATTGAAATGTTTCTGCAGTTTGATCATGGTAGAACTTCAGCTACTGCTTACTATATAAAATTCTTAGTAATATAATGGATTTTTTCTTTTCCTGGCTTAGTAAGCTCAGGCTGAGTGCTATTATTTTTTTTAACTGGAGTCAGAGGCTGTGTTTTGGGTGCCTAACCGATGTATTGCAATTACTAAACAGCAGAGTCCATCCTACTTGGTCAAGTTGAAGTTCTCTTAGTTGGCAGTAATGCTGCCTATACACTCAGTAAGGAAAATTAGATACCTCCAGGGAGCAATTCAGTCAACCTAGGCAAGTTATCAGTCTTCCTCTACTGACAGCATAGAAAAATACATTGCTCTACAATGATTCAGTGATTCTGCACTCAGAATGAATCATCCACAAAAGTAAAGGTAGAGCCAGTAGTCCTTTCCATTGTGTTGTTAAAAAGTATAGTTATTCGTAAGAGTTTGTAGCCTTTGAGTTTTATTCTGCAATATATAAAACTCAAACAATAAATAGAGCTGAAGATAGGATTTATTCTTCAGAACATATTTTTCCCAAATGTACTTGCTGACTAATATAGTCTTAAAGAAATAAAGATTTAATTAATGTTCCACTGTTGATTAGTTCCTCAATTAAAACTATTCCGTATGGTATTCATGCAGAATAGCTCTTTGATTCTTAGGTGAATCAAAGTGATTTGACAATATGGTAGATGAGTCACTCTTTACAGATGCAGTCCACAAAGACAACACCGGGACTCATACATCTAATATAAACCTTGAGCATAAAGGGTATGTCATGAAATCAGGTGTAATAAACAAGATTTCATATTGAAATGTTAGAGCTCTAGGTGAAGTGTAAGCCACTCTTCTGCACACGCAAATTGAGTAGAAAAGAAACAGTGTCAGCTGGCTTAAAAGAACTACTAACCTGTCCTGGCTGCTGTCAAGCTTATCACAGGAGGACCACTAAACCATCAAAGGCCCATCTCCACAAATGGACCACACAGGCAGGATGAAAGGAGCAGGAACCCAAACTGTAGATTCCTAAAAAGGGTCATCTTGTCCAGGCTCTATGTAGGGCTTTTCCAGAACCAGCAGATCCATTTTTCAGGTGTGAAACCTATCAAGATGATGGGAGCAACTCTCTGAAACACCATTTTGTACTGAGGGATGGTTAATACCTGTAGGTGTTGGGCATAATAAGGGTTGCAGGGGAAGAGAATTTGAGATTGCATAAGAGTAGTTATGAGATGTATCTGTGAGGAACCAATGGTGGAATAAGGGAGAGATCTAAGTGATTGGTAGAAGGAACAATAATGGGCAAATGAAAGGATAAGAGAATAAAAGGGTCTGGTCATGTGTAAGCAGGGGCTGGTCTGTACAATCTAGCCATGCCCTGCACCTGATCACTGTAGTCTGTCCTGTCTTCTCATTAGGCTCTACCTTCAGTTATTTTTCCAGTATGAGGTTCTTAAGTCCTTGTGCATGTGTTTATGAGGGGTTTGAGTCCCAACAAATGGAGTCAAACCATGGGTCCAGAAGACCTATGTGTTCATGGTGGCAACAACCAGAGACACTTGAGTGAGTTAAACACACTGATAAGCACTGGGGTTGGACCAGGGTTGAGACCCACATGTGCCTGTGATGCAGCACCTGGAGTGAATGCAGGAGTGCGAGTGTGAGAGCACCGGGAAGAGCGAGCCAGATGAGCTGGTGAGTTGGTGAGGTTACCTCTGTTTCAAGCGCATCTCTAAGGGTGAGGGCCCGGTGGTGGAAGTCGCTGTTGGGATCAGGGGAGTTCCATCCAATTACAGCTCTGGGTTCATGTATCTGTGTGTGTGCAGGTGTGGCAGGGTGACACAGTCCACATCAGCAAAAGGAGGGAGGTATATTGTGTCCCCTATGTGCCATCCTTTGGGGAGACTGGGATGCAGGTGCAGCTACTGGGCATACCAGAAACCTAAGCCAAGATGCTGGAGGGATCTATACTGTACATATAAACAAACACTCATAAATATGTATATATATACTTTTTTCACATGTATATATACACACATAAACTCCAGCTGAGCAGGGTGGAGATGCACTAGACTCAATACTGGACATCCCTCCTGCTCAGCCAGAGAGGTTGATGTTCATATGTTCTTGAGTGCTCTGTAAGTGTATCTGTGTTATCTGTGTGGCCAGCCACGTATGTTTGTGTATATATTGCATATAGAATAAGCAGAGTAAGCTGCCTAACACACACTCAGCCTTGCTGCTGGAGAGATCGGCTCTTGAATCATACTATGAGGGCGTAGACACTGACACAGGTGGCCCAGCAGATGTGGGAGGAGGAATCTCCTACATTCCCTAAGCTTGCCAGATCAGATAGTTTTATCAGATGGTAGAGCTTCTTCTGCATATTTTACTTCTGCAGTGGTACCAGACTGCAAGATCCAAATTAGAGAATTCCTACCTGCAAATCACCATGACAATTTCTGAAAGCAGGCTAAACTGGACTTTTGAGCTATTATGCAGGCACTACAGCCTAAGCAGTTGGTTGGTTCATGCTATTTCTCTGAACTTCATGAACTCTATGGGGGAAATGCAGAAACCCTCTTTCCACTTCCTGAGTATAGCTTCAGAAATCTTGGTGACATGATGAACACAAACTAAGAATTTTGCCACCAGTGTTCCAGCTGCCTTTTTGCTTCCTTTCTCATGCAGACCATCTGCGTATGATTGTCCCTAACAAAAATAGGGGAAGGAAATGCAGAAGTTGCAGCACTGAGAAAGAAGAGTAAATGTTAAATTCACTGCAGAACATCATTACATTGTTTGTGCCAGCTGCACAGTAATTCTATAATATAGCTGATGAGTGTGGAATTCAAAAAAATCTAGATACAAGAGCAGTCAGAGATTTCATTAAGCTAAATAGGTGTGCTAAAGAATTCTCTTTTAGATGCAGCAGTAGGAGCATTGAATTGCTTCACGTGGGTCAGAAAGAAGCACAAGTCAGAGCAGCTGAATTTGGGGTACTACCCAGTCGTTAGGTGTTTGATGCTCAGACACTGGCCTGTGAACAGGATGGGGGGATGTCATGGGTAGAGATTGTCCCCCTGAGAGTTGGGGGGCTCAGAGGCGATTGGGTGCCAGGGCAGTGTTCCCTGGAGGGTCAATCACCATTCGTCTTGTTCGCTCCTGCTGAAAAATCAGATATACACTGCACCGGAAGTTGTTGGCAATTTCTGTCTGTGTCTGCTGCTGTGTGTGGGTGTTAGAATGTGACAGGGCCTCCTTCTTCCCCCTCCAGGGGGAGGGGACGCCCTGCGGCCCACAGCCCTGCCTAAGCCAGGGTTGGAGGCAGCATTGGAGTGAGTGTGTTTGTCATGAGGAGAGACTCACAACCGCTGAGGTAAGAGGGAGAGGTAAGCCCCTTGTGAGGAGGCTAGACCCTCTTCCCCCCCTTGCAGCTGGGCTGCGGGGTACTTGGGACAGTGTATAACTGGACCGAACTGCCTGTGGCCAAGGTTGGGGGGGCTTTTTGCCTCTCACTGTTAAGTGGGAGTGGATGCAAGGCTTAGTATTGAAGTTGAGCCAAGAGACGGGCTGATAACGAAAGCAGCTCAGTGTCAGGGAGGAAAACCCAGGCGAAATTGGAGATGGGCCAGAGAGAGAGGCTCGGGAGGTGTCCTGCCGAGGTTTGACCAGGGGCATCCGAAAACACGGAGGAGGAATGAAGATTCCAAATGTGTACTGTGATAAACTACACTACAACAGCAGCGAACTGAAGTATGAGAATGAGAAAGAGAATGACACAACAGAGACGGCACAGGACCAAGGAGAAAAGACTCAGAGCTACCTTGGACTTCATGAAGAAGAAAGGACTTCAGCAACAGCTGGAGGTTGGTGGGGTAGTGTTTCAGGTTCCCTGAACACTCCCACGAGAGAGAGATTGCTTTTACTATCAGCCTAGAAGGCTTTTCCTGGACTAAAGTTAAAAGGAGAGGCTTAAAGGTACTGATAAAAGTGTAATATATATATATAGTTGCTTTTAGCTTGTATAGTATTTATTTGTGTAAATAAATGTATATTACTTCCCCTTTCCCCCTATAGAAGCCTCTTGCCTGAAAGTTTTCTCTTTGGTGTTGAGATAAAATTGTGGGAAGGGGTGGGAGAAGCCTGGAAATTAGATTTTGGATTTCTAATGTGGCTCAAACTGCCACAGGGAATCACCAGGAAGCTGAAATTGGGCCGTGGGCTGTAGATAGGGTAGAGGGAGCCCCAGAGCACAGCTGGGGAGGGATAGTCAGGGCTGGTGATGCCCTCTGGACCCTGGCACTGGAATAATGTCATGACTACTGTGATAAATAACACATTAGTAGCTAATTCATAAGCCGTATAATTTATATGGAACAGAAATGAATGAAAATATTTTTTTCATCTAGAGAAATCTGCATTTCTTCCCCATTAATTCTTTTATAATGAATAATGCAGCAGGAAAGATTCTAATTATAGAATGCCTTCACTTTGGATAGAATTCATACATTTTTTCCATCTTATTAACCCCAGCACTTCTTTCTTGATGTGGGAGGATAATTTACATTCATTCCTTTGTTTAATTGTGCCACTTACACAACAGGTGCTCTCTGTGGTAGTTCATATCATGTGCAGATCAGTGCTGTGGCACTGTTGAGCACTTCTGTATTTAAATTCTTAATAATATATACTCCCTTGTTACATTAAAATGTAGGAAGTAAGAAGCTTGCCTGCAAAGGTTGACAGGATTTGGTCATGCGATGTTTCCCTTCTTCCAGCTCATGAATAATCTTTGATTAGATATTATTTCAGGATGCGCAAAATTCTAGGACGATGCATGAGATAATGGACAAGTGAATACTTTCAAAACATCCAGTCTAGAAAGAAAATAGACCCTTTGTCCATCTCTTTGGTGCACCCCATGCCACTGCAAATGGTCATATTGGTTATTCTGTGACACTAATTCTTGGCATGAAGTTATTGTTTGACAGTTTTTGACTACTATTTGACAACAGTCATCACAATAGTATAGGAGGAAGTAATAGCTAAGGTATAGTAGTCCTAACCAGAACATTACCGTGCATTGAGTGAATGATCCCCATAAGAGCTGACCTGAATAGGTGCAGATCTGTGCTATATTGTACACACTTGTTGACTTCCAGATGAACTTTAATGATTAATTGTAACAGGAGAGCCTGTATGCAGCTCCCTTCTGGCCCCTGCTCTTTATGCCACCTTCACATATCTTCTTAACTTGAAGGTAAGCAGCATATTTACATAAAATGTTCCTCTGCTTGACAGTAGAAATGACCAACAGAGCTGATTACCAACAAGGAACTCTTATACAAATCTAATGATGACAGTGCTGGCAAACAGCACTAAAGGATCTGTGCAGCATGCCATGCCCTGACTACTAGGGTATTGTCCAATCCTGCAAAACTTGGGGTTCTCACCATTTGAAGGAATGTAAGATTATCTAGGCTATCCCCTTTCTCTTTCTCCTGTTATATCCGGTAAATTATATTTTAATCAATAACTGACAGAGCCTGAGTGTCTTTCTTATTGGAATCCATAACAAGCACTTGCATCAGTGTATTGCATTAAGTATTTGCTAAATGTGTAACTCCAGTACCAGTGCCAAAAGCTACTACCAAGACTCGGCAGTGCGGGAGTAAAAGGTGGCTAGAAATAGATAGTAATCTCTATGGATGACTTACTGCATAAATTGACAAGCTTATAGGTACATATCTTCGTGGTTATAGAAGTAAACAAAGACTGCCTAATGCTACAAATACTAATTTTGCATTTTTACGTAGAAATTAATTAATGCAGGAAAGATTTGCTCTTCCTCTCCTCATCCCCTTCTTGTTCATTTTGCATTACAGTACAATGTTTCTCAGCTACAATAAAACACATTTTAAGACTACATTTATGCTAGTGAACTAAAATTCCAGTGGGGTAGTGAGGCTGAGTGACCTGGAATGATTCACACTGATATTATTAAATTTTCTTATCTTCCAAAAAAATAGTGGTCACATTCAAACCATTTATTTGAAAGAGCCTCTGACCTACACTAATTCCTGAACTGTATCCAGAAAGTGTTAGGGATTCTGTTACTTTGTCACAAGATCACAGAAACTTTGAGGCTGAAAGGCAGCTCTGGTTGTCATCTGGTCCAACCACCTTCTCAAACAGGAAAATCTAGAGACCAGGATCGTGTCTCGATCTTTTTTGAGTATGTCCAAGGATGAAGACTCCACAACTCCTCTGTGCATCCTGTGACAGTGCTTGATCACCCTCCAGTACAAAAAGGTTTTTCCTGGTGTTCAGAGGGAACCTCCTGTATTTCATTTTGTGCCCATTGTCTCTGGTCCTGTCACTGGGCATCACTGAGAAGAGCCATCCTGGCTCCATCCTCTTTGTACCCTCCCTTCAAGTATTGATGAAATCCCCTCTCAGTCTCCTCCAGGCTGAACAGTGCCAGGTCTCTTCAGCCTTTCTTCATAGGGAAGATGCTCCAGGCTCTCAATGATCTTTGTGGTCCTTTGCTGGACGCTCTCCATTATGTCTGTGTCTCTTGCACCATGGAGCCCAGCACTGGACACAGCATGTGTGTCTTAGCACTCAGCAGTGCTAAGCAGAGGGGAAGGATCAGCTCCCTCAACCTGCTGGCAGTATTTTGCCTAATGCAGCCCAATATACCATTCACCTTCTTCATCCAGGGTACATTGTTGGCTCATGTTCAACTTGGTGTTTACTTCCAGGACCCCCAGGGCCTTTTCTCCCAACCCACTTTCCAGGTGGCCAGACCCCAGTCCGCACTCGTCCCCTGGAGTTGTTCCTCCACAGGTGCAGGACTCTTCACTTCCCCTTGTTGATCTTTATGAGGTCCCTTGACAGTTTCTTTCTCCAACCTGTCAAAGTCCCACTGAATGGAAATATGACCCTCTGGCATGTCAGCCACTCCTCACAGTTTGGCATACATTCTGTCTCATCATCCAAATCATTAATTATGGTGTTGAACAGGATTGGACCCAGTATTGACCCCTGGGGTACACAGCTAGCCATTGGCCTTCAACTAGATATGGCAATTGATCAGAAAGCCCTGGGCCCAGCCATTTAGCCATTTTTCAATCCACCTTAACATCTGTTTCTCCAGCCTTTACATCATCAGCTCCTCTATGATAACCATGTGGGAGACACATGGCCTTACGGAAGTCCAGGTAGACAATATCCACTGTTCTCACCTCATCTACCAAGCCAGCAATTTTTCGTAGA
The DNA here is from genome assembly GCF_001715985.3 of Manacus vitellinus. Lineage (NCBI taxonomy): Eukaryota > Metazoa > Chordata > Aves > Passeriformes > Pipridae > Manacus > Manacus vitellinus. Next base: position 19,701,346 of record NW_021940813.1, read on the forward strand.
GAGTAAACAGGTTTGTCAGGCATGACTCCCCTTAGATGAATTCATGTTTTCTACTCCTCGTCACTTTTTCATCTTTCATGTTCTTATTATTTATTTATTCTGCCTTAGTACTTATTTACATGCGGCCATTAGTTATTTATTTGGGCCACAGTACACCAATTTTAAAATTTAACTGGATAGCACTGACTTTATTCTTCATTATTTTGATCACTGAGGCTAAATGATAGTGCTGTTGCAAACACTTGGTCAGGACCTCCTACATTATAGCACAGTCCTGCAGAAGACAGAGGGAAATGAACAGTGGGAAATAGCACTTGATCAAATATTCCTCTGTGAACAAGATGTTAAGGTGTTCTCCAACCATTTCTACATATGGCAACTTGAAGGTTATCCTCACATTATCTTTTAGTTATTGTGTTTGCAACCAAAACTGAGCAGTAGCACTTTTTTTTCACCCTTTTTTATCTTGGAAAATAATCTTGGTTTTTGACTAGACCTGTTAATAACCTTAAAAAGCGAGTGAAACAGAAAACATTTGACTCAGAATATAAAAGTAGTAATATTTACTTTATCAACAATTTTTAGGTGAAACTAATATTTCAGTGGGTTAGATGACTTAAAGTCCTATCAAAGGGAAACTTATAATTCTGGTGTGTCTTATGGGAAAAATATTCCATTAATGTCACCTTTAATTCAACACTAATTTATTAATGTTCAAAGAAATGGTCACCAAGAGGTTTTAACAAAGTCAGTTTGATAATGAAAGATTAAAATGAAAGTCCTTTGGAGGTAGATCTGGTAGTGTTATTTTCCTTCCTTGAGCAGCCCACTGATTTCAAAATCAGTATGTCATAATAACAGATTTTAATAGTCACAGGTCACATAGTCAAGTTAATTATTAGTGGGTGCAACAACTGACAGCATACAGTAACTCCAGTAGGGAAATTTACTATTGGGGAAGAATAAAAAAGGGGAAGAGAGAGAGGAAGCGGGGGGGAAAGTGGGCAAGAGCAAGCACAAGGGAAAATGAAGACTCTCAGCAGCGGCTGGCCTGGAAAAGCACTGACAGGGTATGTAAGAAAAAGACCATAATTGCCTCAAACACTGTTAAGATCAAAGAAGGACTTTGCTCACTGTGGCCAGCTGTGTAAAGAAGCAACTGCTTGTCTGTGATCATCAAATTCTTGCCCACTCCTAGCCCCCACCAAAATATGCCTCTGTGAATTCCTGGAATTTGAACTATAAGTTAAGCCACCTGATGGGAACTTGAGTTAAGAGCCTAAGGAGAGGTAAACAAGGTTGGGGAGAAGAATGTATCACTGCAAGGAGTCCATTGGGAAGACCAGCTCAGCAACTGTGGCTGAAGGTTGGCTTTGGCTGGGTCTGGTGAGGGGAGGCCATAGCCTACCAATCAGGACAAGAGGCCCAGCAACTCAAAGGAAATAAAAACTGAGCATGGGACTAATTAGCATTGGAAGCAAGGGAATCATTTAACCAATAGAATGAGAGAATTGTGTAGCCAACGAGGATTAATACCTTTGGTTGCGAAAATGGGCAAATAGTGGAAAGTTTTGAATGACCTCAGGTCCTCCACCACTGAGAAGCCAAGGTGAAGAGAACCAACAGGATGCCACTTGGATCCATGGGTATTGACACCTTTCTACTTAATCTGTCTCTCTCTCAGGTTCTTTCTCTCTTCTTTTCCCTGACCCTCCCTCCCCTTTTCTCATTTCTTTCTCTCTCTGCCTCATATTTACTGCTAAATAAAATCTGTCCTATTGACTTTGGCATATGGTCTCATTTGCACCTTAATTCACATAGAGGCATCTCTCAATAATCAGACCATAACAAGGTCTCAGGTGAGCATCTTCTGAGGGAGGTTCTCAGTGCAAGAGGTGATGCAGAGGAACAAGACAACAGTGGGGAGGATGACACCCTTGTCTTCCCTTTAGCCTCTAGCACTACAAAGTTTTGTAATGATTCTCTCTTACTCGCTATAATTTGTTAGTTTGTGATGTTGTTAGCACATGTTGGCATATACCAATCATGTGTGAGCACTGAATATTGATTTTCTGCTAAAGCTTCTGTGCACAAATATTATTGGACAATGATGGTCAAGCATTTAAGCAACTATTGCCTATTTTATTGTACACTGTTTGTTTTTTTCTGTATTGAAGAAAATTGGATAAAAACCCCAAACACCTAAAATCTGCAAAACAAGAGGAAAGAATAAGCGTGTAAAGAGGAATCATTGTTATGTCAGTCACAGCCATTTCCCATGATAACACACTGTACCAACACATTTGGGCTTGGGAGATGCAAGCCCATGAGACCAACAACATGAGAATAACAAGATGGGAATGAAAGGAAAAATAAAACCAGAGAGGCTCCAGCACTTATACAGCAGCACTGCTGAAAGTTTACAGAGCTGCAAAGAGCATGCGCTTAACATTAGTAAGACTAAGGCACCTCAGGCACTCTATAACAGTGCCTGCTATTCTATAATGATGTTCATGATTGTATTTGGTATCAAAGAGATTTTCTCTGTCTGTATTTACTTTGTCTTGCTAGTTTTTCTTCTTTTAGGATAAAAACTCATGCTTAACTTTCTCTGTTTCAGCCATAATTTTACAAGTTCTGTATAATAATATAGAAGTATGGAGGAATATCAACTATTCATTTCATGTAGAGACTTAATTATAATTCAACCTCATGTTCATGAAATCTATGAAACTCATATCATCTATATGTGTCCAGAATATTAAATATTACTGAAAGATAACATTTGTAATACTGACTTTAGTTTTTCTTTTAAATTGACTGTGGATTAAATTGGTGCTGAAATAAATAATATAAAAAGGACAACTGTTGCATTACACTGAATATTAATTCCAGAATAATCACAGACACCTTGCTCAAAGGCTTTGGAAAATGAATTGCAAGGCAATTAATAAGGGCTAATTTATTGCTAAGTCCAAAGAAGAATACTTTGAAATGCAATGCTTGTGCAGGCAACTGTTCACTTTAATAAATTGATTGGGATTTTTCCTTCAAGTGTGTAATGAGAAAACATCAACATTTGCAATTCAGTTGTTTGAGAACTTAACACAGTAAACCAACAAGCGGCCACATTTCTGAAACTGTTTTCTTTGCTTGGTTTAACAGATCCATTATTAAGAACTGCTGTTTAGGTTTTCATTGCATCACTGTTGATGTTCAATATGATGAGAAAGAAAATTAATTTCTGTGGTCAGCGCCAGTATACATTTTAAACTTATCTGATATTTCTGTATGTACAAATTTAGGTGAGATTAGTTTACTTAGCAGAACCATGATACCCTGAAGTTTCATTCCTTATTATTCAGAATTTATGTATCATAGAATCACATAATACGCTGAGTTGGAAGACACCTGCAAGGATCATTGAGTCCAACTCCTGGCCCTGCACAGGACTATTCCCAAGAGTCACACCATGTGCCTGAGAGTATCATCCAAACACTTGTTGAACTCAGGCAGGCTTGGTGCTATGGCCACTTCCCTGACGAACCTATTCCAGCATTCAATCACCTTCTGGGTGAAGAACCTCTTTTTAATATCCAACCTAAACCTCCCTGACACAACTTCAGGCCATTCCCTTGGGTTCTGTCATTGGTCACCACAGAGGAGAGATCATCACAAGCTTCCAGTTTGAAACCTGAGTGGTTTTTGTTTGAAACTGGCATCTAATGCCTATTGTTCATGTATGTTTGTGCTCTGTTCAGACATGTTCTTTTTATCAGTAACAGTGGAAATACAGACCTTACAAACTTGACAGTTGTTTTTTGCAGCACATGATAGCAAAATATTCTGTGAACTCTACAGAAACAGCTCACATTGCATTACTCCCACTTGGTGTGAGTTTCTTAGATGGAAGAGTGCACTGGGCTATGTCAGATGTCTGTCAAACACACTGAGGTTATGACTAAGATTTTACAGGGTGCTGCCACCCCATTACTTACAGATGCTGATTTAGGTTCACGCATTATTCTGTGTCATTTGAACACATGTAACACCTTACATGTGTTATTTTAAGATACATGGAAGGTAGATAGATTTGTGTTTAAAGTAATCTTTTGCTTTCTTTTCTTTTACCCTCCTTTTCCTATACTGACTGTAAACATGGGAATAAGAAGCTTTGTAAAAGCAGTTCACTATTATAAAACTGTTATAAAATCAATTCTTGTACATAAGATTTGTTCAAGCACAAACTGAACTAATCCCAGAGCTATGAGTGCAGAAGAGTACCAATAGAGTAACAGACAGCATCTTACTTCAAAGATGATCCACATCACAGACTTTGGAGTCAATCTGCAGTTCCCAGCAAGGGTCCAAGATCTCACAGAAAGTTTGTGAAGAGAGTTCAACTGTTTGTGTAAGTTCATGCAACACAGGAAGTTTCCAAGAGAGAGGCTCCATATTGGACAAAAATGAAGTCATTTTTAGTTCATAGACATATAAGAGTGTATAGGACATCAACACTTCAAGCAGTCAACAGGTGCTCTTAATTTCACCTGGGGCAGCAAATAGGTGATGATGTTTTCTCTTTTCAGACTAAGTTTTGCTTTTCCACACTGTTTTTCTCTTCCTGCAATTAGAACAACCCATGTCACTTTCCAATTCCCACTCAGGATGTTTTTCTCTCTTTTCAGACTATTTTTCACCTTTTTATCTGTTAAGTTGCCGTTAAAGTTGTCTTTGCACTAATCAATGATACCTCAGGACATCAGTGGTATCCAAGTACCCATATGTATTTCAAAGATGCCAGCTGCACTTCTCAAGGATGTCTCTAGTTCATAGGCCTAGATTGACCGTCTCCAGGCTGGCAGGTGTTTTCTCTGTCAGTGTTTGACCAGATAACTACTTCTGCTCAGTAATTTTCCTCTTCTAACCCTATCACTGGCTGCTCACATTAATTGCTAACTCCAAAGACCCATGTACCATGACCATTGTCTCTGTTCAGCCAGTGATTCGTACTGGAGCCCTTGTGGTTTAACTGGTGGTAGCAGAATAGGCTTATAGCATCTCATATAGTGTTCTCCAAGCTACTGTGTTTCATAACTGTCTTCCAAAATGAAAGAAGCAATTTGCCAACTAATCACAAATAGAAGTGTTCCATTCCTGGGAAGCATGCCCTTTTCCTCAACCCTCCCAATCTTATCTCTTTCCTACAGAGGGAATAAGTAAGACAAGAATGGGAAGGGTAGAGAAAAGATACCCTCTCCTTCCAGTTGTAAAAATTCTGGAATAAAGGAACAGCTCTTGGCAGCTTCTCTTCCGAACGTACATGGCAGTAAATCTTAGAACAGCCTAGGCAAGGCAGCTGAGTTGCCTAATGCTGAGAAATATAAGAAGGATAGATAATAGTGCGAAAAAAATCTTGCCAATGTCTGTGCAGAGATATCAAAAAATAAGTTTCTTTAAACCTGGAATGGAGAACTAATTCAGTCTTGCATGGATATAACAATCTCTGATAAGGGGCTCAGGGGAAAACCATGGATAATTCTGTGAACTGGAACGACTTCTTTTTTTTTTCTCTTTTCCTTGCATAAAAGTAGGCCCATGATGCATGTTCTCATGAGAATCAAACATCTCTTGCAGTGCTTCCTTATGTGAATATGAATTTCCCATCCATATGCCTCAGCTTTCTCCACTTTGATGTTGAAAATACAATAAAAACTAAAACTCATGAAAAATGCATATCTCTTGCTTTTCTGTAGGTGTATAAATACATGTACTTTTTTCACCTTTAAAAATCCATTATACAACTTCTACTGTGTACAAAGATGATTCTAAGGACTTAGTGTTCTAGCATGTTGTCTTTTTGGTAACTGACTGCTGGACTAAAAGCCTTCCTAAAATGCTTTGAGATTTTCAAAAGAGGATGTTTTATAGTGGGGCATCAGAAGTCACTCTTCTTTGTACTTTAAAGCACTTCAGTAAGACTCTGATTGATGCCCAGAATCATCATTGGTTTTTTTATGAATTCTGTGGCTTATATTTCTCTATTAATTTCTTTTTTGCAGATACACTCACTAGTCTGTATATGTCTTTAATATTTATTATGTTTGTAGCTATTTTTGTCATAATATCTGGAATTTTCCTATTTTTGCTGTAAATTCATGGTATTTATCTTGTTTTAAGGTTTTATAGTATAAGCATGGAGTTAAATTCTGTTTTCCTGAGAAAGAATTACTTCAAGGACCATCTTGAGTATCATCGTAAAGGCAATGAATAGACACATTAAAGATTAGAAGAATAAAGCCTTTCCTTTATTTCCTACTGAAAAAAAAAAAAGAAAAAGAGGAAAACCCCCAAGTTTTTTTATCTTGTACTGTATACTTACATAACTGAATACTGAGCTCTGTGTCAACGCAGTAATCTCTCTCAATCTGATATCTTCTTATTCAGTTTTATGTCAGTTTAGGTGTGGAAAATAATAATTGGGAGAAAAAAATGAGAGCTTTCCTCTCATCAGTTAGTCTCCTGAAAGAGTTCACACATGTTTAGAAACACAGTTCATTTCTTAGTCCCAGAATTTTATCCATTCACGTTCTCCTGGCAATTTCACACAAAGTATGGGTTGGTGTTTTGGTTTTTTTTTCCTTGCTGTCGAGTTTTTCTGGTGGGTTTTTTGTTGTTGTTGGTTTGGGGTTTTTATTATTAGAATTATTAATAATTATTTTCATCACAGATATTGTTCTGCCTTTCCATATTTTGTCAGGGAGTAGATAACATCTGATACAGATTCTTGTATAAAAATGGTAAAATTCCTTGCCAGAAGCCCAGGTATTTCACTTAATGTTCTCTCCTGTCCTTTGGAGATTTTTCATCTTCTGGAGTGAAGAACAAGAGGAGCTGGAGCTGGGAGGAAAATCTAAGATGAATGTATTTTTCTTTATAGATTCAAGACCTCTCTATCAGGCATTAAATATCAACAGCAAGTAACAAAAATAAACTAGAAAAAAATAAATAGAAGTAAAATTGATCACAGGACAGAAAGGCTGAGGTTCAAAGGGACCTCTGGAGATCCAACCTCCCTTTTCAAGCAGGGCCTTCCAGAACCAGTTGCATGGTGTAGGACTCTATACTTCTTGAACTTCTTGAGGTTCTTGTTGGCCTCTTTTCTCCAGCCTGTCAAAATCCATCTGGATAGTAGCACAGACCTCTGGTGTATCAGACACTCCTACTGGTTTTTGTCCTTTGCACACTTGCTGAGGGTATACTCTAACCCATTATCCATATCACTAATGAAGATGTTAAACAGAATTCAATTCAGCCCTGACTCTGGGGTGTACCACTAGTCACTGGTCTTCAACTAGACTTCATCACTGATCACCTCTGGGCTCAGGACAGAAAAAGTAAAACTCACAAAGGCCGTATGAGCTCCCAGTATGCTTAAACATACATTTTTTGATTGAAGAATTTTCCATACAAAATGTGGTATGAAGTCAGTTCACAAACAATTCATATCTAAGGCATTTATATGGGACTTCTTTCTTACATTGCCTCATCATCTTCACTCCAAAGTCCTTGACAAGAAGTTGGGAATATATGTTGTTTATTAATTAGGAATTTTCACCTTGAGTTTCTGCACACTTGCTTTTGGAGGTTTCTATTGTGTTTTTACCTTCTCTTAAATCCAGGCTTGCTTCTCCATACACACACCAAACCTTGCAAATTCGTATTCTGTGGACAGTGTTACTCGGCAAAATACTTTTAGACAGGAAAACTGGAAAGCAACAAATAATCAATTTTTGTCCAAATCATGGGGTGCTAGTACAGCATCACTGTCATATTGATTTCTTCATAGTTGAGATGTCAGTGCTGGCATGCATCAGTTAAGCCTGTGTCTTGATATCAGCTCAAACAATTTTCATGGGGAGGAGAATCAGAAAGAAAAGGTAAATTTTGCAGATTGAGATAAGAAAGTTTAATAACTGAATAATAATACTACTAATAATAATTTTAAAGAAAATAAGAGAGAGAGAGGGTAATAAAACACAAGACAGACAAGTGATGCCCAATACAATTGCTTTTCACCCACTGACTGATACCCAGCCAGTCCACGAAGATTTATGGGCGCTCCCCAGATAACTCCCCCTAGTTTATATACTGGGCATGATGTTCTATGGTATGGAATATCCTTTTGGCCAGTTCAGGTCAACTGTCCTGGCCATACTCCCTCACAGCTTTTTTGCAGCTCCTCACTGGCAGAGGGCAGGAAGCTGAAAAGTCCCTGACTTAGGGTAAGAACTGCCCAGCAACAACTAAAACGTCAGTGAGTTATCAGAGTTATTCTCATCCTAAATCCAAAACATAACATTGTACCAGCTACTAGGAAGAAAATGAACCCTACCCCAGCTGAAATCAGGACAGCCTGTTGGACATATATATAGTTAAGTGAATAAACCTGAGTAACATAAAATCTGCTTCTCTCTCTAGCTAGAGCATTCGCCCGCCTTTTTCTATGCACTTGCTCACTATATAGCAGCTGATTGACTATACATATCATCTAGCTATAACATACCTCTGGCTCAGCATGGCTGGACCTCACTAGCATTATAACAGACATTATAACAATGTGTAATCTGCAAGTTCCATGCCCTCATCCCTGGCTAATTTGACATGGCACTTCAGTCAAAGCATGGCACAAAAATGACTCTAATGGAATTTTCTGCAGGCGACAGCTATGACTCCATGACAGTCTCCAGTTTTGTAGGCCTTCATGAAGTCAGGCTCATTTCATAGACCTGTTCAAAGGGACTTACCTCAGTCAATCTGGGAAGGAAGATACAACAACTGGAGGAGTTTGAGCAGAGTGGTAGCTTCAAGCAGCTACTACCACAATTTATTAGGAGTGGCTAGCTCTATTTATAGGGTAGATTGAGAAGGTTCTGGAAAAAAGGGAGGAGAATGGGACTGACAGGGGTTACAACCAACCAGAGAAGGAAGGAGGGAACATAGGATCAGCAAGGACCAATGAGGGAAACATCTGCATTGCAGTAAATCTTAACCAATGAGAAAATAGGGGATAAATGTGAGGGGAAAAATATTATAAAACTCGATAAAAAACTGGGGTACAATGAATTCAATGCATGCATTAACAGTGTATAATAGTCTTGTTCAGTTGTTGCTTTGGCTTCGGTGTGGTTGCAATGTAACAGAGCACATTCTCGTCTGCTGTTGCCTCAGCTAATGTCTTTCATAGGTGCTGCCTCCAAATAAGAAATTTTTCCTCTTTACCACAGGTGCCTTCCACAGGGACTGGTACGGGTGATGGGAGGGTGAATTCTCTAGTCCTTGCGTAAAAACTATATTGAAAAAAAAATGTATTTTATTCGTATTTGTTGGTGAATGCACAGGTGAACATTTCAATTATGAAAGTTTCTTCTCATGGGTGATATATCAGTACATTATCATACCAACTATCAATTTTTCAGAAACTGTGAATGATTTGTATCAATCCTTTTATTCTATCCAAGTTCTGTTTGCAATGGTTGACTTTTGTCTAGCATTTCCTGCTTTTTATGAGAAGATTTCTACAGCAGGAAATGTTTAAATTCTACCATTTAAAAATATACAATCCAGTACAGAGAAAGTGTAAAAGAAAATCACAAGCCAAAGTCAGCGGATAAGCCTCTGCAGAGATAGCCAATGACTTTTGGAAGGACTTCTGAGGAATGAAAGGGACCAGGAAGTGAGGCAAACTAGAAGGAATCTGTGAACTGAAGCCAGTTGTACAGGATGAAAAAGGTGTGTGTATGATGAACTCTTTGTCACCAAAAACATTCACAGCTGCTGGCACTCAGCAGCTTTATGAGAATACAAATTCTTATTACAAGTCTTGCCTTGTTTCTTCAGCAGTTTACTCCTTCAGAACTCAAAGCAGAAACTTAAGAACAATTTCTTAATTTCTTTTGTGTTTCACCCACTTCCTAATGGTGACTACTTTGCTTAATTTTCTAATTTGAGTGTTTATGGTTATGTATTTCTTCAGCTAGTTTTCATAGAACCTACTGAAAGAGAAGCATGTTATTGATCTCCTTCCATTGTATACTCTCTACACATCAATATTAAAACCTTTATAATTTTAATTATGTGTACCCATAAAGCTGTTATCTTAAAACATACAAATTGTACATGATGTCTCATCTTTCAAGCTAGTAAATCAAATCATTTCCTTCACAATTTAATTTGGAAAGATATTGAAATTAGTAGTCCAATGAAATCTACATTAGCTTGTTCCAAATTCAATCTGAACAAAAAAAAAAGAAGAAAAAAAAAAGAAAACAGCAAACCTCTGCTGCCAGAAATCACTTTATTAATCAGATTAATCTCAATTACTGCAGTAAACCAAGGCCTGTACTAAGCAAAATGCTGTTGAAACAATTACTTAGTCTGAAATTGTCAGTGCTCAGTTTTTATGGCACATAGTTTTAGGGGTTTTTTTGTTTGATTGTTTGTTTTAAGTATTCCTATTTAATATAAAAGAGATTTTTTTTATTCTTTTGCAATGTGAAAGTATAATACAGACACATGGATTTAAAAGCGATCCACATTGTAAAACCTCACTCTTTTCCTTTGGTTATAGGTATTACTTTCTTTAAGTCTGTATGGGTGCTTGAAAATGGAAATATAAAATAAAATGGAAGAGAATACAGATGTATAGAAAAATACACAAATCCTTCGTAGAGAGCAAAACTCAGATTTGTATTACTTCAAACTATTTCTGAAGTTTATAGCTGGAAACACAACATTCAGCTGCTCCACTTGCATTTAATTCAGTCTTGCCTTTGTTTTTATTTTCTCCAACACCCTATAACTCAATGCTATTTAATCTTTCTGCAGTGCTGATACACATGGAGTACCCCCTTCACCACTACATGAATTCATAAAATCACTGTCTAACTGATGTCTTTCTCAAGACTGACTATTGCACAGTGCCTAACTAACTAAACAGGAAAGAATTTTTATTTACTCTTATTTGATTGTTTTGTGTTACTCCATCTTGTTTTGTTGACTACATAATTTGCTCCTCAGCTTTATTTATAGGAATAATTATTGTAGTTTTCTTCATTTCATGTTTCTCTATTTCTTCTCCATTTTTTAAGTGCCAAAACCATATTGCTTTGATGGGCAATGTTTCATTGGCTGAAACTGGTAACTGAAATTGTAAGTTTTACAATTAAGTTTAAAATGCTTTTAATAATAAGTTAATAATTAAAATGCACATGTTCAAAACTTTTTCTTTTTTCACAATTGTGAATAAATACAATATACTCGCAAGGCCATTGGACTGTTTTCTTTTTAATATGATTCAGTACAAGACAAGTGTGAAATGCTTGCTTAAGTTCCCAAGATAAAAGCCAATTTACAAGATACAGAATAGTTTTTGCTAAATTGTCAGTGGTTATTTGCTTTGTGGGTTTTTTTGTTTGTTTTTTTCCCCCCTGTACTTCAGAAAATAAAAGTATCAAGAAACTTAATTATAGTTATCAAGTTTAGAAAATACCTAATCAAATGTTCTGTGCTGATATCTATTGTTTTGGTTGAGCAGGTCTATGCAACATTACATAGCTTTTATGTCAGCAGATCTAAGTGGAGAAAAAATTTGGATAAGGGCGTAAATGAACCATGAGCAGACAGCTAGGTAACCTCTTTAAAAAGCTTTGATAAAGCAAGAACAAATCCTTTGAACTAAGCTTTTTTAGACTGATTTATCTAGTCAACAATCTACCTCTAGAAAACAGAAATCCATGGTGAATATATGCCCTACACAAGCAAAAAACCTGAAGAGCTTTTTAAACTTTGATTTCTCAAATGCAAAAGTTAGAATACTATTTAAAATATTTACATATTAGGTCAGGAAATTAATAAATAACATTTTTCTATATTTTGATTGATAAAAATTATTGTAACTAGAAGAATATATCTATCAAATATATATACATTTAAACAGACAGTATTGAAGGAATTATATTAGCAAAATAGGTAAAGCACTTTAGTTTTGATTCTTTCAGGAGTTCTGAAGAGATTCCTGTTGTGGTTAAAGCTGTCTCTTAGAATTTTAGTGGATTTGAAAAATCACACCAACATTAGAGAAATGGCATAGAAAAAATGCAGTGTTTATGCAGTAGGCTTAATAGTTCATGTTAGATTATTATTCCAAAATTTGACTTTAAGTTTTTACTTTGATGTCATGAACTTCTGATCAATTAGAATGCAAGCTCTAAAGGTACAATATATCTTGAGAAAAATCAATAACTCTACTTTGTCCTGTTTTAAAGATAAGATGAAAATTTGCAACAGTCAATACACATTATTGTAACTAACCCCTAGGAGTGGGGAATCCAAAGACATACTAAATAGCTACTTATGAATGATAAAAGGTTCAACTCAGACCTTCTCACCTCCTTTTATAGACAGCCATTGCAAAATAAAAACTTTACTATTGATAAGAGGCTTGACTTAGCATCATGAATGGATATATTTACAGCTACACCAGAGCCTACACACCTCACCCCTTAAACTAAATGTAAATCTAATTCACAGAGTACCCAGAGCTGTATGCTGCTGCTGAAGTCAGATTTTAGAAAATAGAAAATTCTTAAGGTTTTCCACAACACTGGGGAAATCCCAATTGGACTTCGATGATCCTTGTGGACCCCTTTCAGCTCAAGATGTTCTATGATTCTACAAATCAATCCCTCAACCATGCTTTAATTTCAGTGGCATGGATTTTCAGTCAATTTCTGCAGAAGATAATTTATCACAGCCCTGTACTGCTGCTTCTGAGAACTGTCCTCTGTGACCAAAGCATATCATCCAACTGGTTGAGATAACATCAGGCAATACATGAATATTACACTTAAAGTTAATTGACTTCTATACTTAGACTTTTTCAGTTATTCCACTGTAAAAAAACACTGACCTAAAAAACACTATTGCCTACAGCCATTTTCTAATACTTGGGAGAGATAAACATTATAATGGAGAAATGCATTTTAATTTATGGAACTCCTCCATTTTTGCTAATAACATTTGCTTTTTCTCTTTTCTTATTTCTTCAAGAAAATTTTAGAGAACTATAGAAAATTCCTCAGCCCATGGTTGCCGACCACCAAAACAGCAGTAACAAAGGTTTAAACATGGAAAAGAAAAAAAGAAAAAAAAAGCCTCAACCAGTCAAATCACTCTCTCCTGTTTAGATTTATAGTATGACCTTAAAGATCCATTCCTAAATTTGGGGAACTACTTGGAAAAGAACTTCCCAACTTGGTGTGAAAAGGCGATTGTTTAGTTTAGGCTTGGTTCTCACAGACTCATGGACCAGACCTTAAACCTGACAGCTGATCACAATTTGAAGACTGTGCCAGTAATACACATAACCATCCTGTACAAACATATCTGAGTTAACAATTCAAAAAGAGGTCATGATGATGAAGTCAACCTACAAAGTCTGATGTGGCAACTTAATCCAATTCCATGGATCCTGAATAGTTTAACCTTCTATTTAATAAGTCTTTCTCAAAACGTTGAAGTCAACTACCTGCCATCACCTTCTAGACTTTTTTCTTCTAGGTGTTCAAAACTTGTTGTTTCTAAAAGAATAATAAAAACTTTCATGCATAATTTGCCACTCAAATTTTGTCTGACATGCATTTGTTCATTAAAATCCTGATAAAAGTAGAGCAAGCAGCAACTGTCCCACAGTTGATACCGAGGGACAAGATTATCTAAAACTCCAGTTGTATTACCACATATTCCTCAAAAGTAGGTCAATCCAAGGAAAATGCCTTTTGCTCTGATCTAACTCTTTTCTTGTATGTTATGCCTCCGAAGATTAGGAATATGAGAAGTGAATCTTTTCTGACTAGCAATAAAGCTATTTTATCTCTGTTATTTATAAAACAGGTTCAATACAACAACCCTACCAGTAGGACAACATCTTTGACTTTACTTCCACAGAGAGTATCATACTTTGTTTAAATATAAAGGATGACAACTGAGAAACTGGAGTTACTGTACAAATATAACTTTTTTATATTAAAGCCTCTAGGAATGTTTTCTTCCTGTCATGTGTACTAATTTTTATCTGATTGCATGACTAAATACTCTTCAAAGTATTATTGAAATGTTGTTATGACATTCATAGTCAATTTTCCTGCATTTTATCCTTTGTAAGAACATGAATATGCTGGCATTTAAGAGATCTGCAGAAGCCTATGTGTGTTAAGAGAACTAAAGGGACTGCTATTATATACAAATGTTCAAAGAGGGAGAAAATAAAAAAAAAATTTAGAAAAAGGGAAAGAGTGAAGAACCCAGAGAGGAATATGGAACATAGTATTAGATTTCCGCAAGGAACCAAACTATTCAAATTGACTGGTACATTCAGTGAACATATATATCTTACACCTGACATGTAGATCCTGGTAAGATATTTTCATTAATTATATATCTCATATTTAATTTTAGTTAAAAATGGAGATCATTCAGAGTGGAAAAAAAAAATAAAAACATATTTATTCACATGGGTCATAAATACTCCTTCAATGAATTCTACATGAATTAATTCATTCTTCCCATAGCCAAATTCTTACATAAAACTTTGAGCTGTTTATTTTCAAAGGATTCTGACAGGCAATTAAACAGATCCTGAATACCTGGAGATGCACTCATAGGAAATTAAATGCCTTAATCCCACACTATATTTGAAATTCATCAGAAATGTCTTGTCATTTAAAATATAAAATTTATGGCCCTCCTGTGATTTATGGGAGCTAGACTGGTAAATAGTTAAATAGTGACAGCAGTTGACTAGAAACACCAAAAAGGGTAAGTGTGAAGACAGTCTGAATGGGATAGGATAGGATTGGATAGGATAGGATAGGATAGGATAGGATAGGATAGGATAGGATAGGATAGGATAGGATAGGATAGGATAGGATAGGATAGGATAGTTCCAGGTGGAAGGAACCTCCAACAACCTCCAACTAACTGCCTGACCAATTCACAGTTGACCAAAAATTAAAGCTCCTAAGGGCATTGTCCAAATGCCTCTTACTCCCAAGACCCTTCTTGTATTAACATAGGCTTCTTTATAGTCCATAATGTAATATTTCTGAAAACAGAAGACAATTTGACAGTAGCATGATGAGAAAGCTCAGGTAGAAAGCGAGTGTCACAATATGTCTACATTAGTAAATTAAACGTGTTCAGGCACTTAGATCAGATGACATCAAATGGCCTCTGATTTAAAAAGCTCACTCAACACCAAAGTTGATCAAGGTTGAGCAACATTCTTTTTTATTGACAGTGTTGGAGAAGCATTGGGGATAATCCTCCATAAATACCTCCCATGGAATTACAAAAGCAAAACCCTTGTATTTTCAAAGGTTTTTACACATTCATGTTAAATCCTGCCTTTCTACATCTCCTGACTATGTAAGTTTGTTTCTAGTCCATAAAAATCCTTTGTATGATGTACGCTTTTTGTCTTGGATGAATTACTTCCCAACCTTGAATGTCAAATGCTGATTGGTTACTTGTCAGTTGAAGAGATACATCCTATCTACTTGCAGAAGTTATGTTCTTTTCCCAGTCCATCTTTACTTGTAAAAGCTATATCCTTTATGTAAAAGTTAGAAAATTCTCAGTAAGTTAAGCAAAAACTTCTTATTACATTAGAAGTATATATGATCTTGGCCTAAAATAATTCTACATCAGTTCTTTATTAACTATTTTCTATTTAAGTGTTAGTTTATTAAAATATTAAAAATTAACACTCTAAAGGAAAAACTTATCCATGCTATTAAATGCAGGTTTATGTGGGAATGTACACAGTCCAGTAGCTCTTTCAACATACAACAGAAGAACTCCACCTCCTTCCACACTCTTAAACCCTTGTGCTCGAAAGCTGAGTAGCTGACTGCAGACAGCCTATAGGAATATAGGAGTCTATGGGACCAGATGGGATCCATTCCAGGGTGATGAGGGAGCTGGCGGAAGAGCTTGCCAAGCCGCTCCCCATCATTTACCAAGAGTCCTGGTTCACTTGGGAGGTCCCAGATGATTGGAAGTTGGCAAATGTCATGCTGATCCACAAAAAGGGCTACAAGAAGTATCCAGGAAAATACAGGCCCATCAGCCTGACCTCAGTGCCTGGCAAGGTTATGGAGCAGATCAACCTAAGTGCAATCACACAGCACCTACAGGACGGACAAGGGATCAGACCCAGCCAGCACAGGTTTAGGAGGGGCACGTCCTGTCTAGGCAACCTGATCTCCTTTTATGATCAGGTGACCTGCCTGGTGGATGAGGGGAAGGCTGTGGATGTGGTCTATCTGGGCTTCAGCAAAGCCTTTGACACCATCCCCCACAGCATTCTCCTGGAAAAGCTGGCAGCCCAGGGGCATTCTGTGCTGGGTTAAGGACTGGCTAGAGGGCCAGGTCCAGAGAGTGGTGGTGAACGGAGCTGCATCCTGTTGGCAGCCGGTCACTAGTGGTGTCCCCCAGGGATCAGTGTTGGGCCCAGTTCTGTTTAATGTCTTTATTGATGATCTGGATGAGGGGATTGAGTATACCATTAGCAAATTTGCAGATGACACGAAGTTGGGGGGGGAATGTCAATCTGCTGGAGGGTGGGAGGGCTCTGCAAAGGGACCTGGATAAACTGGATAAGTGGGACGAATCCAATGGGATGAGGTTCAACAAGGCCACTTGCCAAGTCCTGCACTTTGGCCACAACAACCCCATGCAGCGCTACAGGCTGGGGACAAGAGTGGCTGGAGAGCAGCCAGACAGAAAGGGACCTGGGAGTTTGGATTGACAGAAGCTGAACAGGAGCCAGCAGTGTGCCCAGGTGGCCAAGAAGGCCAGTGGCATCCTGGCCTGGATCAGGAACAGTGTGGTCAGCAGAAACAGGGAAGTGATTCTTCCCCTGTACTCAGTGCTGGTGAGGCCACACCTGAAGTGCTGTGTCCAGTTCTGGGCCCCTCAGTTCAGGAAGGATATTGAGGTGCTGGAGTAGGTCCAGAGAAGAGCAACAAGGCTGGTGAAGGGACTCGATCACAAGTCCTACGAGGAGAGGCTGAGGGAGTTGGGGTTGTTAAGCCTGGAAAAGAGGAGTCTCAGGGGAGACCTCATCACTCTGTACAACTCCTTGAAAGGAGGTTGTAGCCGGGTGGGCGTCTGTGTCTTCTCCCAGGCAACCAGCAGTAGGACAAGAAGGCATGGTCTTTAGCTGTGCCAGAGGAGGTTTAGGTTGGATATCAGGAAAAAAATTTTTACAGAGAGATTAATCAGTCATTGGAATGGGCTGCCCATGGAGGTGGTGGATTCACTGTCCCTGGAGGTTTTTAAGATAAGACTGGATGTGGCACTTAGTGTCATGGTCTAGCAACCACAACAGTGTTGGATCAAGTGTTGGACTTGATGATCTCAGAGGTCTTTTCCAACTCGGTTGATTCTGTGATTCAAAATAGTGTCTAACCAACACTATTTGTCAACTGCAACCAGGACATATTTTTATTCAACCTTAGAGTATGCTGTGCACCTTTGGGTAGGGGACTCTGCATGGTGGAAAGAACTGTGAGTTAAACTCGCTGGAATAATGATAGGGATACTCTAGTTGTCATCCTGAGAACT
This sequence comes from Manacus vitellinus, assembly GCF_001715985.3. Lineage (NCBI taxonomy): Eukaryota > Metazoa > Chordata > Aves > Passeriformes > Pipridae > Manacus > Manacus vitellinus. Next base: position 19,719,034 of record NW_021940813.1, read on the forward strand.
AGATAGTACAGCATCTCCCCACAGCTGCAGACAGAAATGTGGCCCAGAAAGTAAATACAGCAGAATGGTGTTTTGCTTCACTTTCGGGAAAAAAAGTATAGTTGGAATAATTCTAAGGAATGACAGTGAAAAGGCACGATCTGAAGCAGTTATTTGTAAAAATTATCTTAAAGTCTGTTTTAAAGACTAAGATAGAAACTGTTTCACAAATGAGAAGAATTAAAACTCTGGGTAACAATAAAAGATAAAAGTAGACTGGAACTTTTATAAATCTTCTATATATTTTTATTTGTCAAAAAGTAATTCCTTACATTTCTGTTGCTTATAGACTTCTCCAAAACCTGTGAATATGGAGAACAGCTTTCAATAAGGTTGTGCATTTTTTGTCTTCATTTCACACAGGAAAATAATTTTCTTTAATCATTTGGTCTTTCATCCTAAAATAGAAGGTAAGAACAAAAGTTAGGGAACAGCAGCAATTGAAATCTTGCCAGTCAAAAAAAAGAGACAAAGAAAAGAAAAGTAAATAGACAAGTCTTTGTAGCAACTACAAACAGAGATATTAAAGAAAAAGTGATCAATATAAAAAGACAACACTGATGAATCCCCTATTTGAAAAAAAGGAAATAGAACTTCTTAATGACAGTACTGGCTCTCCATGACTTTAAAATACTGTTGGCATATATTTTGCTTTTTCTACTAACAAGAAAGGAATGGATTGAAGAAAGAAAATAAGTGCAGCATAAAATGCACAGCAGCTAATCTTTCTGTTTAACCTATATGTGCCATAGTCCATTGTCTTGGTTTGATATTGCCCCCGGGAGCTGGGGGCCTAGACATGATTGCGTCCCAGGGCAGTCTCTCCTGAAGGACCAATCACTGCTCGTTTTGTTCGCTCCTGTGAAAAATCAGATATACACAACCGGTGGAAGTTGTTGGCAGATTCTGCTGCTGTGTCTGTCTGTGGTGTCTGAGAGAGAGAGAAGCCAAGCGGCAGGATGGGGCCCCCAGCTCAGGGGCCCTGTGCCCCCGCAGCCCTGGTTTTGGCCAAGCTGGGGTTGGAAGTAACATGTAGGAGTGAGTGTGTGTTTGTGAGGGAAGAGACTTACAAACAGCTGATAAGAGGGAGAGAGAGAGGCAGGCCTTTAGCCAAGCCCTCTGTCCCCGCCCCCTTTTTTTCAGCAAAGCTGCAGGCAGCTTGGGATGGTTATAACTGGACCGAACGCCTAGAACGAAAGCTGAATGGGGGGTCCTTTTTCCCCTCCTCGTAGATGGGTGGGTGGATTTTAAGGTTCAGTCTTTTAAGCTGAACCAAAAGAGGGCGGGCTGAATGCAGCCCGGTGCCAGGGAGAAAACCCCTGGCGAAATTGGAGACAGGCCAGAGAGAGGTTCGGGGGTGCCCTGCCAAGGTTTGACTGGGGGCAGCCGAAAACTGACTCGGAGGAGGAATGAAATTCCAGGACGCGTGCATGTGATAAGCTGAACTGAACTACAGCAGCTATGGAACCGAGGGAGAGAGAGGGAGAGAGAATCACACAGCAGCGATTGGCATGGAACCGAGAGCACAGACTCAAACTGTTTTCTTGGGCTTTGTAAGGAAGAAGAGATTTCAGTAAAGAGTTGGAGGTTGGTGGGGGAGTAAATCAGAGGAAAGCCTTTTCCCTGAACACTCCCATGAGAGAAAGACTGCTTACCTATCAGCTCGAAGGCTTTTCCTGGGTTGAATTAAGGGAGAGGCTTAGAGGGATTGATAGAAGTGTGTAATATTGTATATATATAGTTGCTTTTAGCTTGTACAGTATTTTATTGTGTAGAATAAACCTTGTATATATTTTCCTGTCCCCCTATAGAGGTGTGCCTGTCTGAAAGTTTCTCTTCAGTGTTGAGGTAAAACTGTGGGAAGGTAGGGGAAGTTTGGAGATTGGATTTTTATTTTTGTGGTGGTTCAAACCACCACATCCATGTAAAGGCATGAAAACCTGTCCTAATATTGTTTTCCACTGTGTTGGCTACAACAGGTTAGCAAATTCAACAAACTCAACAAGAATAGAAAAAACTACACTCAGAAATCAAGTATTTTTGTTCTAGAAGCACAAACTCCACATCCTCCTGAGTTGACTTTGGCCAGAGAGCAAGTGGAAAACATATCTTATCTGAAACTATGTTTTTTCAATATTTCTTTCTCAAATATTCTCTTAAATTGGAGTCCAAAATATTTCAATTTAAAAAGATCACGTAAATCTTTCTTCTCATAGAAAGCCAAATTTATAAATCACGTGAGAAAGAGCAAAATATTTTCAGTCCAATATAGTACTAAAATTGGTTGATTATCAGAAAATAAAACTGGAGCTCTTTGCCTCTCTGATCACCAAGACAGTTCAATACAGCTACATAAACAAACAGAGGAAAATTAAAGACCAAATGGAAAGTAATATCTACCTTTATTTCAGCCATCCTCTATGCAGTGAAATAATGGCCTCACGTTGCACCAAGAGAGGTTTAGATAAGATATTAAGAAAAAAAATTTCACAGAAAGGGTTGTAAAACATTGGAACAACTTGCCCTGGGAAGTGATGGAGTCACCATCTCTGGAAGGGTTCAAACAACTTGCCGATATGCACTTGGTTTAATAGTGAACATGGTTGTAGCGCTAGGTGGCAGTTGGACTTGCTAATCTTAACAATTCTATGATTCTGTGATGATAATATTAGTTGGTTGACGTTGAGACATAATTATATCTGTGAATACTTTTGCTATTCAGTGATAGCAACTTTCAAACAAACTCAAATTAAAAAAAACCCAAACTTTACTACAGTGTATATGTATATTGTAGGCAGAAATCTTTATATTTCTTTTTAAAAGAGATCACATATTTAAAATTATTTGTCTAATATGAAAATCTCCATTTGATACAATCCATATCATTGTATCACTAGTTTTGACTAGTCTACTCATTTGTATTTCTTCCATGATCCTAATACAAATTTTTAAGGTATTTTAATATCCAAACACTTCTTTAAAACAATGTTCTTCAAAACTAGCAGGTTTTGATAAAAGGAATGGATTTTTCTTAATTCACCACAATTTTATAGCTTCCAAACTGGGAGCTGGCAATCCTCTGGCAAATTCCCCCTCAAAATAGTTGTTGCACGAGTTTGATACCATTTTCATCCTCAAAGGTCCTAATACATTAAAGCAATAGGATCAGCTTAAAATTTGAAATAAAATAAATATGGTCAGATGCAGAAAAAGTAAAGGCCAAAAGGAATATGTACACACCAATCTAATAACACAATAGATTTATCTAGTGCATTTGGACTGTGAACATAAAAGATGTTCATTGTTGTGAAGACATTTTAAGGTATTAAAAGTATTCACACATATTGCACTGGAAAGGAATGCGTGCTCTCTAAAAGTACCTCCTCTCACAGATTAGATAAGCAGGTTGTGATAATTCCAACATCTCACATTCTGGGATTAAATGTTAAATTCCATGATAAAATGATGATAGAAATTGCACTGAGAATCACATCAGGCCCACTTAATTCATTTCCTTTTCCAAATTCTTTGCTGAAAGTACAATATTAGAAATCAACATCTATCCAATTTGTCATCCCACTCATTCATATAAATATATTAATAATTAACAACATATATAAAAAACAGATATATTTTATTATATGTTATGTAAATAATTCTGTGGTTTTATAATTCTATGTATAAAATGCTGCCTATATTGATTTCACTTGAACACTTGGATTTCATCAGAATAAAACAACAAATTCCAACAGATACATTTCAGTGGTTTAAGAATTTGCTTTTTGTAAGAGGACTACAAGATATTTCAACTATTTTCTTTCTTATGACTTGACCCCTATGGTTCAAATACGTCACATTTAACTCCCCATACTTTCAGCTCCATCTTATTTTTTCAACCTAATATTCTTCTGTATAGTCTTTTTAAACTTTTAATAAAACAATACGCGATTAATTTAAGTGAAACACATTTTGCAAATAAACCCCCATGAACTAAGAAAAAGCATTGAAAATGGAAGGGGGGAAAGGGGTGGAGAGATCAAAGATGATTAAAGTATCTTAGTGTATGTTGAGATATATTTTCAGTTGTTCAGCTACGAAAGGGTAGTCTCACAGCTTTTTTTCATTAAGGAGAATGTGAGAAGTCAACAGAGCAATTTTGAACCAGATAAGGAGGGCAGCATGCAAACTCTTCTAAAGTCAGAAGTTATATACTAAACCTCAAACTTTTTACCACAGATTTTTTTAAAATAATATTTAAATAATACTTAAATAATGATTTTCTCAAACCATCTAGAGCCACCTTGAAATACTTTCCACTGGCTTGGTAGCCTCCATCTTCAGGTGTAAAATCCAGAAATTACATATTTCAAACTTACCATGTCTCACAAATTCAGAAAAAAAGGCAACAAAAAATGTCACCAACTTCTTTCCAAAGAATAAAGCAACATTTTAAGTAGTGTTTAGAGCTGGAAAGCTGATCACATACATAATATTCAGGTGCTAGTAACACATTTTTGTGTGACTTTATAGCCATACAGGCTAAATAAATACAACGACTATGATTTATTGAATTTTAGAATCCAGTGATCAATTTTCCATTTGCAGCTAATTCAGCTGAAGTGATCTCTATTTTCACCTTCATCTGAGTCAGCCAGTTGCACAGTGTAGAGACAAACACTTGCTCATTTTCTTCTGCTCAATTCTTAATTCACTCTTGATATTGGAGCTGCTGAAACCATTGCAAATGCAGAAAAAGAAATTTTTTCCAGACTCAATAGCGTATCTTACAGTAGCAATATAAATGTATTTCATAAAAGTATTTGTATGAATTGTTTACAACACCCCAGAGATTATACATGACATATGACAGAAAAATTTGCCTTAGCAAATTTTCAATACTTCTTAGAGCATTGAAAACATCTTCTCTCACAGTGTATAGAGGAAAGCATATCTAGCACATTTTGTAGGATGACATAAGGCTGTTCTTGCTGCAATCTAGGCAAACACAAATGCAGATGCCATCTGCTATCAATCTAAGTTCACTGTGGGACTTGAGAGTCTGACTTGAATAAAGCCACACCTGAGCTAGTGCTGATGAATCTGCATTTAAATATCCCAAGTCACTGTTTTGAAATCTGTGTTATAGTTGTTGCTAAAGAAGACTTGATCTGCTCACAAAACACTCTCTATAAATATATACCCTCCATGTAAATATATATTTTTTCATATATCTTCTCTCCTTGTTACTTATTGTGAGAGACCAGAGAGACAAATTTTCTAAATCTCACATAAAATGAAGATTAAAAATAAAGGATTCTTACAATTAAGTCTGAAATAAAAAGTTTTTAAAAAAATAATTTCAAAAGAAAACCAGTATGCTACTTAAATTATAGCTTGGAATTTTTTTAATCTGAAAAATTAATACAAAAGGAATAAAAAATTAAACTGGATAAAAACAAAAGCAGTTACCAGTTTAGATTCACAGAAGTCATCCTGTAGAGGAAAAGGACTTGGTAGGCTGTTCAAAAGAGTGAATACCTTTCAAAATTTCATTATTATTATTATTATTGTTGTTGTTGTTGTTGTTGTTGTTGTTATTGTTATTCAGTATACCTGATAAGTGGTTGGATCCTCATGGATGAATCAATCAGAAAATACAATGAAATATCATGTATCATTCAGTCAGACTGAAATGCAGGGATATGGTCAAATGATCAGAGAAATATGTTGATACTGTTATCAAAAGGAAAATAATGAGCAACCAATAGTATTACAACAACTACTAACAGTCACGTAGTAGAGCCTTTAGCAATTGTAGAATACTGTTAAAAGGCTGATTTTCAGAAATGCTGTATCCTCATTAGCACAGAATGGAACATGGCTTCTAATGGCTAAACTGCAGTGACTTTTTATAGCAAGCTAGTAAGGGTTATTAAAATTTTAAAAATAGTAAAACAGGATGAAAAGAAAAATCCTATACTGATTATGATTAAGATGATTTTAAACATTGTGTGATTGCAGCTTTGTTTAAGACTGTATTTGTATATAGAGACTGTGATACTCACCAATGAAACAGGGTTTTATATTTTAGCTGTATTCATAGTATCTGTTTAAATGTATATACGTATCAGAAGGAGGAATCCAGGATTTTATTACTCTTTAATACGTTTGTGCACTTCTTCCTTTCCCAGACTTCTTTCTATGGGGGAAAGAAGGAGAAAGAGCATAGATTTCTTTCTCTATGTTATGTGTAATGGAGAATCTTCTGGCTATATAGAGCAAATTTTTATCCCAATGACCATTTGATCCGAACCTCCACTTTCACCCTTGTGCACAACCAGAGAGCTGCACAAATCAAAGTGTCAAAACCTAAATACTGCTTTTTGAATCTTGTATAATTTTTTATTTCCATACCAAGAGTTTATATGACTTGTAAACTGAGGATATCTCAGATTATTGCATCTGAGTGTCCCACCCTGCAAAATATGCCTAGGAAATATCAGAGAGCTACTAAATTGTGAATAAGATTGCTCTGTCTTGGTGAAGAAGGATATTTATAAAGACTGTCTGCTACACCGACTTTAAATTCTGGTGTCAGACATGCTGGGTGGAGTAACCTCAACTGTGAAGGTTGGCTGCTATAGTATGTTTCCTTCTAAAATGTGAAAGATTGATGAGGTATGAAAATTTTATTTTTACCTAAATGAAAGATATGCCATCACCCTTCATGGATGAAACACTCAATGATGCCTTTTTTCAGGTAATATGAAATTGCTTAATTTTTCACTGTATGCTTTTAGAAATGGAAAATAATTTTGGCAGTGGTGAGGATTATTAAACTCATCCTCAAAATCCCATCTTGTTACATAAATAATGGAGGTACTCTTTGCTTTCAGTACAACCCAATTTTCTTATTCTACAAGATGGTGATATTGAGTTCATACTTGGTTATAGTCTTAAGAATGAAATTATAAAATGCTATAAAAGGTGCTACTCTTTTATTTGGTGTATAAGGATATCACATAATGAGGATGTCATCAGCCATACTATTAAGGTACATACAACTTTTAGCTCGTCTTGAACCCTACTGCTGATCACGTTCTTGTGGTTCAGTCTTCTTTTTAATCAACCTTCTCACCCTTCTGTTGGTGTTTTCTCTCATTTTTATCATCTCTTAGGCAGAGCAGCAAACTTCTGTTTAACTTGAATTTCTTGTTGCTCAAGAATCTACCAAGTTTCTAGTTTCCTTCTACGCTTTCTAGTTGCTTCTTATATCTTCTTCCTCCAAAGCAATTCTGAGCACAACTTTACAAATAATCAGTCTCAGAAGCTAAATAGCTTAATTTAATTGTGCATCTCTCACTGAACTGGATGACTCCTTGCCAATAAAACTTGAATGCATTGATGTTATATTTAGTCCATTGGCCTCAAAAAAAAATCCCCTAATGCACTGTATTTCTTAAAACTGCAAACTTACTTCTTGATTTTTAAAATACTTATTGCGTTATAAATCATCTTAGGAACCCAAGAAACTATTAGACAAAAGGAAGTTCATATTCCACTCAGCATTTCTGAGTGCAGGCTTCTCTTTTCAGGTCTCCTCCTTTAAAGGGAAAAGCAAACAGAAAACATTTCGAAGTCTCACATTATCTTAACTTGATGGTAAGTCTCCATCTAGTTTAATTTATGGAAAGGTTTTTCAATGCATAGAAATTCTTATAGAAACAATGTAATTAGTCTTAAGGCAAGTTTTGCAAGAACTAATCATCTAAATCTGAGAGTCTTACCAGGGGAACTGAAAGTATATTCAGGTTATTGATGAAATTTGGCACCTATAACACAACACTTTAAAAGGCAGGTCAAGAAGCTCCATTTGGGCCAATAAGCTCTGTTGTAGGGAAACTCGATTAAGTTTTTTTGTGCTGATGAAGAGCTATTACTTAGGGCTTTTCTGTAAACTTGCTCACAGAGAGCATACCTTTCTGTTCATGCTCCACCAGGTAGCATAGGAATATCAATAGCTAGCAGTGACTGAGTTAGCAAACTACTGGGAAACCCACTGTTCTGTATACACTATTGGACTCTGCTTTCTCCTCCCTCCCCCATTGTCTTTATATACACTCAAATAAACAAAAAGCCCCTCTTTTATATTGGGATGGGGGCAGAGTGGGGCAGGAAGGAGAGACACGGAGAGAGACAGAAAGAGGTAGAGAGATGGAGAAAATGCTAATAACACAAAGAGACGGATCTAGCATTTTTCTGCTACTTTTTTCAAGAAAAACATAACTCCCCTTAAAGGGATAGCAGTCATGCTTAGCAATGACTGATCAATTAAGAGTTCTTCTACTATCTTTGGGTCACTTTTACTCAGTTTTTTACTGTTATATTTCAGGAAACCACCACCTGCCCTCTTAAAAATTTACCTGCTTGACAACATATAATGACTATTATAGAACATATTGTTTTTTGGAGTGTAGTGGAAAAAAGCACTGTCAAACAAAATTTAAAAATATAAAACCTCTAAAAAGTTATTCTTTATTTCTGACCACCCCAGGAGTGATTAAAAATCATAGGCCTTAGCTAAAATTACCAAAATTATGGAAGTGGAAAAGGTCAACAAGATTCAAACTTGAAACTCTAAAGCAATAGCAGAGAAAAACCCTGCCTTTCTGCAGGACTTCCTTGTGTTTCCATCAAAGCATATTAAATACTTAAAGATGTATAATGATTTTCCTTAGTCTGCACTATCCGCAATGATGGTAATTTCTTTTGCTTTCAAAACTTTCAGTTAATTAACTGTATTTCATATATAGTTGTAGTAAAAGTATAGTTTGATTAAGTCAACAGAACTTACTTTTAGATTCTCAATTAAAGGAAGAAGAAAAGATACACAATATAGAATAACAGAAAACAAACAAAAAGAAATATGTGGACCTGTATAGGCAGGAAGTACAACAATGAAATAATTAATCTTGGACTAATCAAATGCAGATGCCCCCACAGTATCATCATAAACATTTGGCAATAAAATGTATGATAGCTATACTGACCTATCCGGGTGGCTTTTAAGTCAGATATATTCTTTAATATTCTTACATACTTATGAATATCAACACAATAGCATTTCAATTAAATACATACATGTATGCACATATATCTCCAGATACAACTATTTAATCTTTCACCTTTTTTAATCTGAGATAGTGCACCTTAGGGAAGATGTTTCTTTTCTTTAGCATGTACATTTGAATAATGCTACATGCATGTTTGAGTAATTTAGCTATATTTCAAAAAATGTTTGCCATGAAATTTCTTTATAGAATATCTGCAAGCACTTTAGAAGTCCAAAATCTTATTTTCTATTAAAAAAAATAAATTCTAAAGAGAATAAAAACTTCTGAGTCCTAAAATAGCATCAATTCACTCATCCCGTGTGTTCCTTCCTTAAGATACACACCACCATGGGAACTTTTCACCTGAGATCCCTGAACAACATGCTCATGAAAAATTTCAAAGAATTGATGAAGGGAAAAAGAATGTTAGATAAAAACAGACACCATAGAGGACAACATCCAAATGAAAAGTGAATAGTGGTTTCCCCAGGTAGTGAGTGAGATGAAACAACTTCCCAGATGTAAACCAGAGAATAGTAGACGTAGAGAGTCAGATTCTATTTGAGGGGGAAAAAAACCTTTTATTTTTGTGTTTTTGGAGAATCCCTTGTGTTCTAAATGGCGGTTGTGGCGCCTAATTCAGCATAATACATTGCAGCTTATTGTAATTTGGCCAAACTTTAACAATACAGCTTGTAATTTTCTGTTCCATGACATTTGATGGCATCCAAGTAGTCAATAGGAAAGCGTACACTAGTTTAAACCCATCCATACTGGTAACAAATGCTGACAATCTAATTTAACATCTTTTGTATGCACACTTTAATTACAGTCTTTAATTACCTTGTCACTTGATATTTTTACACAGATTGTTCCTCTTTAAGTCCACAAACTAGTTACTACAAAACCAAACTGGAGTGTGAAATAAGCTAGGATGTTTGCATCAATCACTGCAGAAGTTGGATTTTGTGCAGTAAATGAGCTGAAGTGGTAGAAGAAAAAAAGGATCTTTGCCCAGATAATGCTGATGATCAGCACTCTGGTGATTTCAGTTCAGGTCTGTCTCTGTGATGTCAGGCAAGTCATGTAAACGAACATTTTCTCAGATGTATGCTAACTGTGTATTTCCCATGCTCTGAATACCAGCAAGAACTGAGGAACAAATTAACAAGCATGCTGAATGCTTAGGAGCAACAACTGTCATTTAGTAGAGCAGTACTTTTGGAAGGGAAAATGCCAAAAGAATCATCTAAAATTCAGAACCTAGACATTTAAGCTTAGTGAACAGATTTGCTGCTAATATTTTTGAGCGTTTATTATTCATTAATTCTACCTCTATTTATTCATTGTGAAAATAACTTTAGTAAATGGCTATGAAGTTGTGAAACTCTACAGTGACATCACAGTAGAGAATTCCATGACATAATTATTAATTTTGATATCTGAACAGTATGAAATAAAATAGGGCAAAACCATACATGGGGTGAGAAAAACACAAAGTGGCTGGGAATAGCTCCTTTGAGATATATTTCTATAGGAATAATATGGATACCATTTCATGTTTCAAATTATAAGAAAGAGAACTGTGTGAGTCCAATTCCATGTTCCAAGATAAGAGTTTAGATCCATTTTTGTGGAGTTATGCTTCATCCCATTATCATATTGACAACAGTCAAGTTGTACTGTTAGGTATTTTCCATGGTTAGGTTTAATAACTGAGGAGCAGACAAGAGGAATGACAAAAATTCTTGTGTTCTGCTTCACTGTTGTCTATTCCAAATCTATGTGAAAAAAGAAAAAATAGCACTGTATATATTCCACACTTCACAGAGAGAAATATATGTTAAATTTTCTAAGCTTAGAAAGACTGCAGCCTCAGTGAGCATTTCTGAATTTGTTATTGGCATTCCAACTTTACTAAGTTAACAATTAACTTTTAAAGCAACAGTTTTACAATGCAGTTCTTTGCATAAGCTTGAATTAAATTTTCTGTGTAAAATACAGTCCAAACTCTTAATCATGGTTTTAGGTCAGACCCCAAGAAGTCAACATTTTAAATGCTGCATCATCCTTTTTACTGACATATGTGAGTACAAGAAGAAGTGTCTATGTGTCTTTGGTGTTTGTGTCTGCATATCCTTCAAGATCACAACACAAAACAAAAAAAAAGGATATTCCATATAATGTCCCAGATAAAATGCAGCTGCTGAGAGTGTTGTGGTAATACAGTGGTTAATCATAACCTTGAGTGTATGAGCACTGAGCATTCCCACTACAAAGACTCTATTAATTTCAGAATGTAATGCAACCCTAAGTTCAAGTTGTGATGTTGCTGAAACGTCCTGCTTAACCTTGAAGTATTTTAACATGTGAACTAGCTGCCTAATCTCAAATTGTTGTCAGTGGAGATACATATTTCACTTCCAGTTGCCTCAGCTGTACATCATGCCATTTCCAATGCCCTGCACCACCTTTCCAGTCTCCAGTTGCTGGCCAAAAGGGCATGGATCCCATGTACATAATATTTCATATCTGAAAACCTCATGCCTCCTACACCTGCCTATATTAAAAATAATAAAAAAAGTATGTATAAACCAATATGACTGCAAGTAGGAGACAAATATTTACTCTACTTGTCTAAAAAGTACATACAGAGAGAGATTTATATACAGTTGCCAGATACATGGGATACATCATAAAAACAGCCTCTTTCATCTCTTCTGAACAATCTCCCTTTGATTTTTTTCTTATTGTTGGTTTGTTGGGTTTTTTTCTATTTGAAACTGAACCCTTTATTCCAAGTTATTTGTCATGAAGCAGTTCTGCACCGGTCAGAACCCAGCAAAAGGCAAATCTTCAGTAACTCTTCTGCTTTACTGGCTACCTTTGTGATTTATATGATCAAGCAAAATTCAAAGCATTTGTTTTAAGGCATCTTTCAACCCCAAACATTGCCTAGGCTATGTACATAAAGAAGTCAGTAAATTCAGCACGAATAGTGAAGTTGTGAGTTACACAGTTCATACCAAACCCACAGCAATAAAATCTTTATACTGCAGAACTGCATATTCTGCTGAAAAGATTCCACATTTTACAAAGTAAAGCTATTATAGAAATACTTCAGAGAGTTTTACTCTGAATATAATCATCTGCAAAACTAGTCTGCCTTACACAAAATTTATCCACAGCTACAGACCTCCAAGGAAGAAAAAAACCCATAAATTAGCTTTTTTCTACACCATGATGTTCAATTCTCTTGAGCTGATATTTATGAATGTTGTGGGCATAGACCAAACTTGTCTGCATCCTATTCAAGGACAGCTTTGGTGTGCCTGAGGTAGTGTTCAGCTTCTTCTCCTCCCTGTTTAGTGCCCTCCCCAATAGCCTTGTGTCAGGCCAATTGTCTGACAGGGACTTATGTGATATGAGTAGGAATACAAAACAGAACTGAAGCTGAAAAGGCAGGAATACTTGTTAAGCGTTGCACAGCATCACCTTTTTGTTATTATTTTATTTTTTATTTCAGAGAAATAAGGTTATGGTAGTACACCACAGGCCAAAATCCTGCAATTGACTGTGGCAGGACAGGAAACCAAGAGATGAGGTTTACAGAACCATCATTCTGTCTCTTTGGGAATGAGGTAAAAAATCAGTTAGAGTGAGCATATGTATATGCATCTCAAAAGTCCTATATCTTTTCTTTATTACTAGTGTTAATGGTGGTAATTTTACTTCTGCATTTTATGTAAGCAAAGCATAACTGTTTTATCATCTGCATGAGATTTTTTTCCCAGAAAGCTGTATCAAGTTCTGGGCAAGTATTAAGCAAGTAAATTATAGATTAAAACTACTTAGATAAAATTAAATCAAAATATTTGATAATGCTATTATGTTCTGGAGCAAAAAAAGATTCTCAGGAGCATTTATATGATTGTTGTTCAAGTTAAATTGCAGTTGCAAAGACAAAAATAAACAACATTAAGTTTTATAAATGAGATGGAGATGTGAAGTATGGTTTTCCCTCTCAGCTTTCCTATTTATATATAAAAAATAAAGCAAACACGACAAAAATCACAAGTAAAGGCTTCTTTTGCTGATGACCTTTTACACCAAGTAATTGGTTCAGACAGGAATATAAAACAAGGCAGAGCTGGAATTCGTTGCACAGGATTGTACACTTACAACACTTTTCAAAGACTTTGATGTTTAGGACTGATTTCGTGTAATAGGTGACCTTATAAGAACTTTCATTGGAATCCATTGTTAGTTTAGAGAGCAATGCTGAAATGGATGAATTAAAAAGAACTATTTAAAATAATTCATGAAAGCCATATTTCCAAAAGAATTTTTTGTCTGTCAAAACATATTCTTCAGGGAACTTTGATGCAGATGTTATCACACTATACCTACCATATAGTACCTACCCTACTAGGTTATGTGTTAGGTGAAACATCAAGCTTTTAGTACAATATAAAATGTGATTTGAGAAGTACCTGTAATTATGCAAACCCCCATGACATGTAAAGATTGAAAAGAAAGATGAGGCACAACTCAAAATAAGGTCAGACAGAAATAATAGTAGTTAGAACGGATCTATAACACTTCTTCACCTTTTATTGAAGAAACTCGTCCTTCAGCTGTCTGACTAGCCCTGAGAGTCCTCAACACCTTCTCATAGACCTGTTTGGGTGCCAGATGCTAAAAACAAACAAACAAGTCAGCAAACAAAAACCCCAACAAAAATAATAAACACTATTATTTTGACCTGTCATCAAAAAGTGACTCTATTTGAATTTTCAAATCAATCTGTAAATGGTAAATAGTGGGGGTAGCTTTACCACAGAATACTTCACTCCTTCAGATCTCCAGAGCAAATCATATAGTCCACACTACCTACACCAGAAAAAAATGAATCCTATTCTTAAATTTTTTAGTGAAATTCCATAGTCTGTAGGGTGCAGGTGCTCATTTTAGATGATCAAGTGCCCTCTTCATCCTCAGATTTTTTGGATATGTATCTGTGGTTAAGATATATTTCATTACTAAACCAAACTATACTAAAATACGTAGTTTGTGGCTACCTTAGATCAGAGAGTGTTAGCCACTGACAATTCAATATTTTCTGAGGAGACATTGTCATTCTGCTTGCAATATCTATGTTAAAATTCATACCACTCAGAAAGATAAGAGTGGAGAGATTTCAGAAGTCTTAATCCTGTAAGCCATTAGGACAGCTATCTTCACAAGAGATACCCAGTGTGGTTCTGGATAGCAGTTTTTTAGTAAGGTAAAACAGCAATAAAATACATTATTTTACCTTATTCATGTTGAAGTTTGGCTCAGTTTATGTTAGTCTTTCCCATTTTATACCCAATTTCCTTTTCCCTTTAATTAACAAGTTTTACTTCCAATTTAGGGTAATAGGCTTTCTCTCATCTTTTTCTCTTTTTCTTAAGAGGTGAGTTTAAAAAATTTGTTTAAATTGCATTTTATCTCTCTCCTTTATCGTGTAAACTGCTGCAATCTATCACTATGACTCTATGTTGATCTTGCTATGACAATAATGGCTTTATTCAATACTTCATCTCTTCCAAGCATCACTTAAGAAAGGTTATGTAAATTCTTTTGCCCACAGAATCACAAAATCACAGAATCACAGAATATGGTGAGTTGGAAGGGAACCACAAAGATCATCAAGTCCAGCTCCTGACCTTGCACAGGACCATCCCCAAGAGTCGCACCATGTGCCTGAGAGTCCAAATGCTTTTTGAACTCGGTCTGACTCGGTGCTGTGACCACTTCCCTGGGGAGCATGTTCCAGTGCCCAAACACCCTCTGGGTGAAGAACCTTTTTCTGGTATCTAACCTAAACCTCCTCTAAAACACCTTAAGGCCATTCCCTCCTGTGATGACCAGGTCCTGTCACTGGTCATCACAGAAAAGAGATCAGTGCCTGCCCCTCCTTTTCCCCTCACAAGGAAGCTGTAACTGCAATGAGGTCTCCCCCTTAGTCTCCTCTTCTCCAGGCTGAACACACCACGTGACCTCAGCTGCTCCTCATATGACTTCCTCTCAAGGCCCTTCACCATCTTCCTTGCCCTCCTTTGGACACTCTCTAAGAGCTTAATATCTTTCTTATAATGTGGTGCCCAAAACTGCACACAATGTTCAAGGTGAGGCCCCCCCAGTGCAGAGCAGAACAGGACAATCCCCTCTCTCAACCTGCTGGTGATGCTTTGCCTGTGCCTGATGCCCCCCAGGGCACTGCTGACTCATATTCAGCTTGCTGTCAATCAGTACCCCTAGGTCCCTTTCCATGGCACTGCTTTCCAGCCTCTCACTCCCCAGTCTGTATGTACATCCAGGGTTGCTTTATCCCAGATGCAGAATCCAGCATTTTCCTTTGTTGAACTTCATATGGTTGGTGATTGCTCAGTCCTCTAATTTGTCAGGGTCTTTCTGCAGGACCTCCCTACCTTTGAGGGAGTCAACAGCTCCTCCAAGTTTTGTATTGTCTGCAAACTTGCTTAGTATCCCTTCCAGTCCTGTATCCAAGTCATTTATGAAGATCTTGAAGAGCACTGGGTTCAAGTTGGAGCCCTGAGGAACCCCACTAGTGACAAGTTGTCAGTCTGATGCTACCCTCTGTGCTCAGTCCTCAGGCTCATGGCAGGAATAGCCAAAATTTATGGGTTTCCATATATCTTCGGATAAGAAGGGAGTTTCCCCTGTGATCGAAACTTTTCTGGTTTTCTGCTGTCTACTGTGCTATTTCTCCCTTAACAACAGAGAAATTATTAACTCATCTGATGGGAACAAGTGAAGGCGTCATGATCAAGTTTCCTTGTGTTTCATTCCAGGGAAATTTGTTCCTTCAACATTTGAGAATGGGTTGGAGAAAAAGCAGAAGTTTCCAATACATGAAAGCCAAAACTATCCTGAGCTATTGTTAGTCCTTGGAGTTTTCTGTAGTAAAGTATAGGTAGGGTCTACCATAGTCATCAATGGTCAAAATAATTTTGAATGAGGCACTTTCTGCCTCAGGACAGAGTTTTTGAGAAATCGTATCTTGCAATATGTCAGCAATATCTTAGAAAGAGAGGGAGATGACTACTAACATTATTTACCTAGAATAATTGTATTTTTTACTGCTAAAAAAGTACTTGGAAAAAACAGTCATATCACAACAACAATTCAATAAGAATAAAGACTGAACATTAGCATTAGTCATTACCCCAGTTTCATTATTTATTTCTTAGTAGGGGGGTTCATAGTCCAAACTCAAAAGGAAGACATGCAGAATTGAGCAAATTAAATGAGACATAAGCTGGTATGTTGAAAACTGATTAGAGATTGCCTCCTCAGTAAAAACCAGCACTCTGACTGTAATTTATTCATGAAAAGACTCAGCAGTTAACTTTGGTCATTTCTGTTTATACTGTTGTTATGTTTCTGCCATTTGATTATCTGCTCATTCATCCAGCATACCTAAACATGCCTGGGAGATATTCTCTGTTCAAAACCTTGCATCTTGACAAACGGGGATATTTCATCCTTCTCTGAAAATATAGTATTAAAAATCATCTGAAAATGCAAGAGTATTAACAATACATCAAATCTTTGCAGAAATTCTATATAGCTTTGTATTTTTTCTCACTGGTCTGATTTGTTGATATTTTCTTTCTTTTATGTATTCATCTCTTTAAACTAGTCCCTCTTACTGTAACCCACGAGGGTACACTGAAGAAAAGACAGAGTTCTGTGCTATTATGGGATGAATAAATAAAAGATAAAGGACTTTAACTGAAGGTTTTTCTTTGACCTCTTGCTCTGCTAGCCTAGCATACACTCATAAAAGCAATCTTAAAAGGGAAAATCAGGAAGAGTGGAATGATAGCAGTTGGGGATACATCATTTTTTTGGAGTGTTGTAGAATGACAATGCAGGAGAGTTCTACACTGTGGTCAGGCAGGCTAAATGTGTGAGTACATCCTCAGAACAAGGTCCCATAAGCTCAAGTTTGGGACTATTCAACATTAACAGCTTCCTCTATGCTTGTTCTACACCACACAAGGAAAATTCAAAACTTCCAAACAAAAAACTGTTTGGGCATGCAAAGAAACAGTGGAGAGGGGCAGATCTAGAGGCTAATTAACAGGCTTTACAGAAATGAATCCTAGTCTGGTATCCTCTGCTTAGGTTGAGTGTTACATTTTTCTGTGTATCTCTGGGCAGAGTTCAAAAACATTAATCTTTTTTCCATTTCTCCTTATAAGTTTCAGAGTGACATAAAGTTTATGATCTCTGGCTTGGAAGCTGGTACTGTACAGCTTCTCCAGACTGCTGCTCTGGTAACTAGTGTCCAGTCCAATGGAAAACAAGAAGATTCCCCCCTCACTGGGATGTAATCTCCCCTGAGATTTTACTATTGTATTTTCCATTTGACCCTTTAGTGCCTTATGGATCTGAATCAAGTCTCCATAAAAAAATTGAAATCTTGATCACATTTCTTTCTCCATTGTTTTTGAAATACTTCATCTGTACAAACTTTCAGAGGTAAAAAATTCATTATAATGGCCTTACGCAGCAGACCACATGGTTATGAAAAGTGTACCAAAATTTAAGGGGCATAGCTTTTGCCTGTGCTTCACGTTCTGTTGACCAGATATTTTGCCATTTTTGGTAGATTTAAAGAAAAGAAAAAGAGACAGATAAAAAAGGAACAAAACCTATTGTGAGGAAACAACAGAGAGCAAAATACATGTCAATGTGAAGAAATGACATTTTTAGATAGCTGGGAATGACATCATGCACTTTCTTGTTTGACCAGGCAGTATTTTAAGGGAAAAAAAAGTACTTCCCTTTCAGCTATACAAATAACAGACTAATAACAATTGTTTCTGTGCTGGTTTAAAAGTTAACCAGCAGGGGGAATGAACTCAACTCAAAGGAGAGATTATAAGTCAGAATAACAATTTATTAAAATAATACAGTAAGTACAATAATACAAACAAACAATTGGTCTCAACCCACAAAAACCCAAATGTATAACCCAGTGCCCTGGGGCCTGAACAAAGTGGTGTTCCTTGGGCCCTGTTTGAGTCCAAAGTAAAGGGAGAGGGGAAGAACCTGCTGGTGGGAGAGCTGCTGCAGTCTGGCCAGAACTGGTGATCGCAGTCCCGTGGTGGTCTAAGTCTGGTTGAGAGCGATGAGATGCAGCCGTCCTCTGGATCCCACGAGTGGGTTGAAAAATGTTCCAAAACTCCAAGATTATATATCCTCCAGTTCAGGCAGGAATGTTCAGTGCTCCCCTCAGGGCGGGGAGTTCCACAAAGGGTGTGAGGACAGAAACATCCTCCTATCTCACAGGCCTCTTAACACCTAGTTTATAGCCTGAGGAGTCAGGCTCTATGGGCAGAGGGTGCGAATAGTCTATTGACAACAATAGTCTAGTTTCTGGGAAATGACATGGAAGGCTATAGAATACAGTTTTGGGTTACACCCACCATGATGAACTGATCTCAGCTGTCCTAACTAGGACAGTTTCAGGTAGGAACTTGATATTTTACTATGTCAATGTATAGAATACCAAGACACCAAAACACCATGAATGATTTATAGGAAACATTTTTGTATGAGAATGGTTTTGATGTCGCTGAAACTGTTCCCTGGAACAACTCAATTTATATAGAGATTTATATAGGTATACACACATACACACACACATATTTAATTCTTGATCCAATGCTCTACATCCAAAAGAAGTAAACATACAATAGGAGACAGAGCTATTTCAGATCTTGATTAATCACTTATGCAAGTACCAGAAACAAAACCATGAGTAGCCAAGTACAAATAATAGTTTTAAACTATTAAAACTAAAGTCAAGCTAAGTATTTTAATGTATTATTAATAATAATAGGTAATAATAATAATATTTTCACCATTGAAGCAGGTTTTCTGCCTCATGAAACTGTAAGCTAATGATTTTAATTAATATCTCCCAGTTGTTTAAGATTATGCATATATCATGGATTAACATAAGAAACATTAATAATTGACAGATCAACTGTAGATAACCTAATATTTTGAAGTAACTCAGACAAAAAAGTCAATTTATTTTTGTTTTTACAGTCAGAGTTTCCTTAATAACTCTAAGTACTTGATATAGAAGAAGTGTACATACCACTATTCTAGTGGTATTCTAGATATATATCACTATAACTATGTTTCAGACATGCATTCTCCCTGAGAGAGAGAACCGTAATTTCTCAATACAGATTTTCTTCTTTCTCTTTGTTTTTTAACCATCATTTATTCTATGTGCAGCAGCACCACTTGCTGTCAGGAACATTAAATAGCTTTAGAAAAGGTGGGGGTTTTTCTCCCTGCTTTAGCATCCTGGAAGTTTATATTCAAGTGTTATGAGAGATCATATCTAAAGGAAAACTGAAAAAAACTTATTGGATTACTTTTAAAAAATACATTTTTATAGTACTCTACTTGTAAACAGGAAAAGATTAAAAAAGAAAAACAGGCTTTGAATTTCAGTTGTGTGTATTTTCCATCAGGTTTTATTAAATATATGTGTAAGTTTAAAACAATTTTGGTAGTTAAAAGGTCATATTGCAGGGTAGTAGTATGGAGCAAAAAGTTTAACCTTGAAGCTCCTTAGCTTTAAATAGTGGTGAAACTCCTTAGCCTTAAATAGGGGTTTATCTCCATAAAAACAACTCCAACAATAACTTTTTTTTTTTACAAGAAAATGACCCATTTATCCAGAAACTTTGAAATCATGCATATCTCAATTTACCAGTTTTACCAATATTGATTCGAAGACTTTGTCAATGGCTAAAGCACAACTGTAAAATGTATCTTCAAAAAATGTGTCATTTCTACATTTCTTCAGGTAGAAAATTTAACATTTTATATCCCACTACACATTTGAGTCCATCAACTAAACAATTTTTTTTTTCTTTGGTATGAAAGTGGAAACTTTGAAATTTAGAGGAATAGACCATTTTTTGGAGAAGGTTTTTAAGTGTATTTAAGTTTTAGGGAAGGAAAAATAGGTCTGATAAAGCAGAAAGAAGTCCTTGAGGAATTTCTAACTGTGGCTGTATTAGCATTATGACTGCTAATCCAAAGGATTGGATTTGTAAATAAACAGGTGCTTAAGAGTCATCTGCTCTACAAGTATTTGGGGGAGTTTTACACAGAGCAAGCTATAGGTTGGATGTGTACCCATTAGCATCTGGCGCACTTTGCTGCACTCCCAGGACACATGTTCCCTTACATCCATCCACATACGGCCCTGTCCATGCACACTGTGGTGTGAACCAAAGAACAGTGATGGGGCAAAATTGAGAGAGTTTTAAAACTGCTCTCCTCTAGTGCAAACTAAACATTGATGCAGACACAGTATCTATGACTTTTCTTGGCCTAGTTGTTCAACAACATTTTTTTTGCATTGTGCAAAGAAGGGTAACAAAGCTGGTGAAGGGTCTAGTGCACAAATCTTATGAAGAGCAGCTGAGGAATCTTGGATCCAAAAGAATCATCAACTATTGGAACTGGCTTCCAAGGGGAGTGGTTGAGTCAATATCCCTAGAAGTATTTAAAATGTGGTGCTTAGGGACATGGTTTATTGGTAGACTTGGCAGTGCTGGGTTACATGTTAGACTTGATGATCATAGAGGTCTTTTCCAAACAAAATGATTCTATGATTTTTAAAGACAACCAGGCTGAATATCATGTTTCACAGTCATTAATGTTAGGTTGTTTGTTGGGTTTTTTTTTCATGTGTTCAACTGAAAGACTACCTTTCCCCCTTTAAAAAAGGTTTATAGCTCTTTCTTATGAAATGAAAATACTAATCACACAAATCTAAACTAATATCTCACAGCTGTATTTACTATTCTACTGCAGCTATTTACATAATGGCTAGTAAAATCAGTACTTTTTTGCTATTACTTTGCTCCAAGACATTGATTTCAGTCAACTGTGCTTTTTCAATCATTCCACTGCTATGGTCTGTGTGTCTTCCTTCCAGTGGATTTTGTTCAGTAGTGATTTATATTTATTACCAAGTCATCTATGAAAATGTTGAACGGAACTATGCCCAATACAGATCTCTGTGAAACATTGTAGAAATGAAAATTCAGTAATAATTCACCTGTCCATTAGGCAACTGATGATCTACTCATTGTGTGAGTCAATCCTTTCATTAGAACATCATATGGTATTAAGTCAAATACTTTGTATAATTTTAACTCTATTTACCAAATCTATAATCTTATGAAGGCTGACAGTAAAATCAGATTTGCTTGGTGAGATTTCTATTCCAGTAAATCATGATGAGTACCAATAATTATATTCTCAACATTCAATTCATTACAGTTTTTATTTTGTATCAATTTGTCTCCAATATTGTCCAGAACTTATTCCAAGACCTTTCCAGACAATTCCCAGTGCTCTTTATGAAACTGGTTCGAACTTGCTGGTATAAATTTGTAGATAAGTTGTGGGTTTACACTTAAAATTTGATAGATAAAGAGATTTGGTGAAAGAACAGCACAGAGTCTTTTTTTTTTTATCAAAAGAAAGTGGGGTGTTTTTTGCGAAAGAAAGTTAGCAGAGGAATGAGCTGCTGACTGCTCTTTCAAGAGTTCTCTTCTATTAACTACTAGCAGCTCTGTAGCACAGACTGCAAGACTAATGTAATTCAAAAGCCAATTAGAGAATCTGATCATTTAGGACATTTCGGGAAGCAGAAATTTTCAGCTCTCCACAAATGGCTGCTGTTGTAAATTCCATTTTCCTTGGGGATCAAGCTGGGGAGAACACAATGAGCTGAGTCACAACCTATATTTCTTAGAACATCTTCCATTTATTAAGCTGCAATTAGTAGCAGAATCCAGCTGTTACTATAAATCATAATTGCTGATATAAGAATCTAATTAGATGGAAAAAAAGATATTAATATAATTCTGCTTGATATACAATTTAAATACACTACTAGAACGAGCTGTAACATTGCCAAGCTTTGCCGTAGATGCGCTTAGACTTCCACAGGTAGAAGCCACTCTAATGAACTGCTGTTCTAAGCAATACCATCACAAGCAATAAAACTAAGTAAAACAGATTTTTTTTCATCAAGATTGGAAGGTCTACTTTTTGAATAGACCACACCACAAACAACTCTGCACCCCAAGCAACAGAGAGATGAAAGCAAGGTTTTAGCACACATTAGCCTACAAGGAAAACACACTATAGCCGTACATATGTGTATATTCCAAACTTACATGAAAAAATAAAAAGAAGTAAATAAAAAGCAAAAAACAAACCCTCTGAACAACAAGCTTGTCCAAGATTTATGGAGGATGGAGTAAGTAACATACTGAAGCAAAGGACTGCCTAATAACACCTGTTGACTTTTACAGAGTATTTAAGCTTCTGTCAAAAAAAAAAAACAACAAAAACCAAAAAACAAACAAAATAGCACATTCCTGTCAGTCAAAAAGAATCCAAGATAATCCTCTTTAATACATGTAAGTGTTCCTGGACAGGCAACTTGGACATGCATACCCTGATGCTCATGACCATGTAGGTGTGAAAATATGTATGTGAATGAAAAATCTATATGAGAATCAGAGTGATTAGGTGAAATCAACTCACTCAAGGATTTTGTAAATAAATATCAGCTTCTCCTGCTCTAAAATTTCAGACTGAATTTTGCTACTTTAATTACATATATTATTCATACTGTTGATATGAAAAGTTCTGATTCAAAACCGTAACAGGGTAACTTGAAATTATGATTCATTGCCTTGCCTGTCATTTTGACCCTGTAAAACAACACTTGTTTTAAAACTCTGCACTCAGTGTCTTCTCATAGAAGTTACCAACTTTTGCCATGTTTTTAGAATGCCATTCTGAATTTCTTAATTATCTTGCCCAGGTGGTAGGCACACACTGAAATTTCTTTATAAATGCCTTGCAGTAAGTACATGTACCAATTATACATCTCAGGCACTATATTGAACATTTTATTGTTTGAATATTCTCGTGATACATTATATTTCACATGGGTGATGTGAGATCCCACATATACTGGTGTGATGCAACTAGGTTGAACTTTGTTTCAGCTATCCCAACCCTCCAGTACTCAGTTACAAGAAGGTAATTATATGCAGTTCTCAGCCCTTTTCCAGGGTATATGTGACATTAACTTTCTAACACAATAAGATTCCACTTGAGGAGTTCAGACTTCTTGCTTTCCCTGTGTTCAAAACTAATGCACAACTTGAGAGTGAACTTTTACCCTCACTATACCATTTGACTTAGGCAAGGAAGGAAAAAAATAGGGTACTTCCAAGTATAATACTTAGATGTTCATTGTTGCAGTCAAGCAGAGATTAAATGTGATGTGAGTAATATTTAGCATCTGGCTGTCATTTCTTATCTCTATGCATTGTGCAATAAATTAATGAAAGCTTTAGGATATTTCTGCTAGATAGCAATATTATCCCAACTGTATTGATGAGGAAATTGTGTCAGTAAGGCCAGAAGAATGGACCATGGTCACAGAACAAGCTCAAAACAGAATCACTAACGAGTTTTTTCTGGCGAAAGATCTTTTGACCTCTAGTAAGGGGATAAAACTCCTGCATTGCAAATGAGCTCCTGGTTGAACACAATTTTTCACAGAAGCTCATTTTATATTTCTATATCACATGTGGCTCTTTAGTTTTTCCTCTTCATCTTGTAAGCCTTTACCTGTGTAAGAACAGTGTTGTTCTTCTTAAACATGGTAACATGGACATTAGTAACTGAGACTACCAAACTTAGGCTCTGCACATGTTGTAGACGAGAAAATTATTAATGCTCAATGAACAAATTTAACCAACATGGAAATACTAGCAAATTACCAATGTTGTGGTTATAATGTGTGTGTGTGTACTTAGAAACCTTCACAGGCATTTCAGTGACAACACAGGTATCCAAAGTCCTAAGATAGTCTAACATAGCCAGGCTCAGTGCTTGTATCCTTCCGTATGGGCATAGATAGAAGCTGATGCTAGACGTGAAAAATGAGGTTAAAAATGAGGTTAAAATGAGTTAGCAAAATATTTTCATTTATGCTTTAGACTGGAAACATTTCTGAATACATACATAAATTTTCAGGCTCTTAGTTCTTTTGCACTTTTGTTTAGGTAGATGAAAACTGTATAGTAGCAATTTTTAATTTCTGTGCCATTTATTTACTCCCACTTACTGCCTTTCAAATTTTAATTTAAATAATAAAGGTTGATATAGCTAGAATATACAAGAATTCTGGAGAAAAAGTTAAAAGATATTGTCAAGGTTATGTAGCAACCTCACAAAGTGATTTTAATCTATATTGAATGGAATTTTCCATCAATTGTATCACATGATGACATGATATGTCTGGGTGTGTTCAGCACTGAATTTAAGAGATTGACAGAGCTTCTCTAGTGTATTGTATATATACAATATATATATATATATTTTGGTACAAAAATACTTTTTTTTTCTGGAAGGAAGATATTTGTGCTAGTGTCAATCAACATCATGTGACAATAAATAGTTCTGAGACTGAAGTGAATATATTGGTGAGGTGACTGATAGAATTTGCTCTAAATATCAGTGTCTATGGCATCTAAGGTCCCATAAAGTATCCAAGAAATACACAATGGTGCAGCATACAGGACATAAGATCTATGTGAATCTTACTCCCACTCTGAAACAGCACCTGAAGACCCTGGAATGTGTTAAATGGAACTTATCATAAGTATTTAATATGTACTCCATCTCAGCTTGAATACTTATTTTTACTAAGGCAAAACTTTAGCATGCAAATAAAGGTAATTAAAATTAATTAATTGTTTGAATACAGAACACATTGCATACTATCATTTTATAGAATAAAAACTCATTCTGTGAAACAATTAAAGATACTGGTTCTGGGCACTACATAGAATAGGCCTTAAGCAAAGGACCAAGGGCTGATTTTATAGAGGCTTAATGGCAATCAGTAACTAAGAACTGAGAAAAAGCAACACTCAGGAAGAAACAGGAATGTGAACAGCTGAGTAGTAGCGAGCACTACCCTTTCCAGGCATGGCATGGGGTGGATCCCATGTAAATGTAACCATGATAATAAGATAGGGGTGCAATAAAGAGAAATGAATTCTGGCTGTACAGACAAGGTGCTTTCTCTCATCTGTTAGTTCTGACTTTCCTCTGTTTTTTGATTTAATGAAAAATAATGGGGTTTGATTTCTTCCCGGACTGTTTTATATTGTTACCACCACAATAAGAAAAGTAGTAGGAATTTGTCTCCAGTCAAGATGGAATGGAGAACAGTATTGTGTGACATTCACCTTATCTAGCTGATTTCTTCTGTGACAAAGAAATACAGTGCGCTCCTGTACTATCCAAGAACAAAGATGTCACTGCACTATATTGAACTTGGGTTAGTCCTTTCTTACCACACCAAAAGAAGGAACCCATTTATTTAGTTTTATTGTGAATTGATAAAATATGTTTCCAGGATTTAAGAACTATAGTGTAAACACAACAGGAAAACAAACAAACAAACAAAAAACAACAACACAAGAGCATAGAGCTTTCAAGAAGGAAGTCTCTGCCAAAAAGAAGAAAGCTACAAGGAACAATGAGCAGCTACTTCACCTAAGCAGACACTGCAAGACTGTCAGGAAGAAAGAGATGTGCATGGACTGCTAAAATTCACACTCAAGACAGAACTGCTGTAGTTGTATCCCATCAAATATGCTCCCACAACAGTGCTGGATTAACTACATAAACAATTTTCACTGCAGTCAAAGGCTTCTCTCTTCTGTGAAGAAATGTGCAACTGTCTCTGAAATTAAGAATTTTAAAATTTATACTTTTTTTCTTTCTTCAAACAGCTTTGATCAGGAACTGACTGGTAATCATTTTTGTAATTGTGGGAATGCTAAGGGAGGTGTGAGAGGAACACACCTATAGTTCTCAAGTGGCAAAAATACTAAGTGCACACAGATTTACAGCATTATTCTTCAGTCTCAGGAGATCACAAAGACCAAAAAACCAATTAAATATGAAGTAAAGTTCATTCAAATGAAGAATTTCTCATCCTGTTTATTCAAGGTTTGTTGACTTTGATTGAATTTATATCCACATACACAAGATCCCAGGAAAAAAAAGCGTGTCATCAGTTTCCTACTTCTTGTTGGCATCATGATTAAATGAGACTCATTTTGCAGAAGTGTGCAGGTCAAACAGTCCTCTCAAGGAATGACACAGCTTATTTGGTAGGTGAGTAACAAGCAACTGTTTGCTTTAATATAGGCAAAAAAGTCATATATCTTCAGTCAAAGACTTGAGTTTGCTTAGAACTTGGAGGAGATATCTTGGAACCAGTGACCCTGAACAGGACTTTGGGCTCCATGATGGATAATTCTGCACACATAAACAGAAGAGAGTCTACTGAGGAAAAATTGACTGTACTGACTGTGATGACCCTGACTGTGCTGGCGTCCTATGAATGGACAGTCTAAGCCCTTGACTCATTTCAAGACTTTTAGGAGAATTGTGATCACCCAGGGATTGGGCTGTAGGCAAGAAACAGCAGAAGAAATGATAATGAGAGCTGACCACAGAACAACAGCAGAGTAACTTCCGTAACAACGAAAACTGTAAATTTGTGTAGAGGTTTCTGGGCTGTCCAGAAACATGGAGATAACTTAAGTATTGCCTTTAGTTCAGCTATTAATTCAGGTTTTTGCAAACAATTGCAGAGTAACAGATGAGCTCTTCTCCTGGAACAGTATTCTGGCACACAGTTGAATCTTGAAGACAGTCAGTCCTAAGAGGTCAGCCACTTATAAATATTTCTTAACATCTGAAAAACAAAGAGAATTTCATTCTCCAGACTCTTTTGTTTCTGTTACATTTACAAAGCTCCTATAATACTACTCTTGTAATTTTTTCAGACAGTTACGTCATTGAACAATTTCTAGAATTCTATGACTAATATTTTCAGTAAAGTAATTTTAAAATGAATTCTCTGCTAATACTTTGATTTCTCTGAATCAAGGTTTTGACCTTCTTTTGTTCTCAGCTCATATCTTGGCTTCAATAAGGATTTCTTACTTTAAATCACCTTTCTAATGGGACTTAATTTTTTTAAAAATATAAATTTAATTAAAGAGTACGCTCTGAAAATAGTATTATTATGAATTCAAAACTTCTGTTCTTTTTCTTCTTATGGGGATCATTGCAGTGATTCTAAATTTTAGTCTCCATTTTTATAAGAACAGCTACGGAGACAAAAAATCAGGTCTCTAAAAAACATTCAAAAGAAAGAAGCAAAAATTAACCTTTCTTCCCAATTCCTTCTTTGCATGAATACACCAGAGATGGGTTTCCACAGTTCTGAAAAATTTCCTTGCTTGCACAATTTCAGCTGACTGGAATGCTAAAATTTATCTATTGCTTTCTTCTCTCCAGTAACTTTAATTTGCAAAAGAGTTGACCTTGCCTGTAGTTTGGTTACAGCCCATTGCATTTGTGACACAGCCCATATTCAGGATTTGCATAGGCTAATTGCATTCCCACATTTCCACCCTCCTAGGTATTCTTCCTCTGAAAGGAAGAATATTATTTTATATATATATATGCTCTAGTTCTGAATTTCTGTAACTCAGTAGCTACTTACAATTGTACCTGATTCCAAAATTTACATAATGTTTGCATAATGATTTACCCTCTGTATCTGAGAGCACTTGTACTACGCATCAGATGTTCTGGCATGTGTATAGCTCAGCCTACCACTACCTCAAAGGGAGTTTCTGTTAGTAGCTAGAGAATTTTGAGGAGCTGTTGGAACTAAGGGAATTATCAAATCTCAACTATTCCTTTGTCATCTGGTTACTTTCTCAGTGTTGTTTTAATCAGCTGTTTCATTTGTTCTACTATGTTGGGTGGCTGAATTCATAAGTGAGGTATTTTTTTATTGTTGTTGAACTCTTCACATCTTTGAATATTCTCAGAACAACTGTCAGATTTAATCTATATTGGGACTATCTAGAGAGAAAAAAATCCTTTTCCACCATGTCTGCAGCTGTACCTTGTTCAACAGTCCACTGCAAAAGAAATATTACCATCCTAGTTCAGAATACTGAGAGACAGAACATAAAACTACAAGTAGAAACTCTTCCTTTAGGAATTTCTACCAATGGACCCACAAAATAAATTTGAAAGCATTCTTTCATTCTTACTATCTCTGATAACCTGAGGGGACTTTTTCTTTGAAATTGATAGTTTGCTTGGAGAACAATTCAGATACCTTTGCACATTTACTCTTCAAACTAGAAGCCCAAGATGGCAAGCTTTTGAAAAGTCTTTTCCTCGATGCCCTCCAGTGAAGATGTCATCAGCATAATACCCCATTTCTTTTCTAAAGTGAGTTGATGACATCTATATATGAACCTTACTTCCTTCAAACAGCAGTAATTCAAGTATTGTTTGTATTTTACCTAAGGAGCATTTTTACCAGTCTTTTTACATTCCATGGCTATTACCTTCAAAGATACAAGGAGATGTTTTAACTCTTTTGGCTTTCCCCCAGTCTTTAAATGAGGTGTTTCATTTTCATGTGGTTCTTTCATGAGAGTTTCTAACAATACATCTATGGGGTTTTATTTTCTATTTAAAGTTTACCCAATTTCTTGCATCTACTTTAAGTAAAATACAGTACCACAAGCTTTTAAATTTTTCACCATGGAATGTGACATTTAGTAATGTCACAAATACACCGCCACAAAGGAATAAATTTATAGAAGTGACTCACCAGAAGTGTGCTCATGAGCATCCTGTGTTGACAAGAATTGTGTAAGTGAACTGCATTTCCAAGTACAATCTGAAAACAAAATAAACGTTCAATTGCAATGAAAATATTCAAGCACAGGTGATGGAGAGCAATTCTATGGTGAGCTAAGCATGGGACAGCTGAATATCACATGCTTCAAGTGCTTCCAGATGTGTGGGTGAAATTGTAGGGCTGTCAAATCCAGCATGTCTTTTCTTGAATGCAATGACTGGAATCACTATAAAATATGAGAGTTAAGGTACATCTGTGTGTGAAATTAATGATTGAATGTACCAGTTCAGTCTTCTCAATCTTTTATTTCATAGTAAAAACTTCATGGCTCTGTTGGTGTTATGCTACACAGTGTGGTTTGTACCTATCAGAAATGAAAAATGTCTGATGATCATCAGTAAGTGTTTCACCCTGTGGCCTCAGCCTTGATGAGCACCCAGGCTAAGCTCCCCTTAAGCTTATCAGAAACACTTTCTGTTCCCAGGAACTTATCCTGTCTAACAAGCTGCTGTTTTTTAACGAACAGTCTTGATAACTTATTTTCATTACCTGAATCACAACCCAAGTGGAATAATATTTTTACTATTAAACTTTTGAAGAAAGTTCAAAGAAAGTTACCAACCCAAATTACGGCCAGGATGGAAAATTATTATGACTAAAAGCAACTATAATGCCTGTTTTCAGCAACTCCATAAACAGTGAGATTCTTTGAACTCTCCTGTACCACAGCAAGATGCAACCAGCAATCGCCCACTGAGCAGGACACCTCTCAGAGCTAGAAAACTCTCAAGTTTGCTATACTTGGAGAACAGCTGCTGACACTGACACTGACACCAGATACCCCCACTCCTTGAGACTCAACCCTTTGCTCATTGAGAAGATGAAAAGGCATCCAACATGAGTACTTCACTGAATTTGAGGGGAATTTTTCACAGATACACCTTACACATATGCTTTTAGGTCTGTGTGAGTGTGGATATGCTATAACAAATCTACTATGAATGTTGCTCTCTTTGATTCTTAAGTTTGTTAAATTCATAAGTGAGTTAGGTCTATAAGTGAGTTACTGTTGTGCTACAGTAAATTCTTTAAGAATCTTTTGTTAAATTGTTTAAATTAAATTGTCGGGTGAGTTAAAACCTTCAGGCCTAATTCATTTGACAAGGCCATTCTGAACCTTGCGATTCAACAAGAGGGTCTCCCTTATTTGTTTTTATCCTTATCCTTTCCTATCCTTACCCCTTCCCTGGTCCCCACTCACCCCAAGACTCCACGCAGATAATTTTGGAGTGATTTTTGTTTTAGATTGATTGATTCCAGATTTTAGTTTGGTTTTTTCTCTGTGTGCTTTAACCATCTGGTAAGTAGTAGAGTGAACCTTGCCAACAAACTTTGTCATGCTTTCACTTTTATATTAAACCTCCTTTTGCCGATACTTTTGTTGGTGATCCTTTAAGTGGCCTAATGCACTATTTACATCACTCCTCTACTGAGACAACTTGCTTTCCATACTAGTCAATAAGAAAAAAGCGTTAATTTCAAGTCTAAAGTTCCATAGGAAAAACATTCAGAACGGGGTTTAATGATGAGGCAAGAGAGGCTGTGATGTCTATTGCAGACACCTCCGAGAACAAGGACTGACAGGCCCCTAGACTCTAGGGGCCCCAGGCTCACTAGACTCTTTTATCCCCTTTTCCTCTGTTACTCTCTTCTACTTGTTGCTCCCCAAATCTTCTTTATGTCGCACTTTCTTACCTTCCATTCCTTACCCTAAACACCTGCAATGACACAGAGTGCCCCCTTACAAACACTGCTGGTCCATCACACAGCAGCACCGGGACACCTCTTGCTTCCTGCTGGCATCTCACAGTCCGCCCCCATATATACATTTCACACTGACGTCTCCCACTTTCATACTCCTTCATGGCATGAACTGTCCTGCATGAACCCTGAACACATACTGGGTAACCAAAGTCAGAAACATTTCTTTCTATGTCAGAATTTTATACTGTGTGGTTTTGGAGCTGTTGTAGCATCGCAATAGAAGGGACATAAATTCAAAGTGATGGTGAGAGAGAAAATTCAAAGCTGCCCTTGCAGAGATGTAGGTGTGATGGATTAGTATAGTTCTCTAGGAGACCACTGGTGCTCAGGGAATGTAAGCTTCTGTGGAAAATTGCAAAGCTTATTTCATTGATGGCATCACTCTGCCCAATTATTCACTAGAGCTCCCTAATTCTCTGAAGTAATACTTGTGTCTGGTTCAGAGTATTTGAGCAACTGTTAGGATTAAAGAGCTAAGGGAGTAGTAAACTTCCTTTCACATGTTGATAGTACTTCTGCAGCAAGGGCTCTTAATGCCTCATTCTTAAGAGGAAGAGAACAATAAATTTTATTATGTTAATGACTCTTCAATGTGAAAAAGGAAGTCAAGTACTTAATCAAGACACTAGGGAGTAGTTCTTCCTGTTCCCTTTTGTGAGGAGAATTGTTAACAATAAGTTAGTATACCCAGAATTTCAGGGGCCCCTCAAATCCTTACTTGAAATTCCACATCTATCTCATCTATGACCAATGGCTGATAGCCAGGTGCTACTTTTTTTTTCCAATATTTAAGCCCCTGATGTAAAACAGCAGGGTAAGAGCTCAGCAAATGCTGATGAACTGTCAAATGAAGCAAATTAATCAAACCATCAGTATCAACAATACAAAAAACTGGAACAAGGTTTTTAACAAGTACCACTTGTACAGCTATCAGATCATTATTCTTCATAGGCTCTGCACTTTAGTTTGAACATCTAAAATCTGGATACCAGTCAGAAATGTAACTGAAGGCTTAACAATTCTGTTAAAGAGGAATGCAGCTGATGAATAGGACTCATCCTCTGAGTACTGTAATCAGACAAATTATTCTATGATGAGAAAATGTCTTTAAGATTGAAGGAATGAGGAGAAGGAAGGATGTTAAGACTACAGATGTGAGGGGTCTTTGTCTATCAGCTAGGAAATGCTGGTGTCATCTGACAAGAGTGCCTAGATTGCAAATAGCACCTTAACAAGCTATATGAGTGCTACAAGCATCGTGTAAGGATCACATTATAGCAGAGATTGGACATGAATGCTAAAGTAATTTGAAATGTGCTGAGTGCCTCTAAAATAGTAGTGTCTGCAGCAGAATTCACTGCCTCTTACTGTTGAATTTACTCTATTACAAATATTTAATGAGTAACTGTGGGGAAGAAGCATCCCCCATAACAACTTATCTCAGTTTCAGCATGCTGTATTGGAGATTGCAAATCAGATGACTCCCCTGTGGGTGAATTTTTGGCATCTGTAAATTTTTGGAGTGAAAGAAGGACTTGTTTCAGTGAGTTAGCCTCAGGCAATATGCTGTGCTCTGCAGAGTGGCATAACATTTTGTAACTTTCACATATGTTAGATAAATCATGTTAAAACAAACATATAATTGACTTCTTCATTTGATAAAAATGCAATAGCTTGGGGGTAAGACTAAAATGCATATTCCTTCTCCCATAGTTCAGCCAACTGTTTCTGGTTACTATGAGTTTTCGAGAACTGGTGATACAGTTCATGATTCAAAGTAATTTGGCCAATTAACATGCATTCCTTTGCAAGGCCTGCATTTTCCAAAGGCTTTGTGTTCTACTGCTGTATTTTCAGTACACAGTAAATATATTTCCCTGTATTTCAATGATTTAAAGCCTTGGTGATTGTAGTTGTTGGCAGTGATATGACAATCAGCAAAAGGACAAATGCTTTCATTGCAAGATTTTCACAAATCAGAAAGCAGTAAAGAATTGTCTATTCTGGGAAGGCACAATAGGACAAGTTAGAGCAGAGCATAGGGAAATCTGTATTCAATGATACAAAAAAAACCCGCACCAAAACCACAACTCTATTACACTGCAGATGTAGAAGTCTTTCTCGGAAACTATGTGAGGGTAAAAACTTATTTCATTACTCAGCATAAGAAAAGATCAAACCTCAGTGAGCAACAAAACAAAAATGGCAAGTTAATAATAGTTGAAGTACAGTCCAAGAGGAAACTGTCTAAACCTTGTAATCTAAAAACAAATGCATTTGGTCATGTAATCAACTGTAAAATAACTAAAAAAAAAACTAATAAATATAAAAAATATAAATTAAAGCATCCCTACTCCCAATTCTCAATTCTACATTCACTTAAAGGAATCAATAAGTCAGGAAGAAAAAATTGTCTGGGAAAGACAACGTTGTAAGGATTTTGGCTTAGGTTAAAACACACTGATGCCTAACTGACTAGTTTCTACCCTTTTTTTTACTATCCTTTTTTTTCTATCCTTTTATTTTACATTGCCTTTTTTATAATTTTTTGATCAAAGCTATTGCAGATTTTTTTTCAATAGAACTGAACAAATGATGAATTATAGCTCTCTATTAAAAGCACTACAAAATTGTTGTCACAAGGAGTTCCAACTTCAAAATAGCTACATCAGAAACCAGACTAAAACTAGCAACATGCAATGTCACCTTGGGAAAATAATCAAAAAAAGTTACTACTTTTATCTCAAAATAACCAATTTATAGCCTCATAAATTATAACTATATGTGATACATATATACATGATAGACAAAGTGGGACACAGACCTGCTGAAAAGGGCATTGGTGTCCTAGCATATAGCAGGCTGAACATGAGCCATCAGTGAGTTTTGGCAGGGAAGGCAGCCAATAGTATTCCAGGCTGCATTAGATGAGGTGCAGTATTCCTTACTCAGCAAGTTTAGATGCTGCCTACAGCTATGGGCACCCCAACACAGCAAAGGCACACAGTGGAGGTCCCCCACAGCGGAGGGGGGTGGAGTTACTGTTGAGCAGCACTTGCACAGACTTAGGGCTTTTTCTGCCTCTCACCAGTGAGCAAGCTGGAGGTACACAGGGAGCTGGGAGGGGGCACAGCCAGGACATCTGACCCCAGCTGACCAAAGGGATATCGCGGACCACATGACTTCATGCTCAGCATGTAAGGCTTGGAGAAGAAGGAGGAAGTGGGTGATGTTCGGAGTGGTGGTGTTTGTCTTCCCAAGAAACCATTACACATGATGGAGCCCGGCTTTGCTGGAGATGGATGAACACCTGTCTGCCTACGGGAAGGGATGAATTAATTCCTTGTTTTATTTTGCTTGAGTGCACAGCTTTTGCTTCATCTATGAAACTGTCTTTATCTCAGTCTGTTTTCTCATTTTTACCTTTTTTATTCTCTCCCCTATTCCCCTGGGTGAGGAAGTGAGCAGGCAACTGTGTGGGGCTGAGCTGCCCAGTGAGCTACTGTACAATGAATTCTGTTGCTTACCCCAATTTCATTAGTGAGTCTTCATGATCTCTTTCTCATTAACTAGCTTTTCTGCAATAAATCTGATTAAATCAATCTATTTTTATTTCATAAAAATAAGTTCATTATAAAACAGCATATGCAAGAAATACCAAGTTATTTTGCCTGCTTAGAACAATCTCTGGTCTCAATCACCCTCAACACCTGTAGCTTGCTAAGGTTTCTTGTCCAATCCTGCAGTTAAAGGACTTTTCCCCCGTAAAGCTGAGTCCTTTTCTCTTGAGGCTTTATAGTTTGTCTACAGTTTAAACTTTTACTTTCCTACTAATATCAGACAGAAACGCCAATGTATACAGGTAGCATAAGCCAGGAGAAAGATAAGGGGTAACCTGATCCTTACCCATAAGTACCCGTGTAGAAAATAAAATTTGGACAATTGAAAATATTTATTTTAATACTTAAATATATAATATAATGTACTAGGATTCACAGTCAGATGAAGTTTGACTATGTCTAAAATTTAAAGGCAATTTTTTATGATCAAAGTAATTAACCACTGGAACTAAATGCCAAATATTATGGTAGTTTTATTGGATTGGGGTTTTTTCCTTCAAATGGAGGAGGATTTTGTTTTATTTTTTAAAATATAAAAGATAAGTCCTAGTTTAAGTAGGATTTACTTATGGAAGTCTAACATTTTGTATTATGCTGTAAGCCTTACAATCTGGGAAGCTATGTGTCTGGAACTAAATTTTGTTCTTTAATTATTAAGATTCTTTAATTAATTAATTAATTGACTCTTCATAGCAAGTCTATATGTCATTAACCATATCCCTGGGGAGATGCCAGCATCTCTGTATCTGTTATCCATTGTCTTTTAAACAGAAAATAAACTGCACTTTTACAGACACTGTCATGGTCAGGGCCTTACCATGTACCTTTCTTCAAACTTCTTCAGAGGTTTGACAAGATAGCTGCATTCTTTGCAGTCAAGGGACAAAGTTCTGTTAAGTTAATGAAGTAATATAGGTGCTTTTTCCCATGTGATATCTACAAATTTTAGATTTCAGTGAAGTACTGATAAGGGGCATCAAACAGTCCTTGTCTCCTTATGCCAAATGAAGAGCATCACTAAAGTAGCAGAGTTTGTCTGTTTGTCATTGCCATAAAAAACATGCTGCATAAAGGAAGGTTACCTGTATTGAGCAGTTTGTACTGGGACAGTTCAGTAAAACTGGTTATAGGAATCACAACCATTTCCCGAACCATAAATTGCTGTGTGCCTTGAGAGAAATCATGTCCCTTCCTTTTTCAGCTCTTCTCTGAGAGGAGTTGCCTGTCCACAGCCTTTTCATTTTCTGAGATCAACACATGGAGCCACAAGCACTATCAGAAGAGGACATCCCCACCCCTTTCAGATGCTATTCCCAGCATACCCTTTTGCCTCTTGATCCCTTTTCTCTGCTCCCACTGCTAAGCTCTTCTGATCCCCACAAAGACATAAGACCTCTGATTTAAATATTTTCTAGATTATATTTTAGTACAACATTGTCTGATCCAGTAGCTTTTCTTATTTTTGTAGGAAGGTCTGATAGAATCAGTCTATTGTGGTTTTCTGTTTGGTTGGTTTTGTTTTTTTTCTTTTTAAGTAGAAAGTACTGGAGAAATAGATGAAGCAGGTTGATAGGTGGGTGATTTGTTATTAGTAACTTTTAAATAACAAATGCTGCAAACACAGTAGGATGCCATTACCACAGAGACAAGGTCAGAAGTTCCAATGGGTGCAATAAAAGCAGTAAAAAAATACTTAAATCACGAAATGATACTGATCAATCAAATATGTTGAAAAAAAAGAATATTTGCAAACATGAAAATTACTGGATAGAAAATTAAAGATGCAAAGAGAAAAAAACTTTCAACTGAAGAAGTAAGCAGACAAACCCTGAATATAATATAGTATTCTTATTTGTTTTGTTAACTTTCCTTCCAAAATCCAACTCAACATGCCACTTGAAAACTCTTATTTTAAACCTATGTTAGAAGACACGATTTTTTTAATATATAAACAATATATATATTAGTCCCCCTATTAGTATACTAACCTCTGTGTTTACCTCTAATGTCTTTATGATGTTCATTTATCAAGGTTTATTGTCTTTTCCTGTAAAGACTTTTTTTTCTGTGTCCTAGAGATAAAACAAATATCAAAAATAGAATAAAATGTCTAAGAATCAAACAAAAAAGTAGTTTAACAGAATTTCATTATTGCTTTACATAGACTTTCTTTGACTTATGATAGATTTTGACATGGTTTTTCTTTTATTGGGTAGAGTGAGGGAATTTGCAAGATTCATAGATTCATGGAATAGCTTGATTTGGAAGGGATGTTTAAAGGTCATTTAGTTCAAGCCCTTTTGCAATGGCCAGGGACATTTTCAACTCAATCAAATTACTCAGAGTCCTGTTCAATCTGGCCTTGAAAGTGGTTAGAGGGATGTGGCATCTACAGCCTCTCTGGGCAACATGTTGCAATGTTTCACTCCTCTTACTGTAGACAATTTCTTCCTCAGACCTAGTTTGAATATATTCTTTTTTTAAAACCACTACCCCTTGTATTATTATGACATGGCCTACTAAAATATTTGTCTCCATCTTTCTAAAAGAGCCCACTTTAAGTAATGGAAGGTAGCAATAAGTTCTCCCTGAAGCCTCTCCTCCAGGTTGAACATTCACAGCTCTCTCATCCTGTCTTCAGAGGAGAGGTGCTCCAGCTCTCTGATCATCTTTGTGGCCCTCCTCTGGACATGGTCCAACTGGTCCATGTTCTTCTTATGTTGAGGGTCCTAAGCTGGATGAAGCACTCCAAGTGGGTTCTCTTGACAGCAAAGTAGAGAAGGAGAATCACCTCCCTCGACCCACTGGTCACCCTGCTTTTGATGCAGCTCAGGGTATGGTTCAGGTCTCACCAGAGCAGATTCCCAGAATGAAGGAATATTATGGGGGGATGTGTACGATGTCATATATATGCTGACATTTCACATTAATTCATTCCTATAATCCTGTATTAGCTCACCATTTCAACGGGATGAGGTTCAACAAGGCCAACTCCAGGTCTTGCACTTTGGTCACAACAACCCCATGGAGCACTACGGGCTGGGCATAGAGCGGCTGGAGAGCAGCCAGGCAGAAAGGGACCTGGGAGTTTGGATTGACAGGAAGCTGCACATGAGCCAGCAGTGTGCCCAGGTAGCCAAGAAGACCAATGGCATCCTGGTCTGAACCAGGAACAATGTGGCCAGCAGGACCAGGGAAGTGATTCTTCCCCTGTACACAGTGCTGGTGAGGCCACATCTGGAGTACTGTGTCCAGTTCTGGGCCCCTCAGTTCAGGAAGGACATTGAGGTGCTGGAGCAGGTCCAGAGAAGAGCAACAAGGCTGGTGAAGGGACTCAAGCACAGGTCCTATGAGGAGAGGCTGAGGGAGCTGGGGTTGTTCATCCTGGAGGAGTCAGGGGAGACCTCAACACTCTACAACTCCCTGAAAGGAGATTGTAGCCAAGTGGGGGTTGGTCTCTTCTCCCAGGCAACTATCAGTAAGACAAGAGGACGTGGTCTTAAGCTGTGCCAGGGGAGGTTTAGGTTGTATATTCGGAAGAAATTCCTTACAGAGAGAATAATCAGGCATTGGAATGGGCTGTCCAGGGAAGTGGTGGATTCTCCATCCCTGGAGGTTTTTAAGATAAGACTGGATGTGGCACTTAGTGCCATGGTCTAGTAACCATAGTGGTAGTGAATCGAAGGTTGGACTTGATGATCTTGGAGGTCCTTTCCAACCCAGCTGATTCTATGATTCTATGATTCTTTGATGACAGTTTCAGAACCATCTCTCTCATGGAAAAGAGGATGTTGTCTGTTTTCAAGAAGTTTTTTTTCTTGGCCTGCATAAAGCATGCAGTTTAACTAGGGCAGGAATGCTGGTCACATGTGCATGCCTGATGTGTTAATTTCATCACCATGTTAGGTTACCAAATGGGGACAGTGCAGTTCAGTATTCTGTGTTTTCGCCTGTTGTTAAGTCTTTGTACTATAAGAGTTTTGGCTTCCACCACTGCAGTCAGTAGGAAGGATGTCACTAAACACAAATAAACTGACTTCTGGTAGGTCTTTAGGATCTCATTCAAAAGGTATTAAGATAAAAATATTTAATAAATATATATTTTAATGATTTTACCTAAGGTTCTTGTATTTATTAAACTACTTTGTAGCTTTTGCTAATGCTCTGTGAGTTTACTTTAAGAATATCATTGTCTTTAATTGATTAAACATCATATCCAGTAGAAAAAGGCAGTCTACATAATTCTAGACTTGATTTCTAAAGTAGAAAAATACCTAGTAAATCTTGGCACTGATGATAAGTCAATTGACTAAAGTGTATCTGTTTACCATTGATTTCCCCTACTAAAGCTCTAGGACTGCATGAATGAAATAGAATTTGTGACAACTGAAGGTTCTAAGAAAATGATTTTAAAGAAAATAAGCACTAATAACATGATTTTATTTGTTTTAATACAGTTCAAAAATAAATATTCAACACTCTAGAGAAAAAAATTTGTCTTCAGTATTAACAAATCTCTTGTAAATTTTGAATACACTGATATATATCAGGAAAGATGTTAAACTGTTTCTTTTATTAAGAGATAATATAATGGGTTTACTTTTTGAGATTACACTCACATCATAATGGTAGAGTATACTGTAGCACAGTTTGGGTAGGGAAAAAAAAGTAAACAGAAAATAATATGCCATAAGACTTTTTGAATGATTATAAGAGAATATTATGTTCTGCAAAGGAACCAAACCCTTAAACATATTTCATTCAATAATTCTGATTTAATGATTGTATAGTCAATGAAAGAAACTCCATACTTTATTACATCTCCCTTTTATTTGTAGATTTTACATGCTTTTTGCTAGAACTTTATCACAGTGGTATCATTTTGTGTATGTCTGATTAATTTTATCTTCAGTTGCATTTTCCATCAATGCACTATGCAATTTTCTCATCATTAAAGCCTCGGTTTGGGATATCACAATTTGGGGAACAAAACCCCAAACAAAGCAGCAGCATAATTTTGCCTGTATTGCACTTTGTGCTGAATGTCATCTATATGAGAAATAAAAGCATATATGCTTTTACCTACTATTTCAAGATACAACAAGAGGTTGTTCTATAGTACGGAGAGAAGCATTCATTTCATCTAAAATACCATGTATTGATGTGTTATTTACAGGGGAAAATCTATCATCAAAATAGTTTCAGGACAGAAGTTAAAGAAACAATGTAGTGGTATGGCATAGGAAGTTTGGAGGTTTTTTTAAATCTTTGGCTAATCAATCATTTCCATACAAACAATTTATCAGATGCATTTTATAATCTTTACCTTTGGGAATTTACAACAGACATGGTTTTTACTTTTTGGAGTTTGTGTCCACATAATTATTTTCTGCATTAAATATGGATTTTTTTTAATGGGAATAAAAATCTTCTAAGTAGCTCTATGCCTTTATTATTTTCTTTTGACAGAACCCTGTATAAATTCTTACTAGTTTCATGTGTAGATATCAAAACATCTTCATATTGTATTTAAAATAGAAAAAAGTTTAAAATACATCTATTTTTTTCTATGATGTGATTTCTAGTTGACAGAAGCTTCTTTTTTCAATTTTTTTGCAACATAAGTATTGATAGACTTATGAAATCTAGGGGGAATCACAGAATCACAGTCCTGCTGGAGGCAAGGCCTTCCAAAAGAATGCATGAGGTCCTATAGCCCATCATTCATAGTGTGGTCAAATGTGTCAACCAGAAACTCCACCACAGAAGCTGGGATA
Source organism: Manacus vitellinus (assembly GCF_001715985.3). Taxonomy (NCBI): domain Eukaryota; kingdom Metazoa; phylum Chordata; class Aves; order Passeriformes; family Pipridae; genus Manacus; species Manacus vitellinus. Next base: position 19,759,316 of record NW_021940813.1, read on the forward strand.
TAGTTGTTTTCTGTATCAGAAAATTAAAAAAAAAAAAATAAATAAAAATTAGGAGCTTCACTCTTCTATGTCTGCATTGTTCAATAAATTGTTTATTTATACAGTTGGAACAGTTTGGTGTCTCTGTGCATACAACCTGTATGATGTATGCTCCATAGCCCAAAAAGGGCAATCTGGGCAAGTCAACAACAGAAACAATAAAGCCATGGTCTCAGTGAGGCAGTGAAACTCCCTCATAGCTTTCCATTACTTCTTTATACATCATGTGTCAAATCGCTGTTCCTGAGAGGAGGCAGTAGCATCTAGTATGAGATTTTAAATACTTTAGTAATGAGACTTTATTTCTACCAAAAAAAAACCAAAACAAACCCACAAAAAACCCTGCCACATCATCTTTTTATTCTCTCACTCACCAATAGCAAAATAATCTAAAAAGGAAACTGCAGTTAAAATGTGGTAACTTTAAGAGTGTATGGTGTCTGTATGAGGATAGAGTTTGATATCAAAGGAGCTCACTCACCACAAGACACAGGAAACACATTATAGCTTTAGCAAACATGGAAATTCCTTTCATCCAGAAGATCAAGACTATGCAGGATGATGGTTATCCAGACCATCACCAGCTCTAAGATGGAAGTGCCCAAGACACAAAGAGTGAAGTAGTGGGGTGATAAGTACTGTTTTGAGAGGACATCAACTGAGGCAATTTCTGTCTCTGAAAGAGTCTTGAACCTTGGAGGCTTATGTTGCTAAGTAGAGGTAGCATCTGCCTGAAAGCATCGTGAGGTAGGATAGATGTAGACTCCAAAAGTGAATTCCTTTGTGGCTCTCATTTATTTGTCACTCCTCTAAATACGTAAGACTCACCCACTGCACATATGAGTTTGTTATTAGCTGGGATTATCAATATATATATCCAACAGACCCATTAATTTCTCTTTTGCACAGAACTGTGTAACTCAAGTGTTCTGTTGAGGCTTCCAGCCTGCAGGTTTATCTTAAAACCAGATGGCACTAATGGTATAATGAGCTGGAGGAAAAGAAAGTTAGCATTAAAATCTCTCAGGGGAAGACAAATTAACATCAATTTTCTGCTTATGTGAGGAGACAACTGTAAGTACATCGGGACAGACACCTTCATCATTTTGTTTTGTATGATTTGAGTGAGAAAATTAAGTTTCCTTAACTGACTGAAGGAGTCACATTAGTTCTCTATTGTACTTTTCATAAGCTAAAGTAAAAAATGTACAATAAGATGGCACAGTGCAAGGGATAGGAATAGGATGAGTTAGCAACATAAGGAGCAGGGTAAGTCATAACTGCTAGTGCCCTATGTACGTGGTGAGTTTCTGAAACATGATTTTATTCAAATGTCTGTCTCAGAAAGACGATAACATATACCTAAAGCAATATGCACTATATTAGACTTCCCTTTTAAAAATGAATTCTTACAGTTTATTTCCTACTTGACTCACTCTGCTGTTACCAAAAGCATTTTGGCAAATAAATTAAGAATGGTTTGTAAATTTTGCATGCATGTATGCACAAGGTAATGAAAAATGTCAAGGTACTTCATTGGTTTTTACATAAGCTTTTCTACATTTAAGAACCTTTATCAGTATAACGATAGCATAGAACTATCTTTCCCCTGGGGTCTGAAAATATAATGGCAAAAGACTTATTTCATTGATGTAGTTTAAATCAATTTTCAGAATGTCAATTTCAAAAAATTGTTAAATTTTCTTCACCTGTTTTTGGTTTGGTTTGGTTTTTTGTTTGGTCGGTTGGTTAGGGTTTTTTTTGTGGATGTGATTATATTTACAGAATAGAATTTTATTCACTGTATAGGTTTATTCAGGTTCAGTCTCTGGCTTTATCATAATTCATAATCAGAGTAATGTAAGAGTAGATGTCATCAGGGAAGAAAGCTGCAAAATCCTGTTCAACTCATCTGTATTCGGTTAGATACCTCCACCTGCAGTGTCATTTCATGTAAATGCTAACCCAATTATAACTTTGACTAAATTAAAACTGACTTAGGAGCTCAAAAAGTGGTACTAAGTAGATTTGACTATCGCCTGATTTCTAAAGTGTACCAGAGAAAATTAGATAGTCCTTTCCACTTTTCACCTTAACACAATGCATAAATAAATCCTACAAAAGGAATACTAATTTCCTGCAGTCCAACTTAAGCAGAAAGTTAGTTAGGGGTCCTTTGATGTTAGTACATAAAAATGTACTAAAATTGGCATACTGGAAAAAAAATCTATCGTCTTAAATAAATTAGGCTGACTCTTTGCCTGTACCTTCAAATTACTCTTGATTTTTTATCTAATTGCACAGAGTAGGATTTTCCAAAGCTTGCAAGGAAGACTAACATTTCCAGCAAGATGGATTAGAGATGAATTGTCAAAATAGCAAAAGATGTTGATAAATTTCCAAGTTTTAAAAAGTAGTATTGGACCACTCTTTGAGGTGAATAGTGGAACAGTGATTAACACCGATTGTTAAGTTCTACATATGGTAATTATTTAAAACACCGTAGTTCATTTTAGGGGAGCTTATCTGTTGAAGAAATGGCATCTGAGGGTCCAAACCCTCATATTTAAGGTTAATACAGGTGAAATTGTTTGTGCCTGTTATTTAGTTCATTTACTCCCTGTATTTTACTTGGAGTTTGGTGCTTGTTGCTTGTGATGAAGTTCTAAAAATAACCCATGGTTCAAGAGAGGAAGAAAGAAAAGAACAATGTGTTGGAGGGAAAGTCAGAGAAGAACAAAAGCATAGTCTCACAAGTGCTACCACAAATTGTGGGAAAAGTTCTTGAACAATTATACATACATTAGGGGAAAAAAAAAAAAAACGCAAAACCACAAACCAACCAATTAAACAAAAAAAATAAATAAAAAAAACAAAACCTTTTTTTAAAAATATGAGTGGTTTGCAAAGTGTAAATTAAATGTGCACAAGTTAGCTGAGGTCTAGTTCATTCTGCTTTGGAAATTTACTAGATTTTCCTAATTTTTTAAAAGCTATTCCCAAAGGTATTTTACAACTATAGTATACATAAACAGTAATTAGGAAAAATACAGCACCATCCAAATTCAGACTCTTCTATCCTTCTCTCAGTAGGGACTACGAGTAAGCATAAAGCAACATGATTAAGAATTCATTTGTTTTATGGTTCAGTGGGAGCTGAAATGATTAAGCTCCTTTATCATGTTTCTTTTCCTATGTATATTTTAAAAACACTTCTGCTAAGGAATACCAGCAACAAAACATAAGGGAAGCAAGCTCCTCTTCAAAGTGCAAATATTTACTTACCTACTGTATACATATGTTTCCATTTGATAAATACTGCTTAAACCAAGAGAAATTGCAGGCTGCAGAAATGTCTCAGTGCAGCACAGAAGAGAAAGACTGCAAAGGCAGTTTTCAAGTCCTTATCTGCAAAGGGAAAGAGATGATTGCTTTAACCTTTGTTATCAGCATGAGACCTACTTTAATGCTCATAAGGCTCAAAAGGACTTATGAAGTGGTGAAAGGCTGAGCTAGATGGGCTGCGCCTCACTGTGAGCATCTGGCTCTTCAACAGCGGAGCCAGTGCTGGGGTAGCAGCACCCAGGCGCAGTGGCACACTGCTGCTCCCAGTGCAGTCTCAAAGCACGTTTCCTTGTCTGTGGCAATTCACATTCAGAAGGCATGGCTAACACTGACATGTAAAACTCAAAAACAGATAAAGTTATCAGTCACTGGTCTCTTCTTTCGCATCCAAACATTGTATTAAAAAGAAGGGAAATCTAGGTTTCCCTGTCCTGACTACCAAAGGCTGGCTGTGATGACTGTTCACCCACCTAAAGAGGTTCATCAAGAATCAGTCAGGCTCTGCAGAATGAAGTGGACTACTTTGGCTTGGATTGAAATATTTTATTTTATTCTCAATAAACCACTACACAATAGCATAGTACAATAAAAATTGAACAGAATGCACCCCAATTTTCCACCACAGTTTGTGAAGAATGTGTAATTTCTTTTCATTGTATCCACACATAGAAGATTTCACTCAGAATTTCTTTGTGTACTCTGAAATCTAAAAAGTTTATATACACTAGCAAACTGACTTAATGTTGTGCAGATTTTTACTTTCGTGGCTTTTTTGGTACATCTATATTTTTGGGAAATACAGAATTTCTGTAATATATTTAGGCTCCAGCCTTGCAATATTGCACATGTAAAGTTAACACATATTAACAAGGTTGGAGACTTTTTAATGCTTGAATAGTTTGAGAATAACTCTTCATTTTCAAACAATGATTCCAAGGTTATTTATAAGTACCAAATTTCAAATTCTAGGAATGTAGAAACAAAGAGAAAAGTTCGTCTTTTGTAAAAGTGATCATTCATAAAATATAGTTCCTCATATATTTTTTACTACTGATTTCCCTGTCAAAGATTTCCATTCCTTTTAACCTATGAATTGAATGCTGTTGCTATGAGATCAGCAAATATATATTCCCTGAGCATTATATTTTAATAACACAGCATATACTGGTTTCAGAAAAAGATACAAGACTTGTTTTTGCGAATGCCTGATCTAAAGACGAAATCAGCAGTACTATGTGCTCAGAAATACTAGCTAAAATGTATTCCCTTTTTCAAGGCTTTCCTTATGTTGAAAATATGAATTAGGTCTTAGAAGTTTTCATGATATGCAGAGATAAAAGCCGGCGCCCATGGAACTATGAAAAAAGAGTTAGAAAATTAAGATCAGAAATTAGAATTTAGAATGAGAAAAGGAGAAAATCATCTTACATCTTTGAACCTTTTGTCTCTTCCAATATATTTTCTGTTCTAGCTTAATTCACATAAAATATGCGTAACACTTTTATAGACCTTAACTTTGTATCTTATTACATGTAGAAAATTTAAAGGTGTGAGTAAGCACTTTTTAATTTTCTGCATCTTTGAATATAAGCTCTTTTAATTTCCTTTCTCTGATGTGAGGGAGTGGACAGATATGACACACACGATTCTTGAAATGTAATATCTTCATGCACTTTGGAGCTTTTGATGTGAATTCATCACTGAGAAAAAAAAATGGCTTGAAGCAACTCATCACTGGAGGGAACCGACACACACATATACTTTCAAAAAGTTGAGAAAGTTGTGTTTAGTACCATTTGTCTGGCTCCATTAAGACAGACAGTGAATGTAAGAGGTATATTTCTGTAGTCAATTGGGAAACATCTGGGGTGAGGATATAAAACCTCACACAGCAGCCTTACGTCATCTGGCGTTTACGTCACTACGCACTAATCTGTCCATTCACACAAAAGCACCTCACATGCATTTCCTCCTTCCTAATTTCCTACTTAGGAAACTTTCCAGTTTCCTTTGTATATTCTGTGTTATTTCAAGAGATTTAAAATAAAAAATTAAAATCTATATTGTGGGAGCACAATAACAGTGGGACATTGAAGACATTTCTTTTTTATATGCATATCTGTCTTTTGACAACATTGTCTGGATACAGATTGGAAACATACAAAAACCTCCCATCTCAGTGGCTCATACCCAAGACACAAGGTACACTGTGGGACATATGGACAAGCCATTTTAGATGAAGCACTGAGAAGAAATGTTTGAGAAGAAATGTTTAAGAAGAAACATTTCCTACTTTTTGGTCAATAAGTAAAAGAGCAAAATTTGGCATATGGTCAAGACTTGGCAATATACTTGCCACCTCTGTTTATGTCCCACTCTACTCTGGCCAAAATTTTGGTGACATCCAGACTCCTTTTTTCTTTAAGGAAAAATTAGTTTATAGGGCTTTTTTACTAAACACATCCTAAATCTGCAAACTAGCAACATTCAGATTTGTAACTCCTTCTTCATGCATTTTTCCCTAAGGCATCTCTATCAACTTCTCCCAGTACCCCAGAATAGACTCTTTTTATCCTTCCCTACAGACATGTGCCTCATCAATTCTCTTGGCTAATTTTTTAATAAGTCTGGGATATTTAAAAAAGATACAGACTCTATTAAAAAGAAATGAAGAAAGATATAGGAACACGAATTATTTGTAACACTTAATAAGAACCTATTTTTATTTACTATTAACTGTATTTGTCTCTCATATATATATATTTGTTCTGAATACTGTTTTACAAATCATCATTATCTTTTCTTTACATTTGTACTTGAATATGGGAACATTTGTACTTGAACATGTTTTAGCCAGATTACATACCTTTATCATAGTGAGACAGAGAAGGCATGTTTTGATGCATTGTGTATTCCTTTTAAGCTTTCACCAATATCCATCAATAACTAATTTAAAATCTCTTGAGCTGCTCAAAAAATTCATATTAAGTTCTATATCTTGACTGAATTTCTGTTCATGTAAAAAATATTGAAGACAATGTACTTGTAAAAATTTAATGACTAACCTATAAACCAACTTGCACAGACTCTCCTTTCCCCTGGTTTGGTGAGAGGGGGACTTTTTTGTTTGGTTGGTTGGTTGGTTGGGGTTTTTTGTTATCATTTATTAAAAATTAGTTAGCTGTCTAAAAGGAAGAGAGTTAATATCTTTCTCTGTTTTTCAAGCCAGTGAAGCCACGTAGAAGTCTTGGACTATTGGTAGCATCTTTCAAACACCCAGACTATCATAATTACCAAGATCAGTCATAGTAAAATATTTAAAACAGTATTTAAAACATGTATATAAAAAATTTTATTATAGACATGGTTTTAGGGTTTTTTTATCTTGACGAAACTTTCCTTCCAACTTCCAGCTGTTTAAGTACAGCTATAGATGTAGACATATATATGGATATTCTTGTGTGTGGAAAGAGAAAGAGAGGAACTATTAAATAGTTATGGAGTAAAACGATCATAAGAAATTCTAATAATTTGACTCATTTCAAATCAGAAAATACAAAGTCTGTTCAGGTCATCATTTATAGATAGTGTTTTGTAGAAAAGGAGTTGCTATCAATCCACTACACCTGTCACACCAAGTAAATTTTATTCTACCTTTTTTCAAAGATTCCAAGTTCCAATATACATGTCAGAACTAAAAAAAACCCAAATCATTGATGAACTATTTACTCTTGTACTACAAACCTATGAGGAGCTCCAGCAGCTCTGGATAAATATTATGTAGGTATATACTGCTTTGGCATTGTTGTTTCTCTCATTTTTTTAATTGATTTTTGCCTGCTCATTGGTTGTTTTCCTACTTTATTTCCTCTACATTAATCAGCCCTTTTATCCTCCATTTGCAACAGAAACAACTAGTTCTTTATGACCATGAAGAAAGCCTATCTCCTAATATTTACACCCAGAACTACACCCAGAGGAATTTGAGTTTTTAAGCTAAATTGCTAAATTACTAAGTATGTAGAAGTTTAGGCACCACCAAGTGATCTTCTCTTTGCAACATTCAGTAAAAAGAAAAACATGATCTGCTAAAGCAAATGATGGAAAATTAGTGGGGCTAATTTTTTTTTTTAATATAGATGTTCACAAGTGGTAAATCAAGTCTGCATCCCTATCTACCACATGGAGAGAGCCTAGGTCTAGAGACTGAGAGGTAGAAAGTGGTTTGTGCTTCATGTCAGTCAGACTGGCTGCATCCACATTGCACGTCATGGCCCTGAGTGATAACCCCTGTGACTTTATGATGAAATTATTGCTTTGTATGTAATTTTCTGAAATTTCCAAGGTAATGTGTGCCTTAGCAGAAGAGCACTAGTGGCATATTGCATATGACACAGAATGAGAGCACACTTTGCATGCTCTGAGATGTAGGATGAAGATTCTTGTGGCTATTTTAAGGCACAGGCCTGCTGAGAGATAGACAGGGGATTTTATGAGAAAGCAGTACTTGCTGCAGTCTCTTAGTCGTCATCTGTCACTTACTGTAGCCAGTCTCTGGTTATCACCCAGGCAGGTGATACCTGGCTGCATCTGTGCTTTTCAGGCTGTTCAGATTAATCTGGAATGAGCCAGATAACAGAAGTAACATTTTCTTTTTTGTACTGTTTTTGACAGAAGATGATGAAAACCACAGTAGTGCTCACTGACTTCAGGCTTTGTGACTAATAAATACATGTGACTTGTTCTGAAAAATTAATAAAGAAAACAGTGGAGAGTTGAAATAATCGTCCTTCCTGTAAGGATATCAAAAGTAATTTTGAGTGCTTTGTAAAAGCTACAGCCCAAACACAAGACATTGCACATAATGGTCAAGCTTTCAAATGCAGACCTGACACTTCTAGAGGTTGCAGGAGTCCTTGTTCACCTTTTTGCAATTGGAACTGGTTGGCCTGGGCTTTGATTTAGGCATATATTCATGAGTTTTAGAACAGGAATCACTATCCACCCAATACCTCTCATGTCAAGCAAATTTCAGATCATATGTTGCTACACGAGGTGGTTGCAGCAATTGCCTGTGGCACCACAGGAATGCGCCATTCCAGAGCTGCGCTGCGTTTCCAAGATAACCTAGGAACAGCGTTGACATCAGCAAGGATCCAAGGGTCCCAACCAATCTAACAGTGTAGGCCTCTTATGACAGTATCTACAGTACACTCCAGTTCTATTGGTATGTGTATTACAGCAACCAAGTCAGAATCACAGGACCATTTAGGTTGGAAAAGACCTTTAAGATCATCAAGTCTAACCATTAACCCAGCACTAAAACATCTACATGTCTTTTAAATAGCTCCAGGAATGATGACTGAACCACTGCCCTGGGCAGCCTGTTCCAATGCTTGAAGATCCTCTCAGTGAGGAAATTTTTTCTAATATTCTATCTAAACCTCCACTGCTCCAGAGCTCTTCCCAGGTCCTTCGAATGAAAGCCAAAGGTAGATTTATGACTCTTGAGACTGAGTCTGATACTCTCAAACAATCCAACCCTATTGGTCATAATTATTTTTGGGTTTTTTTCCACTTTTCTGATGTCTTTTTCTGTCAGTAAACTAATATCTATTACTAAACTGTATTGTGAAAAAAGGTTGATTTCAGTAATTTCTCTATGGTTTACTTTTCATGTTTTTGTTTTTTTTTTTTTTTGAAAGTGTTACTGCTCCCAGAAACGCTGTCATATCCAAGGATAGGACCCATCTTTTACTCAAGGACCCAACTTCCTTTTGTTTGTCAATGCCAAAGTGAAAGATTATATTCAAAATAATTCAGTTTTATATGTCTCTGTACTCAAGCATTCATGAGGCAGAAGCCTGTTCTTGTTTATGTGAGAACTTCAGCTGATGTTCAGTGAATTTGGAGGCTTTGCTAATACTGACTTGATTAACATGCAAATAACTTTTGATGCCTCTGTTCAAATTAACATTCCTATCACCTTATCCCTCAAGATAACTGTTTCTCCTGGTTAAACATCAAAACTTGATGTCAGTATTTTCCAAGATCTTAAATTTGAAAAGACATAGCCCATATTTACCAATAAGTTCTCAATTTCTAAAGTGAATCCCTAGCAGATGAAGCTCCATCTGGTATAGTTATTAACCACATTTTGCTGCTCTATAATCACATTGAAATTCCCCTACTCCGCAGAAAGGATTGCATTTCTTCATTGATACACCTCCACCATACAGGATTGGGTGATGCCAGTAATACTTTGTTTTCTGTCCCTTTCCTTCTGGCTCTTTCTTTCCCTTTGGAAATACTCAAATGCGAGGAAAACAAATATTGACAAGTCCATATTTTCTTGAAGAGAAACATTTTGAATTTAATTTCACTTTTCCATCTCTTTCTCTCTCTTGAAAAAGAATGAATCTGAAAACAAAATGCCTGTCAGGCTCTCATCAGCTCAGGCTTTTTGCAGCCACTACATCTCATTTCTCCTTCTCACCTACCTCCAGCACAGTAGCCACTGCTCTTTCTGGACAAAAACTAATACAGCCTGCAAGCATATTTTATTTTCATGGGTACCATCTCCCCTCTGATGCTGCAGCTCCTCCTGCTGACTGCCTCCTCATTTCTCTCCCAAAGCTGCATTATAAATATATATATATGTGCTATATATAATGTATCTGCTCTGCCAGATATAACGGTAGCTGGACCTTAGAATTCCAATCTGATGGATGGTGCCTTTAACGATTGACCATTACAGTCAATATAGTTGTTTTCATCATGAGAAATAGAATTCATCAATCTGTATTTGTTAACACTATACGATAGAGACAAGAATAGCTAAAGTCATTTTTTATAGGTTATTTCAGTTTATTGGTAAGATGTGTAGCATATTTTTATATTTAGTGACTCTTGCTAGCCTTTTTTTAATAACCTAAACCATATTACTAATTTCTCTGATTTTTGTACTGTTTTTGTATACACTTTCTCCTTTAAACTTAACACTTCTGATCCATATCTTTGTAACAGAGTAATATTTCATTTGGAAACATTCAGCTCCTTCTTCCCAAGGCTTTCAGGTCAATTAGATCAATATGAGTGGCCGTGATTATAAACTATGTATAAAGGATATTCCTTTTTACACCCCTGTGTCTGTAGCATTGTACCAATGTATCCAAGCTAACATTAAATTATTTATTCTAGTTTCAATGATTTTTAAGGTGACTACATATTTGTTGTTTGAGTGCTTATTGAGCTTTTAGTGCAAAGTTATTGTCCTGGGTTTGGCTGGAATAAAGTTAATTTTCTTCTTAGTAGCTGGTAGAGTGCAGTGGTTTGGATTCAGTATGAGAATAATGTTGATAACACACTGATCTTTTAGTTCTTGTTGAGCAGTACTTACACTAAGTCAAGGAGTTTTCAGTGTCTCATGCTCTGCCAGTGAGGATCTGCACAAGAAGCCAACAGGGAGCATTGCCATGTCAGCTGACTTGAAGGGAAGAAAGCTGAAGAAAGGGATATTCTATTCTACAGAATGTCATGCTCAGTATATAAACCGGGAAGATTAGGCCAGGAGGGGCCAATAACTCCTATGAAATGGCTGGACTTTGGTCAAGGGGTGGTAAGCAATTGTATTGTGCACCATTTGTCTGTCTTGGGTTCTGTTTCTTTCTCTTTTTCATTGTTACTAGTATTATTAGTATTAGTATTTATTTAATTTTACTAAATATTAGTAAATTTAATTTTAGTTCAATTATTTAGCCATTCTTATCACAATCTACAGTTTTTATCTTTTTCTGATTCTTCTCTCCATCCCACCAGGGAGCAGAGGGAGTAAGCAAACAGATGCACGGTACTTAGTTGTTGTTGGGGGTTCAACCATGACAGTTATCACAGATATGTCTAAATTACCCTTCCATCGTAATCATCCCACAGCTGTAACTGTAGCAGTGATCTAAGCATGAATGAAAATGATGAAGCTAGATATACATTGCTATCTGATTACCCATAAATGCATATATTATCATAGCAAGATAAAATAACGTTCCCTACAAAGAGAATATGGGGGTTTAGATTTGAAAATTATATTCTCCCAGCATTTGGCTCAATTTAAAATGTAAGTACATCATGGAAAGAGGAAGTCGTTTTATATATATATATATATATATATATTCTCGGTCACTGTGTTCAGTGGGGTGTGGTCCAAACAGTGATGGAATCTGACAACACTTTATAAAATGAAGTTTTATTGAAGCAGTAGTGAAGATGAGCAACAACTCACTTGCATGGCAATTCACCCACAAGTAATATGAGAGGGGTTTACTTTCTTTCTATTTGTTTGGTGACTAATGTACTCTCCCTGTAATGTACTTCAGGTTATACAAGCCATGGTGCTGTACAAATCTGTTAAAACTATTCTATAAATGTTTTAACAAGTCCAAGAAGTTTGAATGTCCCTTTATTATTTATTACTGAATAATAAAGAGGAATATATGGTGGATTTCTTTCTTTGTGTATAGAGCAATATCTTGAACTTTGGTCTATTAGATGAGTTGAATTCAACATTTATCAAAAGCATCCATCAAAAAATACAGTCTTTAATATGCATTGTTTCAGAACAGAATCCCAGTGCAAGACAGAAATATAAGATTTTTCAGACTGTGCTGGTTTTGGCTGGGGTAGAATTAATTCTCTATACAGTGGCTAATATAGATCTGTGTTTTGGATTTGTGCTAAACACAGGGTTGATAATATTGAGATGTTTTGTTATTGCTGAGGAGGGCTAACACAGAGCCAAGACCTTTTCTGCCTTTTGTACTGGAACGCTGGTGAGGAGACTGGGGGTGCATGGCAAGTTGAGAGAAGTCACAGCCAGGGCAGCTGAGCCAAACTGGCCAAAGGAATATTCCATACTATATGACATCATGCACAATCTGTAAAGCTGGGGAAAGAAGGAAGAAGTGTGTGTGGGGGGGGGCATTTGGAGTGATGGAGTTTGTCTTCCCAAATCACCATTATGCATGATGGGGCCCTGCTCTCCTGGGGATGGCTGAACACCTGCCTGCCCATGGGAAGCGGTGAATTAATTCCTTTTTTTGCTTAGTTTGCATGAGTGACTTTTGCTTTTTCTATTAAGCTGTCTTTATCTCAACCCACAAGTTCTCTGGCTTTTACCCTTCTGATTCTCTCCCTGATCCCACTGGTGGGGGAGTGGGTGAGCAGCTGAGTGGTACTTGGTGGATGGCTGGGGTTAAATCACAACACAGACATCCACAAATGCATGCACATATGCTGTAACTTGTATGATTCACACAGGACTTACTCCCCCTAGATTTAATTTGCAATAACTTTGGATGTGAGTACATTTCAGCATTGCACTCCTCAGAGGAATGTAAGCTCATCCCATGGAAGAAATTAAAAGAAATTTCAAGTTTCAGATTCAAAATTCAAATTTCAGTCTATTCAAAATATGTCAAAGATGCATGCCATCTAAATTACCTACTTCTAGCAATGCAAACTAACATCTCGTTTTCTAGCCTTGTTGCACTCATTCCTATGTTCAAAGGGCTCTATTTTTAATTTTTTTAAGAGCAGTGTGAAAGCCAAAATATTCTCTTTGTGGGCAAGTAAACACTCTCAGTTCATCAGTATTTGAATGATGATCAAACCATTCTGAGCATCTCTGAGAAAATCCCTTCTCCCTAATGACCCCTTTTACTGAAATGAAGCTTTAAATCACATACCTCAAGTGAAAATGTGGAATAAAGATTTAAATGAAAAACCTAAACACAAAATGTCCTCTTTTTCCCATTTGCCATTCTTTTCCCTTACTTCCATCTTTTTTATGGAGGGTTTGTTTTTTGTTTGTTTTTCTTTTTTTTTTTCTCTTGAAAAAATAGTGTGTGTTGCTTGAGAGAAGCTGATAAATCATAGAAGCTTTTCCATCTGGAAAGATTTTACTGTTCCAAATCTCCAGACTCACACTGGTCTTAATTTCCCAGTATATTAAAGCCATAAAGCCATTTCAACAGACACTGTAGGATTAGTTCAGTAAAGGGGGATTCTCTGATGCTGGAGAGTTGTCACAGTAATATATTTGCATCCCCATATCCTTCTGGCATAGCAGAGGTGCACAAGGAATAATTTGTAATTCTGGTTTCCCTGTTCTTCACTAGTTTGTGACTGCTAAAGTGCATTTTTTACTCATTGGTTTAGGACACAAACTGTAAATGCACATGAACCATTCTATCTTACTACAGAATCATGGAATATTCTGAGTTGGAAGAGACTCATCAGTATCATCAACTACAACTCCTGGACATACCAAGAACCCGACCACATGCCTGAGAGCATTGTCCAAATGCTTCTTTATCTCAGATAGCCTTGGTGCTGTGACGACTTCCCTGAGCATTCCAGGGCTCAGCCGCCCTGTGGGTGGAAAACCTTTTCCTGATATCTGACCTAGACTAACTCCTGACCTCCTGGTTCAGCTTTATGCTATAAACAGAAATACTTCTGTAACCATAAAAATCATTAAAAAAAGTGCCACCACCCTCTTTCCTCCTCCCCGCCTTTACATTACTGCAACTCTTCTTTGGATATACTCTGCAATTAAGTAAAATGCAGAAAACAAAGATGAAATGGGATGACAGATATGTCCTCACTATGGCCTGAGTTTTTTCAAATCATGAACAAAAAGAAAGGTGAAAGGTTTGAAGTTCCTGAACTTTGGCTAGTACTATGATCTAAAGTAATGTTTTCCTGTTCTACAATTCCACTGTTGAAAGTATTTCTATAAAGTTTTTGATGAAACTGAAACTAAATCATTGCAGGCACAGTCAACAACTTTTTTCCAGTCATTTGTAAATCCGTTGTAAATCCATCTGTTTCTTTCTCCTATGAAGGCATAGGTGGGGAATCTTTCTTATGAAAATTGGTTGGGAGGAAATAATCTGTAAAATAATTATTTAGATAGAGAATATTATCTATCATATATTAAAACAGTCAGCTCTTTAAAGACATCTTTTAATGGAAATCTGTTGGAGAGTTACTTACTGAGTATTAAAAGTCAAAATGAGCCTTCACTCTGTTGTCATTACCCTGGTATGTATTATTATTTCTTGAAAGATTTTTGGACTTTCTATATGTTCATTTATTAAAAGATACTTCTTTTGAGAAAAAAAATAATAGGAAAACATCCTAGCAAGTTTCTATGTATGTATCTATAGCTCCCTATCAATCAATCTATCTACCTACCTATCTTAATCTACCTACATACCTACCTATCTCAGACAAAACCAATTATATGGACATGGAATCAGAGATTTTACTGTCTTAGCAATTTAAAGTGTTTTCCAAGTTATAACAAACAATTTTGCAGCTTCCCTCTTGTAACAGTGTCTGGGCTGTACTGTTAAAGCACAGCAGATAAACTTCCAAGTTAACAGGTGTTTCAAGCAGGTTTATGTACATGTAAACATAAGAGGGTGAAAGAAAGAGCGATAGAAGACCCAACCCTGCAATTACAGCTCTGATAGCAGATTCAGAGGCCTTGTCTAAGCCCATTACCTCTAAAATCCTAGAAAGCAACGAAATTCCAACAGAGCACTACACAGAAGTGGAACCTGCCCGTGCAGAACCAATCGCAGGAGAAAGGCTATATATATGTTTTCAAGGAAGTATGCCTGGCAGTTTGCTCACTGAGTTAGTTGCTCAGTTAAAAGAAGTAGCTGCTTTCCAATTTTCTTTTCTGTTACATTCTTCCAGTATGGGAAGCTGTTGATCTGAAAAACATGAATATTATTGGGCTCCTTCAAAAAAAGAGGTTGACTGTCTTTGTTTTTGCTTTTTGTCTGAGGGATAATGGCATGGTAAAATGTGGAGTTTGCAGTTAATAGATTGACAACAGCACCTTCAAACTGTTTAGAAAAATAAGCATCAGTTAGAACTGACCGGATTTCATTTGGTGATATTTATGTTATTACAGCAGATACTAATGAGCACAGAAATGTAGCTGTGCAGTAAAAAACTCAGCTTAATATTTTGCTGAGATTGTGGATATTATGCATTACAGTTTACGTCACAAATTCCAGAAATATACATAACTTTATTCTGCAGTTCGAAGAGCAAAATGATAAATAAATACATTATATATATATATATATATAAAATAAGTGTGAGTACTTTTGTTTCAGCAAATTGTTGTTAATATAACACCTTTTGTATTTATTTTCAGAGATCTGCTCCAGAGATCCAACCAAAATCAGGGGTACCTGTTGCCTTCTAAATAAATTGCAAGTCATTTCCAATTTATTTGGCAGCTCTGAAAGAAGTCTCATCTCAGGAGACCAAGGGTGGAATAAGCAATGAAGATTGAACCGAACATTCACCAAAAGAAACAATTCTTCCATATTTGACTTGAACACCAATTACTTTCCCACACATTCATTATTCTGGAATTGATTGCATTTCAGAGCCTAACTTTTTTTCCATTTAGTTGGGAAACTGGTCCACTGAAGTTGTTTGTTGTAGCCTTTGCATGAGACTTCTTTCAGAGTCTCATATACCCATGTAGGTGAATCATGGCTAAACCATGGATTTCCAGACTGTTGGCAGACATTTGATTTAGTTCTTCATTGTAAACAGTTCCCAATCTCCAAACAGCATTGACTGATATGAAGTTGCAGAGAGTGAATCACTCAGAGCAGAACCAGAGAGCAAGGCACTGAGAGCAACCATGACAGGATTAAAGGCAGAAAAAGGATGAGCAAGAGGATAATGATCTTCTTTTTCCATTTGAAAGAGGTTTCCTGGGTAAACAGTCTTTAAATGTCATGCTGTTAAAAGCATTTTGTTGGAACATATGTGATCAAACACATTGTTCAGTTAGAAAAGGTGGTGCTGATTTAGCAATTTTTAGATTTTAGGTTTGATAAAAGTGGTTGATGAAGTAAAGGAATATTCTGGTTAAATATAGAGAAAGAGAAAATGAAAAAAAAAACAAACAAGCAAGCAAGCAAACAAATGAACAAAACCAAATTAACAAACAGTACCCAAAAAATAACCAAATCCAAGAAAATGTAAAAATAGTGACATTTTATCCCAAATAATAACTTAAAAATCACAAAATTCTACTGCATACATGTGCAACTTGAATACAAAATCAGAAAAATAATGTCCGTTTCAGAACATGTTCTTCTTATTTCATTTTACTTGATTTTTTAAACTTCCTACCACCATGTTAATAAATTTAAAAAGTGCAGGAACTTTACCTGCTGTTTATACCCAGGTAAGTACTTCTGGAGTTGTCCATGAAAACATAGTGAGGTAAGTCCTGAGGTTGCTGTTAGAGCAGTGTTTGGAAAGCAGTCGAAGTGGACTGACCAAGTCCTTTGTAAGGCTTCAGTGATAATGGCAGGATTTGTTGACAGTCAATGTGGATTCTTTGGACTTCCCTTGAAAAAGAAATATTGTCCTTTTGTTGCAGACACTCCCAAAACTATGTTTGTTTTTTTTAACTGAAGGAGCTAGTATAACAAATACGATTGGACTGCCTTTCTCTGAAAGCTGTTCTTGTGTGTCAGTATATCCAACTATCTTTTTTTCTGGACTATGACAAGGACAATGATACACACAGTTTGCCTTTCTGATGATTGCATATTCACAAATGCAAATTGCTTACTTTTTTTTTTTTTTTAATGAAAATTCCATTGGGTTGACTCACTGCTGCAAGATTATTTTCTTAGAAAAACCTTGTTAGTTTTTACCCTCTCAACAATGCTGAGTAGTTGATACTATATCAAATTGACAGTGCTTAGAGGGACTTAAAAATTTTGTGAGTCAAGAGAATTTTGTAAAGGCCAGCATAATGATTAACAGCTCTCTCAACCTTATCTGTGGTGTTTCTTCTCGAGGTAACGCTTTGATGCCAAGGGTAGTCTTCTAACAAGCAGGAGTTCAAATTCATTGTTATGAATATCTATCCTTCTCGTGAGCCCAGTTGCTCACAGTCAAGCATCAACTATGGAGGGTAACAGGTTTTAGACACCCTTCTTCTAAGTAGAGAAGATATGGAAAAATAAGTGGCAACGTAGTAGGTAGTACTCATTTCATCACAATACTGAAGAGTTTTGAAGTAACAGATTTCAGGAAAATTGGAACATTCATGTCATCCCAATTTAAATGGACAATTACATGTATAAAGATTAGAGCACTGGCACAAACTGATTTAAATATACCAAATATTTGATGCTTCATATGTGCAAGGTAAAATTTGGAAAAAAAACCCAGCTGAAACATGTTATAAACTAGTCCATATACCTCATATCCTCTAGAAAAAAAGCAGCTTGGGAGAAAAAAAAAACAAACACAAAAAAACCCAACAACAAACAACAACAACAACAAAAACATCAGACCCTGGGCAATTTTTCTGAAGTATGCTTCATTAGCAGTATTTTCTTTACATAATTTTGTTCATAATATGAATCTTAAATAAAGTCAAAAAAGACTGGGTTTCTGTCCTTCTGTTGTACAATACAAACTGGTTTTGGGTTTTTATTTTGCTTTTGCCTACAAGTGCCTTTTGGAATGGTTTTGACAGATTCTGTTTGGCTGTCATAGAGGAATGGGCAGAATTTTAAACACTGTAAATGAAATATGTTTAAAATCTGAGGGAGAGGAAAAACATATAATGCAGCTTTTCACTGTGCCAATCCATTAAAACATTAGATATAATCTTTTTTTTTTCTGTCTGCTGTAGCTTTTAACCATGTTTACCTGTTTCCAAGGGAACATATTCAGTAATGCCATAGGGGAAAAATAAAAGAAAAGTGCTAATAGTAAGAATAAACCAATACTGAAATCAGTAGCCAACAAGTTAGCACAAAGATGTTTCTATTTTAAATGAGTACTGCATCCCTCTGCAATAACTGGGAAATGTAGACTGTTTAGTGATAAAATAAAGGAAGAGGTAAAGGGAAAAACAAGAGAAGACACAGGATCTTGCTATATTTACTAAGTCTTGAAAGGAACTCCTACTAAAAATCACCTTCTGTGTAAAACAGTACAAAAGGTTGATTTCAACCAATCACTCTCAATGTCAGAACTGATGATTATTTTTCCTTTTCCTACCCAACTACACTCATCAATTTATGTTAGTTGTGATTATGTGCATTGTAGGATCACCCTGGGGTATGTTTCAATAGTATATATATTTGTCATGTGTTTTTCACCTTACCTGTTTTTTCCAGCAAGATTTATACGAGTTTTTTCACCTCAGAAACCCTTCTGTGTATGCCTTGA
The DNA here is from genome assembly GCF_001715985.3 of Manacus vitellinus. NCBI lineage: Eukaryota > Metazoa > Chordata > Aves > Passeriformes > Pipridae > Manacus > Manacus vitellinus. The sequence goes on from NW_021940813.1 coordinate 19,777,997, forward strand.
ATAGCTTCTGGCATCATGTATAGCTTTTTTCTTTTAAGGGAGAGAAAAAAGGGAAGGTATAATATATGTTCTCAAGCACTGCTAAAATATAGAACTTAATATGAAGTAAACAGTTGAGATTAACATTAATTTAAATTCTATTTGGGAAGGACATAATGTAAATCCCCAGCATTTTGTGCAGTGGAACAGAGCAGTTTAACACAGTTCAGGCAGTGTTTCCCTAACAGGAAAAATGTAAAGCTACTGGGGGTAGGGTTAAAGTAGAATGTGTACTCCTGGTATTTCTAGGTCTATGTTTGTAGATTAAAAGTCAATAAAAAAATGGGGCTTATTTTAGTTCTTCAAAGGCTAGATTTTTCTCACTGATTTTCTGAGAAAAGTAGCTGTGATGTGCAGTTATTTTACAAAGCTGTTAGAAAACATTTTAGAAAACCAGTATAGGAAGACTGTTTTGAAACATGACTGCTTGGCTGTTATTAACTGTAATAAACAAAAATTTTATGGTTCTCAAGGTTCATCATGACCTAACAGAGGATGCTTTCAAGGGCTAAGTAAAATTCCTAGGGGTGGTGGTGGTGGAACAATTTTTCCCTTTCTATTTTAGTCTTATTTTTCTCTGCCTTCCAAGAAGGAATAATATATTAAAAACAAAAAAGGGGGGAAAAAAAGAAAGAAAAATATATATATACAGGAATAGATGCATAAATATAAATGTTTATAAGCACCTTTGCTTTGGGAAAATTCCCTTACATGACATATCTTTCTCAAAGAATCACTGTCACGTCCTCTGCAGTGTCAAATCTGTTGACAGCAAATATCATCATGACTGTAATTTGTGAGTCATTCTGCCAGCTCCTGTCTAGTAAAAGCAAACTGTCCTTGAACGCTGAATATTTTTCTCCCACAAAGTGGCCAATGACTCTCCCCTCAACATAGGATCCTCAGGATGTGAAGAAATGAAGCTTTTTTTTCTATGACAAGATAAATTATTCTCTTGTCATCCACAGCAATCTTCATATAATTCAATATACCAATCAGATTTGATCTGACTATTTTACAACCCAAATGTGACTGGTTTTCCTACAGTTGTACTGATTCAATGCAGCATTGACTGCTATTCTGTTGCAGAAAAATAACATTAACCTGAATTAAAATACAGGGCAGTCAAAATAGTTTTCTTGGTTTCAAATGAAGGTAACATCCTGTTGAAAGTAAGGTTTTACTGGCTGCACTTGGAGGTCCTAAAGGAATGTCTTACCTTCCATAAAGTGGTAGTACATGACAAAACACGCAACAGATATATATCTAATTATTACTTCATGTTTCGATTTCTATGTTTGCTACTGTGCATTTTTGGAATGGTACATTGGGAAAAAAAATACAGCTCAAAATCGTTTTCACTATACATGCATACAAAGTTTCATCTATCTTCAAGCTGAACCCACCTTCGGGACAAAGAGTGTCAATCCACCTGAAAGTATAACACTGGTGAATTCTATAAAGTTTCCCAATTCTGTCATGTAAATGTCATTAAAGATAAGGTTGATTATAGGGGCCACACGCCATCTGCCTCTGCTGCTCTGTGAAACAGAACCAAGTATATTCTAAATATAAATATAATATAACTGATGGTTTCTATAATTTTGACACCTACTCTCGTGGTTAAATCATGTAAAAAAAAAGACCAAGCACATGTTAAATCCTTTAAATTACTGAATTAGGTGCTTGTTTATTTATTGTTTTTTAAAATTTGGTCTGTAATGGCTCTGTTTTTCATGACTTATTTTTTTTTGGGTTCTAACTTGAGCCTCTAAATCTGATTCAAACAGAAATGCCATTATGTGTAGAACACAATTTTAAAAGGTTAAGAGCTGTTTGCACATTGGTAGTTTTAGAAATACACCCAGTCTTAGCCAATGTAACAGCTGTTTTTCAAGGATCAGTGACTATGAATCTGTGCTGAATATTTCCTGACATTGTACAATAACAGCAGTGCAAAAGAACAACAGAAAAAAAAATGCTAATCCAAGGTCGAAACAGGTACCATCTACCTAGAGATAATTCTAGGAATTTTTCTTTGACTAAAGTAGTGAGAAAATTTAAGTCCTGTCATTAAAGCCCAGACAACAAAGAAGGTTACCCAGATGTCCCTTCTCTACCTTTTCTTATGACCAAGAAATGCTACTCTGGTGATATCCATTGGAGAGAAAGGCAAATAAACTGAAAGAGACCAATGGGGAGGGATAAAATATTTCTTTCCATATGTTCTTTTAATTACATTTTGGGGCACTTCTGTTGTAAAAGAAAGAATATCAGAAAGTATTAAAAGTGTGAAAGTCTGGGCAGGTATTTATATGCCTTCCTAATAGAAAGCAATAGCTTCTGAGGAATAGAAATATGAGAGTATTGAGCAGAAAGAAAACAGATTAGAAGCTTTTTTTAGAGATCTTGTTGAGCTCTGAAGAGGGATTGGCATTTAGTTCTCTTTGAGTTACAAGACAGTCCAATCTGCTAAGATTTTCCTGTTTCCAAGAAACTGTGCCAGTCATAAATTATACATTTATTGTAACCTAAGAAAAAGCACAAGAAAGATGGTCAGGAATACTGCAGGAGTTAGCCACAGCTGCTGGTGGAAATGCATCAAGTACTGAACAGCCAGAAAAGGTGAGCACAGACTGGGGACATGGGAGGTCTGGTGCAGGGAGCAGAGGAAAGGTAGACAAGAGGAAGCAGCTCCTGTCTCAGCAGTGCTGTCAGTCTGGATCAGGCTTTGTGTCCTTGAAAGGCTGCATGGTCCCTGGCTAAGGGGAGTATCACTGCAAGGTGAGGAAGTAGGCAGTTTTCCAGTAGTTACTTCACTAGTGCAGAGAGCGTTGAGGGAATTGTTTGTACTGATGGAAACAGCTAATTGGTCAAGTTTTCTGGTTTTCTCACTTTAAATAAAATGTGGTTGCATCAATTAGTTGGTATTTGTGCATGGAAAAAAAATTAGTTCACTAAACAGTATTTAACATTTAGTTTATTTTTCCCTAACTTTCCAGGTTTATGTGTGGAGCAGTGTTTTATTAGTTACCCGTTAAATCCAAATACACACCTTGTTTCTGTGGGATCACAAAAAAATTGCAATCACTTATATTTGCTTTGGACACTTTAGGATACTTCAGCTGACAATGAAACAAGATGTTTTCAACTATTCAACCATGTAGACCATAAAACAAGAGACGTATTCAATTAATCAATCGTGCAAGCAATTACACTAAGATATGAAAATTATCTTCCTGAAAAGTTGGAAGAAGATCTCATTTTGAAATTGAAAGGTATTTGGAATTCCTCCAGCAATGTAGCACACTGGAGTTCTGAAAATAATTGATAAGTTTTTTCAGATATTTGCTGTTTGGTATCCTAGGCATCCCAGAAGAGGCACATAGTCAATACAAAAAGCAGAGACAAGTAATATATGGCATGTGCTTCAACTGAAAATAACAAAATATATCTATCTGTACAGCTTTGACAGAATTTCGTAAATATACACTCTTATGCTGTTATAAGCACACCAAGAAAATATATTTGTTTCTCAGTTGAAGCTGAGCAGGACAAAGGAAACCATTGCAGAGCTCTTCTCATGGGATTTTGATATGGTAGGCAGTTTTGAAAAAGTACAACTCAATTCACAAGACTGTGAAGAATGATAAAAACAGCTACTATTGGCTGTAGGCCAAAGCAATTAGCTAATATTGATAATTAGAAACTAAGGAATTAGTTAACAATGTTACTAGGAGCTTTGCAGGATTTTTTCTTCTGGAAACAGAAACAGATGCCAAAAGAACCAGATATTGCTTGGATGCAATTCAGTTCATTCACAGAGAATATCGATACTGCCTTTTTTCTAGCCAATAGATTTCATTCATAAATGTTTACTCCTCATGGTTAACCAAGCAGCCCTGACATTTGTGTTGGTGTCATAGAAGTGAAAAATTCAGATTTTGATTGTCTTATTTGATGACTAATTTATATTTTAATATGAATAAAGATGAGCATATTTTAATATGAATAAAGATGAGCACCATTATTTAGCCAGTGTTGGGGTTTATATCAATCTGGAAAAAATAGTGTCCTCCAAGACTATAATTCTTTCCCCCTTACCAAATTACTCTGCCCCATGGTATGTCAAGTAGATTTTGTTTACCCTGTAGTAGCTGAAAAATGAGACCTGATAAATTATGTACAATTTTTGTAGGAAGATTTCCTTGCATTATGTCATGACTTAATGTCTTTCAGCCTGACAGATATTTGAAGCAAAGCTTTCTTCAATTTGTTCTTTTATATAGAGCCACTTATTCCAACCCCTTCTGAATCCTCAAATAGCATCCTGCCTCTTCCTGTCTTTGTTTTATATAAGGGTAGAGTAAGTCAAAATACTGTCTAGCATTTTAAAGTTCATCTGAGATTCTGAATCTCATATCTAGGATCAAAAATGAAAAGAAGTAATTGTTACAATAAGAGCTGTCTTCAGTAGCAAAGTGTGATGTGAACTGTATATTTCACTGTAAAATTATAACAAGTAAAAACAGTAAAGAGATCTAAATATAGGTCAATTATTAAACAAAACAGATTAACTGTTAGAAAGTTGTGACTTGGCAAACAGTTGGTTAAAACCCATCTTTAGTGTATAATTTTCATTTAAATTCTGGATCAGCCATGCAGAACACCATTATAAAAGAAGAAACTGACTCAAACATAGCTAAGAAATGCTAAAGAGAACCTTTTTAATGCTTTGCAAAAAGGCACATTGTTAAATATTATCAATCAAAAAGTAAAGAAGTGGAAAAGGACAGCCTTAGTCAGGATCGAAGAGGAAAAAAAAGAAACAAAATTATTTTCACAGGTGTTCATCTGTAAATTCTTCCAACATGGATCCTTTCCGTGTCCTGGAGGTGTGGGTCCCTTCCACAGGGTGCAGTCCTTCAGAAATTAACTGCTCCAGTGTAGGTCTACCAAGGAGTCACAGGTTCTGGCAGAAAACCTGCTCCACTGTGGGCTCCACTCTCCATAGGGCCACATATCCTTCCAGGAACCTGCTTTAGCATGGACAGCACAGGGCTGCAGCCTCCTCTGGGTATCCACCAGCTCCATCATGGGATCCTTCACAGGCTGCAGGTGGGTCTCTGCTCTGCCATGGACCTCCATGGGCTGCAGGGGTACAGCTGTCTCACCATAATTTGCACCACAGGCTGCAGGGGAATCACTGTTCTGATGCCTAAAGCACCTCCTCCCCCTCCTTCTTCACTGACCTTGGTGTCTGCATGGTTGTCTCTCTCACTCCTCTCTTCAGGATACTCTTGTGTAACATTTTTATCCCTTCTTAAATCTGTTATCCCTGAGGTGCTGTCACCATCACTGATGTGCTCAGCCTTGGCCAGAGGCAGATCCATATTGGATCCAGCTGGCATCCGCTCTGTCAGACAGGGGGGAATCTCAAAAAAATTACTCCTGTAGCTCCTCCTTCCCTCTCCCCTCCACTCCCCCAGATAGAACATGAATAATACAGAACTGAAAGGGACTTGAGGAGGTCACTAGTGGATTGTTTGCCTCTAGGAATGAACATCTATATCTATACCATTTTTAACAGATGCTCAGGATGCAATTTCTGAAGACTCTTGTAAGATTTCTCAATTTCCCCAGGCATCCTCATTGCTTCCATAATCTCACAATTGCTAAAGGTTCTCTGATATCTAAACTAAACCTTATTTAATGCAATCTAAGCATCTTATTATTTCTATTGTCTTCCATGGTTTCAGTGAACAGATAGACATTCTTTCTTTAAAAATTCTTTTATATGTTTGGAGATTTTGTTGCATATCTCTTCCAAATTTTCTCTATTTTAACCTAAATAGCTCAATTGTTTAAAATTTTTATTTTGTATTATTGTATATTATAAGCATCTAAATACTAGCATACACATAAAAGAAAAATAACAGATCTATCTGTATCTGAGTAGAAGACAGATTATAGCACAAGTTACATTAATAACAGTATCAATCTACAGATGTTTCAGACTTGGTATATTTTCTGCAGAAATTACATACATTTCATGAAATTCAGTCTTAGTAATAACATGTCATACTTGGGCATGTATCTAATGTTCAAGATGAATCAAATAAAGTTTGAGACCTATGAAATAGGGAGGAGAGAAAGGAAGAAGAAACTGGCAAATAAAAAGATTTGTGTTATCTGGCTATGACAACCTCTCAAGAAGACTGAGGTAGTTAGCTAAAGCAAGAGCTGAAGTGGCAAAAACAGCTGTCATATAGTGCCTTAGACACTTAGAGAAATTTTATGCCTTTTAATTTTCTAGGTCAATGAAGGTCTTTTAATTTACAAGGTCTCAGTGAAGCAAGTAGTGCCTACAAAGAGACAGGGAATAGAATGGTAGAATCATTTTGATTGTAAAAGACCTTTAAAATCAACACATCCAACCATAATCCTAACACTGCCAAATCTACCACTAAACCATATCCCAAAGTGTCACATCTATGTGTCTTTTAAATTTTTCCAGGGATGGTGACTCAACCACTTCCCTTAGCAGCCTTTTCCAATGCTTCACAACTCTTTTGGTAAGGAATTTTTTCCTAATACAAGTGGTCATCTGCATACACAAATGAATAAATTCCTTTAACCTCACTTTGCTGGTGTTTCTTCTCTTCTCTTTAGTTCTACAAATAAATTTCATTTCACCTCCTAAATTTAGAGGGGACATTCCTACATCTGTCAAAGATTCCTCTGGGTGTGAAGACCGTTCTTTGTCAATTTTCATCCTGAATAGAAACTGAGGCTTTATTAAACAAGGACTGAAGTTCCCTATTTTATTTCAGTGACAAAGAATATAGTGAAGAGCTATAATTTTGACAGTACCTGATGCTTCTGAAGTTAAAGAAGATATTTGAAAAGTAACGAGGCACAAAAACGAAAGACAAGTGTAAAAAGTCAGGAAGTGGTACCATCACAAAGGGGATGGTACCAGATTTATTTTTTTCAAGAAAATGAATTTTATGAAAAAAAATTAAAAATTGAAATAAGAGTTCGTTTAAAAAATCACAGAGTATTTAGAAGACGAAAATAGAACCACTTTTGCTGCAAGAGAAATTGACATGAATTGCAGAGGGTTCTTATCAAAATAAGCAGTACTTTCTGTGATTCTCCTTCACATGCCCTGACTATTCTGAGCTCTAACTTACTTCTGCCTGTACTCACTTCCTTGTGAGTAAAAAACTCTGGCAATCAGCTCCCTTTGTCTGCCACTTCTTTTTCTGCTTTCCTGAATGGTATACTATATCTTCTTGACTGAGTAGCTTCCTTTTCTTTTCTGGCAGAAAATGAGATATAAAAGGAGTTTTGCTGACTACAAATAGGAACCAGCAATCTGTCAACTTCTTCACTGCTACTCAAGGCAACAATGAAGGTTACAGGATCTTAAAAAACAAACTTTCTGATTTTGTACCCAAGTGATAGAATTAGCATGCAGACCATGAGACCAGGAGTAACACACAAGTTACTCCTCCTGCATCACAGTCTTTATGTGTTAGTTTACTCATTTTTATGTTAAAGCAGTTGGGTGAACCTACTCAGGTTCTCCTACCCTGTCAATACTTTCAAGCATTAAATAAGTTAACATATTGGCATGTGACAGAACAGAAAGTATGGGGATCTTTAGAAGGAGTTTTCAATGGAATGTATTGGATTAGAACAAGGGAAAAATTCTGTAAGACCATCCTTCTGCATCAAATGTTGTTTGGTGTTCATTACCATGGTATCCATTTCACGGGACTAGGCAAGGTAGAGGGAAGGTAAGTTCTACTTGGGCATTGGTATGAGCAAGAAGGGTCAGTGCTAATGCAAGAGAGGTTTCGAGACCTGGTGGTGAAGAGGAGTTACGCACCTCATCTTTGAGGGGAGGGGAAAGAAAGGTTGCAAGAGGCTGGTAGGATTTTATATTCATTGTCACCTAAGTTTCCAGTGATTTCTGGTCAGAGTTCAGGAATGTCACTCTCCAGGTATTTCCACTCACTTTGAGGAAGACTATTTATGACATTGAGACAACACTGCATTCTTTATACTGACCTAGTTCATATATGGATAATGTAGTCCCTGTATTAAAGCTAAATTTGTTGGTGTAATTTCTTTTGCCAGACCCTTGGGTTTAAAGCTCTCATGTTTACTGCGAGGTTCACTTATTTAACCACTTCTTCAATTAGTAATATATTAACATCATGATAGATTTTGTGGCTTGTGAAATCAATTTGCTTGATTTTGCTCTAGGCAGAGATCGATACTATGCTGTAATAGTATATGGATTCTCAAGAAAGCAAAAAAATAGAAAAAAAACAGTCAATACTGTTAACTGGTATTCTCTTTTGTTAAAATTTACGTGCAGAGAAAAACAAATACGATTTTTTAATGTATGGTTTTATTGAGAAGAAAAAAAAGTGCTATCTTTTTGATGATACATATCATTCTCAATGTCGCAGGATTACAGAGACACTATATCTACTAAGATATGAAATGCAATTGCTCTGAAATCTATAAACTATGAGAAACTATAATTTTCAAAATTTCGAGAGATGATTCAATGGTCACAAATGAAAGAGAGAAAATAGAAAAAACTATTTTTCTTCCTAAGGGATTAGGGATTTCCTTCTATTGAAGTCAAACAATATTATTGAAAATTGCTTACCTGGACCAACCTTTCGAAATAAAAAAAAACGTCTTCAGATTTTTGGTACTGTTCACTTCCTGAAAAAATTCAACCCATTTCTTCTCAAGAATGTGTAATATGAAATATTGAATGCTGCTCCTATAATGTAAGACTAGCATAAAGAAATACACAAGAGAGGATGGAAGCAATGTCTCTTTTTCTTTTTTTGTTTCCAAAAGAATTAAAAACTTTCAGTGACAACCACTGAAAGTAACCTAAAAATAACATTCAGTTGTTTTTTTTCAGTATATAAATAAAACTTCAGTCTATAAATAGAACTTCTTTTTGAGTCCTCTACTGAAATGAAAATAAATTAGGAGAATAAATAAGAATTTATAACTGAATAACTTTGTATACGGATAATCTGGTTTATTCAGTGATCCGGATTATAAATCAATGATCAGGAATATACTATTGGAAGTAGCAACATGACTTGTGATGTATCCAATCCTTTTAACTGAGCTAGAACTAAGGAAAATATTATGCACTTTTCCTATACAAATACAGATTTGGTCTGCAGGGATTACAAGTATTGACATTACGTCTTTAAAAGAGGTATTACCAAAGGTGAGGATGAAGAAAGCAGCATCATCTTTAATAATGTTTTATGTTATAAGTAGAGGCATGTAATGCTGTAATCTAAATAAACAATAAGTGCACTGAAAAGTACATCCTCTCTCCTGATTACTAACCACCAGTTGTTAATCACTTGTGGTAGTTTACATAGTTTGGAATTATGAAGTGGTATGATTCTTCTGAATGACTTATCTGAATGATACATTTCACAAAAGACTGGGAAAATGCAGTCTCAGTGGCAGTTGTTGGCTTTCCTTAAACTTCAGACTTTGTGAAAACTGCACCATCTGGATCAAATATTTTTAAATTACCGCTTTAAGCATCTCATGTTAAATTGAAATATTATTTCCCAACTGCAAAAAAAGTGTTTTCAGTGAATAGACTATATGAACATATGTCTATGTGACTAATTCTGTCACTAGGCATAAAATTCACCTGGTCATTCCTCTGTGTCCCTAAGAACTGTGACTGAAATAAATTGCGTGTCTCAATTTCACAATTTAATAACTTCAGAAAGAAAAGGGAAGTGGGGAAGAGGTGGGCTTCACTGCATCCTTTGATAAAGTATTTAATTTATTTAAGTAAGTTTTTGTTAAAATTGCATGATATGTTCCTATTTGTGCTTGCTAATTTCAACCTCGTGTTATCTGACACTCAGAGGTTACAGGCAAGTCTGACTTAATGAGTTTGCATCACTAAATCCATATGAAGTATCAGATATTTTTACCATGACATCACACAGGCAGATCACACTAGGTGCTTGACTATGAAGATGGTCCTTTTCCTCTATGTCCTACACTGAGTGTTTCTTTCATGCTTAAACCCAAAATTTTTCTTTTACTCTTTCTTTGATATTAAAAGTAGATAATCTAGATCTATCAGCGAGACTGCACCAGAGGCGACTGAGAGGGTTCTGGGGTGAGACTGGGCTGTGCAGGGGTTCCCATGACCACCAACACCTAAGCACAGCCCCGTGTGGACCCGGGGGCTGGCGATCAGTGGAGGAAGGACAATGACAGGAGAGACTGAGGGGAATTTAAATGGTTCGAGGGACCACGGAACCTGGGGTGTAGCACAGTTTGCACGGCAGTTTGAACAGGCAGGACAAGCAGGAAGGGCTCCTCTCTGACCATCCAGGAGAGGCCAACAGAGGCAGCAAACAGACAGAAACTGTTAAGGTAGAGCAAAGAGATCCTTTCAGCCCAAGTCTTTCTAGCATTTTAGTTTAATCTTCCTTTAATCTTCCACCAATCTTTAATCACCTCAGTTATGGTGATTGTGCATCCTAGGATGTCTATACATCCCTTTTCCAATCTACAAGGGTTGAATTTTTTCCAGTTACTGTTTCAAAGCACTTGTTGCAATAAAATTCATTGTTGTATCTGTTATTTAGTGTCATTTTGCTTTAACCTACCCAAAGAATCTTTTAACAATGAACCTGGTTGCCCTGCCTCAGAGGCAAGTCACACCACCATGCTGAAGCAGTTCATTCCTGAAGGACTGGAGAAGTTCATGAAAGACTGCCTCCCATGGGAAGAACTGCAAGTTGAAGCATGGGAAGAGTGTGAGGAGTTCTCCCCCTGTGGAGAAAGAAGCAGTAGAGATGACGTGTGATCATAACACCCATTCCGTTTCCCTGTGTCCCTTGTGGAGAGGAGATAGAGAAATGGGAATAAAGTTAAGACCAGGAAGGTGGGAGGGGTGGGGGAAAGGCGTATTTAACATTTGTTTTACTTGTCACTATCCTACTCTGATTTGACTGTTAATAAATTCAATTAATTTCCCCAAGTTGTGTTTGTTTTGCCCATGACAGTAACAGCTGAGTGTTCTCTCCCTGCCCTTATCTCAACTCATGTGTCTTTCATTATATTTTCTTTTCCCTGTTCAGTTGTGGAGAGGAGCAAATAAAGCAGTTTTGGCGGTCACCTGGCATCCAGAGTCAACGCACCACTTAAGTTTAGAATATTCACCTCATTAAATGTGAGATAAACACTTTGCTACAACTGAGTTTCAAACTACCCAACTTTTTGTAGCTCTTTGGCTTTGTCTATGAGATTTACTTCTACTAGCTGCCATCTGAACAGTCACTTTTCATTCACTATCATTTAATTAATCTTCTGCATATTCCCTATTCTTTATTTTGTCTTTCTTTCCCTGTCCTATGCCATGGTAGTTTACCCTCTATTGTTCTCCTAGCCTGATTTTTTGGCCTTTTTGGTAACAGTGATATATTCCTTCTCTTTTCATAATAGAGACAAGTTCCTAATCCCTATTTTAAAAAGTAAATATATAAATAAAACCTAATACCCTCTGGGATTCTAAAATTTATACCTCAAATACATCATAAATGCATATTTTTTCCATGGAAAACAAACACTCAAGTTAAAATGGTAACTAGATAAACTAGGCTAGAGAAGTCAGAATTAATGAAGTGAGTTAACAAATCACAGATGGAACAGTAAAGACACTAAAAACTTATCTCACAACAAATAGGAAGAGAAATGTTTCGATCAGCTAGATATCTTAAATCAACTTCTGGCTGTAATCAAAGAAATCCATCAAAGACATGTTGGTTCAGGTACAGTTTACTATGAGAAAAAGTTTTCTACTTTTCATTTTTTTCCCATTACTATACTTTTCACACCTGGGAATCTCAGTAATGTATTTTAATATTTAGTGATGATGGTTTTTCTCCATTCAATAATTCCATTTGAATAATGGTCTGCATAATGCTACAAAATGGAGTATGGTAATGTTACTTTGTCACCTGAGGCAGTAGAGTTCACTTCTCCAAAGAAAGAAATTTTCATTGGACAGGAAACATAATAAAGTAAAGGTTATTCCTGGTCTCCTGCAGGGCACTTGTATCTGTTACACTCATGACATTTAAACTGGAAGAGTGTAGATCTAATTAGTTAGAAGCAGAATTGTAATCAATACTGATTCATGAATATTTCCCACATGTAACACTACTTGTTTGGACAGAATAAATTATTACTTGTATAATTTAATCTCTGTGATTCCTTAGTGCTTTTTGTTCATAAAAATAATAACCTTATTTATTAGAACTGAAAATTTCCAACTGCAGACATGAGAAACATGGTTTTTTAGTACATTTATATGTACAGATGTCTACGGTTGCTCTGGGGACATGAAACTCCAAGCTCAGAGATCTTATATAAGAGGAATGAAACCAGATCAGCTCCCGACTGAAGATTGCTTGTGATGTTATGAAAATTAATACTAGCTGGTTGCCAGTCATTCATCTGTTCTTTTACAGATTAATTTCTGTGATCTCTAGCCCCAAGCAAGCCTGAGAGTATTACAAGTATTATAGTCTTGAAGGTTGGCATCCCTTTGAATGTGAGACATTTCTAATCATTTTAATTGCCTTCCCTTTGACCTTTTCATTTCTGCCATAGCTGTCTCGAAACACACCAATCTTTAATCAATATTCCATGTGCTGGTACATCATAATTTTTATTTTGTCATCTCTTTATTGATACTTTGATTTATTTCTCTGCTTAAAGTTTGCAAGGCTTCCATTTATACCATTTTGTGACTGCACCAGCAAGACCAAGGATGTCTAAATAGCTTTGCCTGAATTATCACCACAGAAGATGGATCATACTGCCAAACAGGGAAAAAGAGCATCTGTAAGTAGGAGGTCAGAAGATGACTATTTTTGCTCACACTAGAGTTCTAGAGCAACTGTTACACACTTTTCTCGAATAACAAGTGATAGGATTAGAGGAAATGAGCTCAAGTTGCACCAGAGGAGATTCAGATTGGAAAATAAAGTTATCTTAAACACCATTGCCAAATACTCATTACAAAATATTTCTCTAGGGAAAGAAAAATTTTTCAGTGGAAGGCAATGATTTTTTGAAAACTTCTACATCCAAGAACACAAAACAAGAACACTGAAGTGCAGAGTCCCTTTCTCAAGATATCAGACACGAGAGTTTTGATTTATTCAAATGACTGCTATTCCTTCTTTGGAGAATATTTTTCTGTTTCTGTATTTGGAACACATCATCTACCTCCTCTTGGCTCCATGTACAACAGTAAATTACAGGAAATTTATTACAAATCAAACAGAATAGTTTATGAGATAAACCTCCCTAGCTCACTCCAAATTTAAAATTTGGCAAAATTAAGGACTTCTGGGACACAGAAGTGTGTTTTATATTTATATATAAAAGGATTTAGGATTTAGGAATTCTAAATATATATATATGGATTAGGAAATACTTATAAGTGTTTAGGAAATATTTAAATTTTTTTTTTCAGATTTCATCTCATTTATAAAATACATTTATTTTTTATAACTTAGCAATTTTTGTGTGCTTCAGAATCTCAGAGACACATAGATAGTTGGATGAACTTAATGGTAAAACTCAAACAGAACCAGTCTGCCTGATGAAAAAAGCCTCTTTCTATACAAGATAATTCTACGGACATCTGTGAAAAGTAATTTGAGGCAAAATAATTTATGAACATATTTTTTAAAATATGAGAAGAGTAACTGAACATATCTCCTGGTGACTCAGAAAATCAAAGTGCAATCTTTAAAAATGCTAAATTACAAACAAGAGAGTATGAATAAGAGGTTACAATGGAATAATGAAGGATAATGGAAAATGCAAAGAACAAAGTAATCAATGTAGAAGCAAATATAGTCTTCCACAATTAGAATGGCATCAAATGGCAAAATATACTTATTAATAAATCTAAAAAGACAGAAACTGAAATTGGGTTGTATGTTTGTGATTGTCTTCCCTATTATTCTATCAGTCAGCTACAATTGTCTGTTTAGTGAGTCTCAAAAGTGCATAAAGTTGGCAATGGCTCACTCAAAAAAAAACTCAATCAGGATCACATGAAACTTATAGTCATTGAATACTTTAAAGGCATATAGCATCAATTTAAATTCAAACTGACACTTTATGAGTGGCAACAATTTTTCACTAGGTTGTCATTGTCATTCGATTTGTTTCATGTTGAATGAAATGTAACTGGTGGTTCAAGCCTTCAGAATGCACCACAATAATTCATTTTAAGACCACAAGGCTGTGAACTGTCACAGGTTCCCCCTTAGTTTTTCTCATTTTTCATGCTGCTATTCTAGCTGTTATCTCTGATGAAACTTAATCTTCAAGTGGACATGTAGCTGGGTGTAAGATGTGTGATAAAAAATGCCCAGAAAAGGGGTTAACAAAATTTTTTTTTGAGCAGTTGTAAGGAAGGGAATTCCCTCTTCCTGTTTTTTTTTTGTTTGGTTTTGGTTGTTTCTTTGGTTTTCTGGGTTGGGTTTTTTCACCATAATTAATATGTACCTTTCCAGAACACTGTAGATCTACTACAGAATCTGGTTTGATGGCTTAATTCATTCTCCATCTGTATTGCTCAGTGAATGCATCAAAACTACCAGAGCCTGGATATTAAGAGGCTTATGCAAACTTCACATATTATTTCAAGTGTGTCCACTTGTGGAAAATGCTGACTCCAGTAAGTGTATTTTGCCTATAAGCAGGACAAATGTATCACTAAATTAGATTAAATTTGTGATATATTGTCATGCCAGTTTTGCATTTGAGATAGCATTGCTTTTTGATTGCCACTATGTACAGCAGCAGAAACATTGTGATTTACAAAGTGAAGAAGTAGAGATTCATATTTCAATATATGTCCTGATATCTCAAGCGAAGAATTCCATCTTTCTATGAATTGTTTAAAGTGAGCTTTCTAATTTTAATAAAGTATAGTTTAGTATTGGTTCATTTGACATATCCAACATAACACCAGAAATGCTACTTCCAAATACAGCAGAGTACCATTTAAGAGATTAAAGTAAAATGTACAAGTATTTCTTTTTCCTGGAAATACACTACAGAAATTAATTTTACCATAATCAAAGAACTAAAATCAATAGTTCCTGTCCTTGACTGGAATAATTTCCATAATTTTCTTAAGTTCTGTAAGGAAATAAAAAAAATAAATTAGTGTATATTGGTTTTTAACTTTCATTATTAGATTATTGAAATATTAGTGTAATCTTTTTCATCTATTTTTGAAACAGTAGCAGGACTTAGATTTAAAAGAGAATATATTACTGGCAAGATTTTTGACTTATGAACTCTATTAAGCATTGACTTCTATTTTTCCCAAATGCCATAAAGATTTTGAATTGAGATACTCTTCCACTTACGATAACAAGATCACACAGAGAAAAAGAATAATGAAACCAAGAGGATGTATAATAACTTGGCCTGGCTATCTGGAATTATGACTTTCTGTAGATGATCTTTTTGTGTAGGATCACAGTCCCTTAAAGTCCCTTAAATAAGCATTTTAACTTCCTTTGTGCCAAAGTTTAAGATTCTTCAAAAAAATGCAAGTCATATGGAGACAGACTGTGCCCTGATGAAAATATTGATCAGAACAATGTGTAACATTCTCTTATGCTTTGTTTGCTTGAAAATTTATTAAAACTCAGATTTGGAATTTAAAAAAAAAGTCTTCGCTCAAGAAAACATTTTTCCTGACCCTCAATGGAGGTTTCATGTATGGTACTTTTTGATGGCTTTCTCCTGTAAATATTCATATTGGTATGAGAAGTCATGCTGATCTAAGAAGTGATGAGGATAATGCACTGTCTGCTTCTGCTCGTGGTTTCCCTGCCATCTCCTTGACTCCAGTGAGAATACTGGGCACTGACAGAGTGGGTTATGAGCAGCAGCAACATTAAATTGTGGCAGTTGCAGAGCTGACACCATGATGCAACATGCATGTTGACCCACTCGAAGCTCTCATGTAACTAGTAATATTTTGGTTTACTCTGGATTGTGCTCAAAGATATGACATTCTTTGTCCAGCTCAGCATTAGGAAAAATATGCCTGAGCTGTCATGTTCCACTCTGCTTTTCACCTCTTTTACACCCAAACCAGTTACATCTGAGAAAGCCTTACATACCAGGCCTTAGTAACATTACTCATTATTTTTTCTTTGATAGGCCTTTTGGGAAACTTGTCTGAGGAAAACAGAACATGCATGGATATGTCCCGTGTTTATTCTCTGAAAAAGGCAACTTCAACCTGAACAAGTTATTATAACTCACTTTGTGCAAAAAGAACATTTGCTGCAGACAGATTGAACCTTAAAACTCTTGCACATAGATGGCATTATTTAAAGAGAAAAGGAAACGTGACTACACATTGAAATCCTTCTGTTTCAGCTTACATTTTTAATTACTTACAACTCTGTCTTAAGAATATATTTTAAAGTGTTCTTGGTAACACTCATCCCAAAAACTATAGACAGATGAAGTACAGGGTGTTCTTTGAATTGTGAAATATGGAAAGAAAAGGAAAAAGAAACAAACCTTTATGAAACCTGTCAGTGATAGCATGGTTTTTTGTTTTTTGATATCTGTATCTAAAAATCAAAGTCCCAGTGGATAAAGGCAAAAGTCACTTAACTGACAGAATTCCTGAGTGACTGAAAAACTGGCATCTGTTCTTTATAGGTTCATCTTTGAGATTTCTCACTAGAAAACAGCAGTTGAAAAGATTATCTTATAGCAGTACTAAATAATAGACTGTTCCGCGACATTCAAAGGTCTGAAGCTCCCTGTGGAACTAATGACATTTGTACAGCAAGTCAGAATGCTTCTGCAAAGGAGGATGGTGGAACTGGAAAAGATGATAGGCTTTTGACAGAATATTAACCCTAAGTTGCCAGATTTTCTGAAAGAAAACTGGAAATGAGAGCCCTAAAAACATTTCTAATAAAGGGCCAGAGTTTTAGATGACTTTTAAACTGATACACTTCCACTGATTTTGATGTTCACAGCAGATGTTCTGTCCCTGACACTTTGGAGAGAGGAAATAAATGTCATATTGCTGTGCTCTGATGACAGATCAGTAAGGTATTTTTCCTGAAAATGTGATGCAGTATTTTATTAAGGACAGTTTCTTTTCCTTGTCATTGCAACACTTGAAACAGTGAAATGATTTCTCTCCTCCTTCTTTTTTTTTCCTCCTGGTCAACTTACCTGAAAGTATAAAAAGGTTCTCTGGACTTGTACAGCTAGCTCAGCCATTAAGCAGTGTGATTGCCTCCAGATGAGATCTCTTTCTTTATTTAATCCACTGTTCTACTGGAAAAATATTAAGGGAGAGTTAGATCCTGGACTTTTCTCACCCAGAAGATGATTTGATCTTACATGCCCTGAATTACCTTAGTACAAGACTATAACACAGGCAGAAAAAGAATGGAGAAGACTCTTCATCTTCCTGGTTGAACCTGAGCAAAATTGCATTAGGGAATTTAAGAGGCACAGGAAAAGAAGGCAAATGGTTAAGGACAACTTACTTGAGAAGAACTCAACTCCAGACAGCATGCTTGGTTGTATTTTACATACCAATCTCCTTGGCTAGCCTTCCTTAGTGGGAATCTACTTTCTTCAGTGTATGATAGTGTAATTTCAAGCCAAGGGTTATGAATTTGTATGTCTCCACTTTTCCACAATCCTGATACTGAAGCTTTCTCCTCATGTATGGGAGTCCAATTATTTCAGAACAATTGGGTCAGAAATGGGTCTGCTGTAGAAAAATAACACTGAAATATTTGTAAGAAATCAGTTTGTTCTGCTGCTTTCTACCACCCACTGTCTGATGCAGCTGTCTGTGTGGATCAGCACAATGACCTGCTTTGTAGACTTCTTTAGGGATTTAAACAGAATTGAGCAGCTATCTGTCTAAAGTCATATAGCAAGAGAACTCAGTTGGAAGAAGAACATTATCTTCTCAACAGGGCAGCTAAATCTGTGTTTGAGCACTTAGGCAGTTTCTGCCTCAAGAAACTGGAGACCTAGGCAGCATTAGAAGTAGTTGTCCCTGATTACTGTCTGAATCTTGAACCAAAAGCTCAAATTCCCAACCGAGTTGTGTTTCCCAGGGTTTTATTTAGCCCCATGGGCAGGTAGCATTGCCTACCTGCATTTACTATGACCGTCACCTCAAAACCTCCTCAAGCTTTCTTACCCTGAACATTGGCAGGCAAAGAAACTGAGACACCACAGAGGGTTTTAGAGAGGTTTTTAAACCTTGTAAGCACTAGAATTACAAAAGAGATAAAGAGGAAGGTTTATTGTGCATTAGTAATAATTTGGCCCTTCAGGCTTAGCCTGTACTCTAAAAATTTTTAATGAAATACTGCATACTAATTAGCTGACAGAATAACAAGGTATGCTTGGGCAGGGAATCGGCGTTTAAACCATACCAGTTATTATATCTCTCCAACTATACCCTCATGTTACCTACGGTAGCTAAAATGCAGACTGAGAATAAAAGTTCCCCCAAGGCATAGTATGTCACATATGTATTGGATACATATATTTTCTCTTTCTATTGGTTTATGTGTTCCAAATATTTGGTGTAGACAAACAGTGTTTTAGAGACCGTGGCCTAAGTGATTTACTGTGCTGAAATAATCCATGACCTCCTCTTCTCTCAACTACCATATGTGAAGGTGGTTCCTATTGGCATACACTTCCTGAACAAACTTTAAATCTTAACTTTTGTAGCTGCTAGAACAAAGAGATCTAGAAAGTCAGCAATGCCTTGTACTGCTTTGACTTTAAAGACTCTTTTTTTAAAATTTCTCTCTTTTTCTTTGTGATTCAAAATTGACAGATGGAGTTCTTAAGTTGCTGAGATATTTAAAATTAAAAATAGTAAAAAGCTATTCAAATTTTAAAACAAACCAACCCCAAACCTTCTGCCCTACCCTCTGTTCCTTTTTTAATGCCTGAAGAAATCTTTCTTTTTGCATGGAAATGTCTGAAAAAAACATGTGCCTTCTTTCCTGTTAAACAACTACTCTTCTTGTATTACTTCTGTTGAATACATGGATAATTAAATAGAAGCATAAACAGCAGGAAAAAGCTAACTATTAAATTTTAGAAATCTTGATTCTTCTCTCTTACCAAACAAAATCTAGAAGCTCATATTGCACAAGGTAAAGTAAATGTAACAAAGTGGATTCACCCTTCATTCGTACTATAACATTTTCTTAAAGAAGTACCTCTGGTTTTAGTGTTCAAGCTGAAAGATAGATAATTACAGAGACAAAATCTTATTACAAAAATTTTGCATCTTCAAGACTGTAACAATTCAGTTTGCTCCTTTAGTTTTACCAGTGGTTACCACACCCCATTAGTCTGCGTTGTCTGGATTTGCTCTAAGAGCACAGAAAAAGTGCAAATGGAAAAGTTCTTTTTTTACTTCAGATTCCATCATCTTCCTGCAGATTTTAGCCTTTTCTTTTTTCCCCTCATTGTTTTCATTACTTGGTAAATGGAAATTAGACTTTGTGAAATTGAATCTACAAAACTTTTAAGTGAATTTGCTTTTAAGCAATTTTCCTTATTCTGTGTTGGCTTCCTCATTTCAATGAAGTTCTCTCAAACTTAATCCCAATGTTTTGTTGTGGCACTTTATAAATGGTTCTTAGAAACAGTCCTAAAAAAAAGGCCAAAAATGCAGAAAATTATGCCCTTGGGTTCCTCCAAGCCTCCTACCTCTCTTGATAAATACTGCATCAAAGCTTCTCCCTGTAAGACAAACAGTTTCCCTGCTCTTGAGTGGTGTGGTTTTAGTTTGTTTTTAACAGTTTCTCAATCGAGTCTGCCAGCAGGCCCACAATCTATCCAGCAGAGGTAACAGTGTGCAATACATGATTCTTCTCTACTCAGCTTCCCTCTCTCTGTTTTTCTGTCATAGATGGCCCTTTATGCCATTGGGCAGAAATCCAAGCCTAGGGCTTTATCCAGCTCCAAATTTCAGGTATCATTATTGCGCCATTAAAAAACCTTCTGAATTTCAACTCTTAAATAGCTTCAGCACAGAAGACTGCATGCTCTGTCTCCGTCTTTCCAGCCAGTCTTTTCCCTTTTGTCGCCTCTAATAAATTACTCACAGCCACAGACTTCTCTTTTCTAAAGTGCAGTATACTCTGTTAATTATTTGTATAAATTAGAAAGAGAGAGAGAGACCACTTAATTATCATTACATTTTGCATAATTTTAAAATTAGCGCTCATTTACATTGCAGCAGAACCTGATGGGCCCCACTTGGACCAGGGTCTTATTGTGCTTAGTGCTGTAAGAACAGAGAACAAGGATCAATCTCTGCCCTAAATAGCCATTAGCTGTGTCAGGCAAAAGGATTGTTCTACCTTATTTAACAGATGAGGTACCAAAGTACAGAGATTAAACAATTTGCTCAAGAAAATCCATGGTAGAACTGAACCCAGGTCTCTTAAATCTGAGCCAGATGTCCAGTTCACAAGGCCATTTATCTTCCTTAGGATAAGTCACATTCTGTAAACATCTGTGTCTTATCTGCTGTCTCAGTGCACTCGGGCTCAGCAGAGATTTCCTGCAGCTATCAATAAGAAAATCTTTCATTTCTGTTCTCTTCTCACAAGAAAACTTTGAAACTTCAGGACATTCAAAACTGTTGAGTTTAAAAAGAACGCAGACTGTTGCCATTGCAAGAGCCAGAGTTTCGTGCCTCACAGAAAACCTGGCACAAACACATTTCATGTTCATTGCTGCAAACAAGATGTAATGTAACTGCATAACAGCAACCATGACTGTCACATATTATCATTGCTCTACTTGCATATAATTAATTCCTTGTGAAAGATACCATTATAAAAAAACAATTCTAAATAATCTCCCAACCAGTGTTTCTGCCCTGGAAACAACACATCAGTCAGGAGAATGGTTTTGGCTAACAACACTCCCCTTGTTCTGTACCAGAGCCAACAAGCTCCATATCCATTAACACTGCAACGAGCCAACACACAATTATGAGCTTCCTGGAAACATCTATAGTGGAAATTGAACCTATAATTTCAAGATATTTTAGTAATAAAGAAAGGAATGAAGAGCACACAATGGAATATAGAATATTGGTACCAGAAATACTTGTGGGGTGGTCTGTTGTCTGTATGTATGTTAACCAGTTGATCTTATACAATCCTCAGCAGAGAATGTCATTGGTCACAGTGAGTATTCAAGCGTTTTTGAAGAAAACCTCGACTGTGGGAGTATTTTCTGAATTCATACTACATGGAAAGTGAGTTCCTCAAAGACAGGAAGGTCAGTATTTTCAACTGGGCTATTTTATATTGAATAAAATTATTGAAGTATTCTTCGATACCTCAATATAAGCAAGAAAAACAATATGTTTAAAATTTTCTTCTTTGACAGTGGTGTTTTTAAAATAGCTTGGCCAGAAAAAGACACATCAATAGAGCTATATTGCTCCTTTATGTGGTAGTACATTTCTCTGTGCTCAGTGCTTTACTCAATCATCTAGACATATCCTAAAAGACTGGGATGTCAGAAGGCTGAGGCATGAGATATCTGATGCGTAAGGTCACTCCTTTCATTTGCAAGTCACAGAACAGTGAAACATGATGCTTGCAGACCTGTAGAGTTTTGAGTAAAATTTCTAAATTGAAGTGTGTCAAATCAGGTTTTAATCCTTCCTGCCTAAAGCAGCCCAGGCCCATGTTGTTCAGAAGGACGTTTCACTGCAAGTCATTTTGGACTCTAACATTTAACTGGGAAAGTCCATCTCAAAGGAGTAAAAAATTCAGTGGGCAGAATAGCAAATGGGTACAAGCCCAACACTATAATTTGTTTTCTAGGTCACAGGGAAGAACAGAAAGTGGACATACTTCTGCTACTATTAATGACAGACTATCCCCCACAAAATTAAGGCATCTTAAAAAAAGATTTAGAGTATCTTCATGGTTCCTTGTGCAAAGCCACATTAGGTGTTTCCATGTAAGTCTGAAAAAAATAGAGTATATTTATTTTTGCTGTTCAGTGTAATTACCTTAAGTGCAACCCCAGAGACTAGAGGGCTTTGCGCTGAATCTTTGCAGTTCTCTCCAACAGCTTAGAGAGCAGGATGGTCTGAAAGTTAAAACACTCCATGGGAAGGTGAAAAAGTGCCTCAGGCAGAAGCTGGATTTGAACCTCTACCTCCATTACCCCAGTTTAAGCTCACACTCTGATCCACTGGGGAAGGAGCCCCACACTGTTGTGTCTCACACCTCTCCACAGCAGCTGCCTGAAGAAAATGTTTTAAAAGGTCTTGCCCAACTCTGGGAGTCTATTGTATTTCTTAACTGTTTTTATGGTTTTACGAAAAGGGAGGAAACCAAAACATAGAGCAATGCATTTTCCTAACTTACCAGTGTAGAAAACTCAAAACCATTTCATGACTATGAAGTTATAAATTTACAAATGTGCATATATTACAATTTGGATTCATTAACAGAAACACTGATACAGAATTTTGCTTGACTACATAAGCCTAGACCGTACATAATTTTAAGCATTGATGATTGATGGAAAACTGAATATTACTTGCTGATTTCTACTATTCACTCAAATGTTCATAAACCTTTATTAGCCAAAATTACAGGAAAACCTACTTTATCTTCTACAAAATATTATAGAGTGGTGGACACTTTCTGTAATTTAACTATTTATTTGCTTTATAGTGAATACTTTTCTTTCTTTTTTAACTTTTCCTCAATGATTCTCAACAGCAATTAGAATTGTAAATAGAGTTACCTCTCTCGACATAATAAAATAGAACTGGATAAGCAGTAATTTCTAAAAGAGCTGTCCAAACAAGGTCCAGGAAAATCATCTAGGGACTGCATAACTCATCACCCAAATTTACTTCTCACAATACATTTGGTAATAATCTCCTTTTTTCCTGCTATCTAGAAAATGTAAAAATAAAAATGTCCTAATATTTTTATTCTTTGGAGCAAACCAGGCTGCTGATTCTTTCCTTTATACTATGTAGAGGGTTTCTCCTCTACGCAGGGTCTTGACAGAAACACCGACTCACTTAGTGTCATGGGAAGTAGGCTGTGATTTTCACATCTCTTTGCAACTCCACAGAAAAGGATGATTGAAGGAAAATAAAAATGTCTTATCTTTTTCAGCTTATAGCTGGATTTCACTAGTCTTGTTTACAGTAGTAATGCCACTGAAGCTGAAATATGAGTTCAGTTTTGGTAATGTGTAAGATACGGTCCAGCAGATTTTTTCCATCGCAAGACCATGCCTTACAAACTCCCTGTAGGAAACCAGGCATTAGACATGGAGTGCTTAACATTTAAAGCTACAGTGGATAAATAAAAAAAATTTTAAAAAGCTGTGCATACTTCCATGTAATATTAAGAGCAATAAGACCTCAATGAAAAGTGCTTGTCCATTAATAAAAAGTAACATGAATGTCTCTTGATGCTAATTTTCTCTGAAGCCATAAAACCTGTATCAAATATGGGCAGAGTATGACAAGCTCCTTGCTAAATGTCAAGGAAATGGTCAGATATTTGTAAACATGATCTGAGGAGGCTGTCAAATAGATGGTGCAATGCAACCAACTGCAATCAAAAATGCGAAGTGGTATGTAATTTCATATCCAAATACATGTAAATAGCAAAACTACCTAGCTCCCAAAGATACTTATTTTAATGTTTATAGGGTTTGAAATAGTGGGGTTTTTTCTTTGAATTGATTTTTTTTTCTTTGAATTGACACTAATCTGGTAGTTATGTGAGAAGCTGTTAATGTCAAACAGGATTAACATATCAGTAAAAAGTCAAACCACAACTTTTTTTTCTTTCTATAGCCATTCTTCATTCATTCCTCTTGTCAACATATGACCCTTCATGCCACATTTTCTTTCACTCAGTGTCTTACCTTAACTGGTCATATTAAGTCTCTATGAATTCTTCTGTATGAGAGAAATTAAATGCATATCAGCTAGGTTGAAGCTTCCTGAAATTTCAGCACTGCCTATGCTCACACAAAGACAGGAAAAAAGACAAGTTTTGCAAAAAAAGACTTCCAATAAAAGCAAGTGCTTTGTTTTTCAGTATATTCCTGGATTGATGTTTCTGATAATAAAGTCAATTTCCCTTTCCATTTTTATTGTCTTCGACTTGTTCTACCCCTCAACACACTAGTTAGTATCAAAATTTCTTACAGTCTCTTTATTGCATAAATGAATACAATGTGTTCATGGGGGCCATCAAATCCCCTTCATAAAGTTCACTAAATGTTATGCCAGCAAGTGCCAGCAAGTTGAAAGCCTCTGCTAAACTTAAAGTGGAAGAGTTGATATTTCATTACCATATTCCCAAATCACCCAGTTCTCTGATATGCAGCTTCTTAAACTATGCACTCCTACCATTCATTATTTTGCATTATTTTTTGAATGCTTGTATATATAAAAGGTCAGACTTAAAGTAAAATCAGGCCATATATAATGAGTTGTCTCTATTAATAAATATTGCAAGACAATCAAAACAGTTCCAAAGAGCAAAACAGCTGACACCAATGACCTGATGTCCACACTATCTGCATTTCAGCCCTATTACTTCAGTTGGCTGCAATCTGCTCCTGTAGACTGAAAACCCATTAACACCATCTTCTGCCTCAGTTTCATCTGAAAGCAATCAATTTTGCACACTTTAAGCTTTTAATATGATTGAGCCAAACTCAGCAGACAGAAGATTTGCTACAAAAGCACACTTCTAATCTAAACCAAAACACTAACATGGGTGAAGCCAGTTTCACCTCTCATTTTCGTCTGTGATGTGGCTTCTTATAGTAAGTCTGGTGATTAATGTTGCAGTGCCAGCATTCCCTTAAAAAAATCAATATAAACATAATTAAGAAGAAAATTAGTAAGTCTCAGAATTTGAGTAATGTTTTCTTTTTCACTTATTAAGATTTCCAGTTCTAAGTTCTCTCAACAGACATCTATCACACATTCCAAAATATATAAAAAACGTCCCCTAAGAAGAATGTCTGCCTAGTAAAATAGATTTTGAATGATTTAATGCTGAAAATGGCCAGTCTGATATAAAATTCAATATTACCTTCTTTATATAACAAGCACAGATGTCCAAAGTTAAGGAAAGCATAGTTTTGAACAATTTTACCTAACAGTAAGGTTTAGACTAGGAAATTTATTAAAAAAAATCTTCAAAAAATTAGTTTAATAATGACAAGTGTAATTTATAATTATTAAACAGGAGTAAGATACAAACTTAAATTCTACTTATTTGTTTCCATGATTTTTCTTGAATTTTTCTTGTTTTCCAAAGTGTTTTGTTTGTGGATTGTCTTTTTATTTGTTGTTTTTTGTTTGTTTCTTTTTTTATCCTTAAGTTGAAATGGGCTTTGTATTCTACATGTGGGATCATTGGAATGGGAAAAAAACCCCAACTAGCAAACAAACAAAAAGCACCTCACATTAATATGTTTTATTTTAAACTGCAAAGGGTTTTAACAATGTTCATTTACACAAACAGACTGAAGTTTAAATTATCAAGTAAAAAACCTCTTATAATTTGCTGATAGACTTCTCAGCATCAAACCTAGCAGCTCTAGGTATAGGCTTAAAAACAAGCAGCCCATCTCGTATTTGGATGGAAATTTACCTATGAGATGATTGCACAGTAAGAAGCACAAAAACATACAAAATTATGGGCAATTGGCTTTCTGCAGATCATCTCATAACACCAGTGTCACAGAGCCTTCCCATAAAAAACAATTCTGCTTTTATGTTATGATTATTGATACTGTTGTGGGTGGTTACATGAATTGTAGAAAGATTTTACTTGGTGCTGGCAGAAACTGTGAATAATAAAACTAATTTGTAGGTTAAAAAAAGCTGACCCATCTTTTAAAGAGTTCTTAATTTGTTCAAACTTTCAATTAAACTTTGTTAAATGCAAGATTTTAAAAATTAGGCCTAGAATTTAATATATTTTCAGGTATATTTTACACTAGTCATTACTTGGGTTAAATATATATCAGTAATGGAATATATTATCTTATGGTATTATAGCTCTCTCTGCATCACTGAACTGCAACAGAGCAGAAGCAATTTCCAAACTGTCATTTTATGAAGATCATGCTTTGATTTTTGAAAATTCCACCTAATTTTAGTAATGGATGCATGTTTAGGATTATGATGGAAAAAATAGCACAATAAAAATCACTTTAATGGATTTCTCCTCATGTTTTTTTTAAGGTTAGAAATAAAATGCTATTGGTTGTTTAGCACTCTCATAGAAGCATTTGTTGAGGAGTGCTCCTTTTAGGGAAGTAAAATGACTGGAGAACTCCTCCAATTCCATTAATGCTAAATCAAAAGGTATTTTCTTCCCTTATTTCAGTTTGTTACCTAAGTTCAACTTGCTTTAAGCAGTAACTAAGGACTAACAGAAGTATCTAGTTTTGAAAAGTAGGCAGAAGATAACTTAGAGTGTAGATTAAATATAGAGAAAATAAGGGGCAGGAAGAAGACAGAACAGCAATACAAGTTTATGTATTGTCAGAAATGAGTGAACATGGATCTGTTTTGAAGTGAGGGGCTGTATAATATCACTACTAACTTGAGCACATGTAAACTATTTCTGGGCCATATGGAAAACAGAACTTAGGAACTTCATCCTGAAGATACATAGTCCTCTTTACTTTCTATTACTACAGAATATGAAACATGAATCCCTCACTAGGAGATTACTAGGCTGAGCTGGCATTTCTTTACCTACAATCAGAGGGTATCCACACCTATTCTTCATAAAAAGTAGAAGTCTTGAAATGTTGCAAAATCTCCAATATATTCCCAGCTAGTGAAGAAGTCTCATGAAGTGAGAAACAAAATTAAGTGTGTATAACTGTACTTAGGTTCATTATCCCACATCTGGCTACCCTGGAATAGACAGTAGTGGATGAAAGACAACAAAAACTTGTCTTAAAACATATGTTGAGATAACACATTAAAGCCTAAGCACTGTACAAAAATAGAGAGCCAGCGCAATACATATTCGCTTTGTTAATTCACTCATCAAGCCTTTGTCCACAGCTTAAAATTCCTAAAATGCAGTGCAGATAAAACAGCTGGTAATGTTTAATTAAAATATTCCTTCTGCTTTGGTGAAACTTATTTCTCTATTGAATCATATTCAGAAACATCTTCTTTGCTGAGAAACAATCAACAAAGGCAGCATTCCCAAGTGTGAGCTCTCTTCCCCACACCTAAGAAAATATCAGAGATATTTTTTGTTTTATTGTCAGCATACTACTGCAGAACAGAAGCCTTCAAAGCAGAACAATCAGTGAAGTTATTCTTTTCCTCATGAGCCCCCTTCAGAAGGATGTATTCAAGTTTTTGTAGAATCTTCAATCAGTCCCCAAACACGACTAGGATGAGAATGGAGGAATAACCAACTGCCACGCATTTTAAAAGAATCAGAAAACTTTAGTAACTTAATTTGGGTAGCTAACAGAACTGCAATTGAACAGATACTATGATGTTACTCAGATCACTGAAAGCTTACCATGGTAAGCTATTCCAAGCTTACCATTCACTAATTTCTTATATGCACATAGAGGAGTTTTTATGCAAATAGTTGAAGGTGACCCTTTGTGTAGATCTGTCGAAAGAAGAAAATACCACCTGCATGAATACCACCCTGCATATCAGAACCAAAACAGTGGACAGTAGTTCCTGAACATGTTACAGGACAGACTTTGATTACCCAACAATATTCGCACAACACTAGCAACTAATGTAATCAGAGTTCAATCTCTTCAAAAAAATTTCTGATTTGTCCAAGCTGTTCTTGCAGTGAAAGACTTGGTCATTTCCTATCCACTTAATAGCAAGCATAAGACCTGCAGCTCTGCTTTTGCCAAACCTACAAGTGTTTTGACATATTACCTCTTGCAAGTACAAACAACACAGAAACCATTTCCTCTCTGTGTGGCTCCTTAACATTACAGCAAATTACTGCTGCAAAATGATTTAGCAGTAGTGCTCTCCAGAGAGACGAGACAGAAAGACAGATGATGCAGCAGAAGCCTAGAAACCTTAAAAACAAATTAGATTTGAACTCTTTTTGAGATCAAACTCTATGTTATATCAGTTCAAAATAACATTTGTGTGATAGGTTTTTCAAAATCTAATGAAAAATGAGCTGCAAGTTTGATTTTCTTGACAATCCCATCTTAAGTATCATAATTCTAGATCTTGTGCAAAGCTCATAGCAAGCTAACACCTATCTTTAAAAAAAGGCCATGAATATGTCCTTTAAAAAGACCTTGCAACTAATGCTGTTCCTAGTCTGTAAACACAAAGCAGCCTACAACCCATCTTGACTTGAAAAAGCACAATGATTTAGAAACTATTTAAGAAGCTACAGAAAATTGTCAGAGCAGAGAAATAGATGCAAGAGAGTAGGCAGCAATCACTTAATTTGTACATTATAACCTTCAACCAATGCTTGGGCTGTTTAAAATGCAAATAAAGTTATTTTCAAAGAGAAAAACAAATCCTTGATAGGGATTCCATTTTATTCCTATGAGCATTTTCCAGATCAATACTCTACAGAAACTGAAAGTTCCTCCTCTCTCTTCTTCACCAGTTACATGTCATGTGCTGGATGAAATCAATTTCCCACTACCAACTTTCACAGGTGAAATCCTGTCAGCCATGGGATGAAGGTGTTTGAAGCACAATCAGCATAAGCAAAGATCTTTATCATAGATATAATTGTTTCACAAAAACTATCTATGCTCTGGCATAAACTAGGCTAGTAAAATTATATTATGCACTATGTTTACACTGTGATGCTTTATCATTGCAGCACAAGGCTGTGACTTCATTAAAAAACTGTGCAGACTGTCATACAACAGCAACCTTGGAAGAACACTCAGTTTGCAATTTCTGTATAGTGAGGATAATAAGAGAGTTTTTGGTATATCATGGCCTATGTACAAGTGCACATGGCAACTAGAATACAGTTTTCCTCAGGATGCACCAGCAGAAGAGCAAAAGACAAATCCTAGGAATACATCTTGAGAGAAGACAGAAACTGAGAATTGGAGATGGTGGAATATAGGAAATTAAGGGATGGAAAACTTTAAATCTACAACTAGATTTCAGGTTTATTCTTGAGTAAGGATAATTCAACATGCAATCTCTGCAGAAATTAAATGAGGATTGAAATAAAGGAAGAGGAAGCAGAATAGTCAAGAGTCGGATACAGTGAAACAAAGAATTGCTTTGAGTTAGGCTGAATAGACTAGAGAATTCTTTAAACATGGACAGCCCTTCTAGAGCACAGGGCAGTGATTACCTGTTTGCCCTCTCCCTGCATAGGAATTTCCATTTCTTGTTTTACTCATTGTTTGTAAAACTTCCCATCTTTCATAACTGCTGCTAATGTTTCACATAATAACATTGGGATTTTAAGTAATATGCTTCCTTTCCCCAGTCCTCCAAGATAAACATTTCAATAGGTGGACAAACTTGAGCATTTATTTTCTTAAAGTCTACTTCAAGATATAATAAAAAACTCTATATTTCTTAATATTCTTATTGTTTTAGAATCACCTGACTTGAATGTTTTCATTATTGTTGCTATTAGGTAAAGACAAAAAAAAATAATTAAGCAACAGATTGTGAATTTGAGTATTAGGTCCTTAGAAGAACTGATCTTCCTCTGCATTTATTTTAGAGAAAATCATCACAATACTGTTTTTGAAAACGTCAGCCATTCCAGTTATTCCCAGTTGAAATTATTGGCTTTTCTTGACCTCAATATACCTCTCTGAGGTTATATAAAATTGTCCCAGTACTGAAACAGGTATAAATTCAGTTAAAAGAATTTTCTTTAAAGTACTGGTTTTGCAAATATAAACCTTGGCTGAAACACAAAATGACATTTCCTCATTAAAATAATAGTTTCATTTCAGATAGACTAAGTAGTTTTAATTAATAAACATAATATTTGAAGACATTCAAATGAGGATTTTACTGAAATAATTATGAAAGTAGCATTCAGTTGTCTGGCTTTAAGAGAAGTGCTACTCATTCTGAATAGCAACAGAGCAATTAGAAGTGGTGGCTCATGAGGATTTCTGCACAGAATGCAGAAAAAGCAAGAATGGATCAGTTCTGTGCAAGACCTGATATAATTAGATTTTGGGTAAGTGTTTAACTTCATCTAATTTATGGCTTTATTTATATAACTAAGAGGATACAAGGCTTCAGTTTCACATTCAGGTGGAATAAGGAAAGTAGCCAGCATATTCACAAAACTTAAACATTCCTGGTTGGAAAATAGTATTTGTTCTCTTTGAACCATTTAGCAAACTGTTAAATGAGGGAGCATCAACACATGTTAGCTCTCTCAAACTGAGAATCAAGAAATGACTTGCAATTGGCTTTTAAGGGAACATCTTGGAATTTGCTGGAAGTTCATCCCTATCTTTCTCATTTTGCTGGTATATTACTCTGTTTCCTTTCACACAATCTCTGTATTTTCAGAGCCAAAAATCCTTTATAGAGGAGGCTAGTCAATCTAGGTTAAGGCCTTGAAGCCTCTGTGCATAATCTGACAAATAAAAACAGCTGCTCAGCATCCTCCTCCCATATCCAAATTAAAACATCCAATACAAACCCTCATTCACGCAGTTTCTCATTACCTCACTGAACAAAATTATTCTGGTGACATGAACAATTTAATGTTTAAGGACAAAGAATCTGCATCATTGCATGAGTAATGTGAGAATAAAAAATAGCCTTAACAAAAATATACTGTCAGCAGTTCATTCTCCAGAAAAACATCACAGCTTCTTCATTCTTGACTTTGTTGTTACTATTTAATATTGAAAGAAATTCTCTTAGTTTTCCCACTACAGAAATATAAAGCAAAGTAGTCATGTGTGACTCCTTCTTTACTGCCAAAAACTAAAGCACTAAAATCAATACTAGGATTGCAAAAGTTTTTTGTTCATACCTACCCTGAACGAGAATAGGTTAGCTAGCTTAACCAATTTTCTGCATACCTGAACAATCGCAGAAAGAAGATACGCAGATGTACAAAAACCAAAAACAAGCAAACGAACCAAACCAAACCAAACCAAAACCAAACCAAACCAAACAAAACAAACAAAAAAAAAACCCACAAAACAAGAGCAAAAAGAGGAAAAGCTTCTTCCACTTCCCATGCAGCTATTTTTCCCTGTCTTGGAGAAAAGTCTACTGTATGCCAATGTAGTATTACATTTTTCTTGGGTCCAGAAGAGAAATTAATTTATAAATAGTGTAAAGAGGAGACATATAGATGAACAAAAACACATGAGGAAAGAAGTAAGAAGAAATCTTGTAAAAGAAGAGGAAATTAGTGGCAGGTAGAGACATCAGTCAGAAATAAAAGCAGAAACCATGACACACAAGTAGCTAAGGAGTCTTTACAGCAGCAGAAACATACTGAGCTATTCTCAGCTTGGATATTCTACATCAAGGGATTCAAACAAGCACTAGGTTGTCAGGAATCTTGTAAGATAACATGCTTTAAGGTCTGTTATTATTTATGTCTTAATAAGTCTATGTGTTTATGGAGCTAAACAGAAAGCGTGTCAAACACCCAGAGTTCTCCTTTTTTCCTACGCAAACTAGAATTTGTACTTTCCCCTGAGGAGAGGGCAATACTTTGGAGGGCAATACTATCAGGACATTTTTGAAAAGAACCCAATGACCTTGCCACAGTCATTTGTTCAAAATCCCTAAATCAAAGTCTGAATCTAGATTTATAGAAGGTAAGTAATATGGAATACAATTATGCTCCCACTGTGACAATGAGAAAAATGTTACCCATTAGACTAAATCTTTAATCTCTTCATCACTGAGTGTATTTTTTTCTCCACAATTCAATTACAGATTTTTAAGTGAGATAATGTTCAGAGTAGCAGGAAATCAGATATCTTCTCTTCTTCCTAACATCCATCTAGTACTTGCTTTTAAATGTTCACATTTATATCTTTTGTAGCTTGGATATTGTAACTTGTTTATTATACCACTCAGTATTGTTCAAAACTACATTCTTAAGTAATCTTTCCATGAAGAAATTGAAAAGTTATGAAAAATTATTTAAAGTGAGTATCAAAATCTCCATAATGGAAAAGATGTCTATGGACACTTGTATGAAGATGCTGTGTTTCTGATCAAATGTGAAGTGTTTAAGAACAGACATATATGGGGGGTTATTACAATTGGTTTTGACTTCAAATGAATATTGCTGCAAACCATAGAAAACAATTTATTTTAAGAATTGTTTCAAGCTGCTCTTTAGTATCAGACAAATTTTAAACCTTTGTTTTTTCTTCAAACTCATCTGCCTGATTGGGAAGGTCTGGAAATGGATACTGAAAGATGGTTGCCATTCTTCTGTAGTGGTATGGAAAATGGAGAATAGTCTCAATTACTGTATTAATTTAGGCATTTTATGCAAGTACACCCTTCTAAAATCAACATTTTGATGCCCAAGAAATTAATCAGCTCTTAACAATGTGTCAACTGCCACTGCTTCTGAGCTTTCTCTAGATATTTGATCCCAGACCAGGTACACAATGGAGACTCTGAAAAGTAGAGACACATCATGCAGGGAAAAGGAGTATGGGCATGGGATCTTATGAAATGAGGCACTGGCATGTGCCCACAGCTATAAAATATTTACTAATGATTGAGGGGTTTGTTGCGGGTCTTTTGGCTTTCTGTGTTTTTCAAAAGAAGACGACCCAGGAGAAATCAAAAGCAGTTCTCAGAGTAACAAAGAACAGATAAATAGTATGTAAGTCAAAAAAAAGGCATAAAATTTTATATAACTTGGTTCTATAGACAAATGAAGGAATAGACAGCTGTAAAAGTACGTTAGGAAACAAAAATTTGATCCCAAGTAGAAGCTGAAGATTTAAAGAAGAAAACAGTAACCAGAACATCCATCATATTCCTGACAACAAAGGCTGCAGACTGACAGTGTTGCCATTTCCAGCAGTCTGAAGCTGCCAATGAGCTACTGAAACACGCTGAAACATTTTCATAATTACTAGTATGTTTTGTTTCGTTTGTGTGGCTGTCACCATTCCCATTTCAATGTAACCAATCCAGTCATCCTACTAAAATTATTATCTTCAACTTTCGTTAATGCTACTTACCGTATTCAGCACAAGTCAGGGGCTTGGCACTCAGCTGGGGTTATATAGAAGCATCTTGGTGAGGTCAGGGTGAAATTACCGAAGTAACAGAAGCTAAAAATCTGACCCCCAAGAGAAGATTTTCTTTGTATAACATTATTCGTTTCTATCTTGTGTAAATTTCTGTGTAAAAAAAAAAAAAAAAAAAAAAAAAAAAAAAAGAAACATCTTTCACTTTGGTTTTAAAGAATAGTCTTCAATGATGGCAAACACTTGATGTCCAACTGACATTAGTTGAAGTATATCCTGACTTCAGATGCATGTATAAATTAAAGCAGGAGAAGAGAAATTTCATAATACATTATGTAGAGACATTTGAGAGATACAACATTCTCTTCACATTTGCATGTGAGCAAACTTCTGTCACTGAAACTTGTCTGCATTTAAAGGCAAAGTTTCTAACATCTTATCACATCATATATTTTGGAGTTGACACCCTGTAAAATTCCCAGCAACTTCAATAGGGGCGGGTTTTCATTTTTGTTCATCTCCTTGAGCTAAAACAGGTTAGAAAATAGTTATGTGACTACTAGTAGATGACTGTTAGAATAAGACCAGCTCAGGCTGCAGAAAACTTAGACAAGTCATAAGACCCTCGACAGTGAGTTCAACAGAAAGTCCGTGGCCTTTATTAGTAATGGCAAATGCTTATTTACAGGTCCACAGGCTCCTAATACAGGCACTGACCCAGAACCAGAAATACCTTAGTGTCGCTGTAAATTTTACAGACCTGCTTCTTAACCTAAACTTTTGAAAATTTAGTTGTATAAACATTACAAAATTATTCATGAATATGTATGGGAGTTCTGGAAAAAATATATTAACTACATTTGAATACCTTTGCTTTTTGAAAACGTTAAAGTTGGCCCTTCAGTTTTTGTATAATATCCTTACCAGTTGAATGTCTACAGTCCTACTGAGCAAGGTGGTATATGGATTTTAAAGAGAACATGTGGTGTTCCTAGGAAAAGCCAGAAGACTTGAATCCCTAAGGGCAACATGTCTAGGAAAAGTAATTGTTATACAGGACCTATGGTATTTGGTTACGTTTTACAATATACAATACATAAAAATTACTACTTCAGCTAGTAAACCAACTAGCTGAGAGAAACTATCAATATATATTTTAAAATCTGTTAGGCAAGACAACTATTTGGTCACTACTGTGAAACTTTAGTTTTGCACATCACCTTCTTCTGTTAAAATTAACAAAACCCTGCTGTTCATTAACAAAATCTATTGACAAAGAGCAGTTCATAAGCTAACAGCAATTGAACAATCTTCACTATTATATTCTAACAAAGATTTCCAGAAGTCTAAAATTAGATCACTAAAACTATCTCATATTTAAGTGATCTCAGTTATAAAAACACTTCAACAACCATCAGAAGTGTAGGTCTCAAAGAACTCCAGTACTGTTAACCAAGAACAGGATTCTGCCTGTTCATGGGTAACTTAGTTTAAATAAGCTCTGTGCAGCAAACACAAATTATTGGAAATATTCAGTGATCTTACCTCCAAGGGTGCTAGTGGCTGTCATTCTAATAATGATCTTTATCCCTATAATACTTCAAAGGGTGGGATTAGTTTGGTTTGGTTTGTTTTCTAATATGGCTGCCATGAACTTGTTCCTTGCTTTCATGTTAGTACCAAATACTGTCTTGCCCTTCATTTGCATGGATCTACCAGATGTAATAAATCAGCTCAGACATTTTAGAATATAATGAAGCACACGATTAATTATGGGAAAACTTTTTTTGTCGTCTATTGCCAAGTTTAGGTCAATAAGATTGATACTAAGAAGAGTATTGTTGCTGCAGGGAGTTCTCAAGGCTAAAACACCCTATTTCGTGTTCATTAAGGTTCCAAGTTCTTTTTCCCTTTTCCTTCACAATAATTATATCTATATACCACAGAAACCCTGTTTGGAGTGTGTTTCTTCTCCCTGATTGGATCCAAATGAAAAGCTGCCTTTCTCTGTGGGCTGCTTTCTTTTTCCTGCCTAATCAGAAGCATGGCCTGAATCCTAATTACAAGTTAGGGCCTTAATGAATGAACTTCAAGAATATTAATTTAATGCTTGAAACACCAGCAAATAGAGTGAATGTTTTATTTGTAGCTTGCTTCATGAAGTCTCCTTATAACAGCATTAGAATTTAAGATTTAAAATGAGAATGTGGTGAAAAACTGCATTTATTTTTTGATAAGAAGAAATTAGTAGAGACTTAAAAACATGTGGAGATGAATGAAGAGGGAGAAAAGGAAGTTAGCTATAATAAAACTGCAACTTTAAAATTACCTCACACATTTTAAATTATTTTTACCCATGACAGTAAAATCTAAGTCACAAAAACGGGTATTGCTGTTAATTTTTCAGGTAAAATTCATTACTCAAGTGCACTTGAATTTATGTTTACTGAACAGTCAGCTTATGCCGGCAGTCTTGGTGTCCAGTGAAAATTTGGGTTTTCTTCTAGAGAACTGAATTACCTGAAAAAGCTGGGGCTTTTGAACACCTCCAGAAGGAGATTCCATGTGTTTCTCTAGTTTGAGTGCAAAACTTGAGTGAATACTCCCTCTATGGGCATTCAACAGCTTTCACTGGGCTAAGGGCATTAATTGGTCATAATGATAGTGGAGATCCTAAGGAGCAGAGGTTTTCTCAAGAAGTTAATCTCTAGATAGCTTCTTTCCCAATAGGAATTTTTTTCTATGCTGTCAATGAACAGCAAGTCTATAAGAACAGGTCTTTTGCTCAAAAGTTACTGCCCTCCTCACTGAATTTTTTTTTGCTTCTTTTGTTTCTTTACTAGGTTTCTTAATAAAAACCTTATTTTACCTTAGCCAAAAACGTTGAAAAATTTTGATATAGCTCTCTAATCATTCTGTCAATTCTTTTAAACATTGTATAGGAGATTAGTTCACCTTTTTTTATTTTTTTAATTGATTTTTAAAGAGCAGGGAAAGAAAATGTCTCTTTTTTTGAGGTGGTAGATGAAAAACGGAAACTAAGATTTGAAATCTGGTGCATCAGGACTTGGCTACAACCAGCTTTAGAGTTTGAGCAGATACCAGTGGGATTAGCTGCTAGGGCTTAGACAGAAGTTTTACAAATGCTATTCATTAAACATTTTCACCACTTGAACATGTTTTTCTCTTGGAGAACTTCTTGATCATCATACAAACACCTCTCTTTTCTCTTTGCTTTTGTTGATATTTTAGGCACTTTTGTTTTGGTTGGTTGTTTTTTTGCTTTTGTTTTGGTTTGGTTTGGGTTTTGGTTTTTGTTTTTGTTTTTGTTTTTTTTTTGTTTGGGGAAAATTAGCATAATGTTGCACAAAGTAGAGAGATGAGACTGTTCGTTTGTACTTGTCAAGGCACAGGGACCAAGTAAGGTCTATATGGAATGATTTTAAAGTCAAGCTATATGACTGTTTACCCTGTGAAAAGTTAGGAAAAGAAATATGTTTATGACTACAGAACTCGAATGCATTAATTAGCTAACAGGAGTTAACACAGAAATTGCAGGTTTTTTCTACAGAGAAACCTCAGTCCCCTGTGTTCCATTTAATTAATGCTGATCTATGTTTGCTGTTGAAGAATAGGCAGGAATTTGGTTTTCTGTAGTGGCTTTACTTTAAATTTCATTCTGTGAGCAAAAGGAAGAAAATAAGAAAACTCTTAATATTGTCAATAATTGTTAAATTATATGAAAATCTAAACATTCCCCCAGCTATACTCTTGCAGTCCCACTGTGGAGTTTTGCCCTTGCAGTCCCACTATGGAGTTTTACCCTTGAGTGGATTAATTAAAACCATTGAGTTATGTTTCTATTGAAGTTTTTCATAAATTTCTGTCTTCAATGCAATTGTCCCATCCCTCTGAACCCATTGAAACCCATCACACTGATGTCTGTGACAAAGAGGCCTTCTAAGCAAATCAGATAACTATTTCCAAATAAACTGAAGTTTGCCCTTCAACCTGAGTCCATATATTTATAGGAATTACTGGAGATGGGCAGTGAGACACTCTAAACACAACTATGACACAATTTATTTTACCTGTATCTGTCTGCATTTAATCTGTACTACTGTCTTGAGAAATCACATGTAAGTTCTTCTTTCAGGTGACACTAAATTCCTTTCTGCTTGCTTAAAGTTTTTTTCATGTTCTGCTTCTTTCAAAAGTGCTCTCCATTTCTGTATCCTCACAGGAAAATAATATCCATGATCCAAAGTCAATGGACCCTCCAAAATTGTTTCTTATTACACAAAATTGAAAATAACTTTTTATTACAATTGATTTAAATTGGATCACTATTCATGGTTATCCAAGTTAGGGGAGTGAAAATATAGGCTGAGTTAATAAATAGCTAATATGGTCCTTTTGAAGAGTGTTATGACTTCAAGCATCCACAGATTCTTATACAAAACAGCTGTTGAAAAGACTAACCATAAAACTATCAGTGTTTACAAGATTTTTATTATACAAACTTAATGGTTCCCATGGTTTTAATGCACTGCAAAATAGTCTTTCCTATTCTATATGAACACAAAGCACATCTCCCCAAAGGGACTTTTCTTCCTACAAGTTACCAGTGCAATCAAAACTAGTGATGCATTTTATTACATTACTGCTTCTTGAAGAAATGTGTTATTGTAATATTTCTTAAATATTTCCTGCTGGCAATGCAAAGAATAACTATCTAATAAAATTTAGTAGTGTGTTCTTGCAAACATGATTAAAAAATGTATAGTAGACTAGCAAATATTTTTTTTTAAAAACTTACCACTAAAAAATAATATCTTAGGGCTCAACTACTGACCTTCTACCATCCTGTTTTTACCTCATGCATCTCTCACATTCTCCTCAGAAAAACATGTGCAGGAATTTCTTGTTGAAATTCATAAAAAAGATATTTGAAGTGTAAAATAAGCTGGTCATGTCTGCTGTACTGCATATATAAAATACATATACATATATATATATAAACACTGTAAAATTTAACATTGCACTAATGTATAATTAAAAGCTTTAGAAAATTTGGTGATGAAAATCGCTATGAGAAGAGATAAAACTTCCTAAAACATAGAAGATTATTTTTAAGAATAAAAAACAATGTGAATGTTAACACAGGTTTATTTTGGCTTACTAAGATTTATCTCTAGAGAACAATTAAGAACAGGAAACCAATTTGGAGCTTCTGATGTTATGCATATGTTGGCAAATAGCAACACTAGTTTCTATTACATGTACAAGTAGATTTGTGCAGCAAAACAATTGGTGCTGAGGACTTGGTGTTCACAGTATGTATATTTATACAGTTTTTATTCCTCAGTATCTCTAGCCTGGCCTTGAGTTTGCCTGTTATTATTTGGAGGGCATTAGGCACAATTCGGTAGTTCATCTTTCAATTTAGTTTAATCTATCCAGTCTGCGTGTTTTCAGGGTGCTCCACAAAGCGTTACAAGGGAGAACAATCAAGACATTAATTTCCAAAGCTGCCTCTTACTTGTTAATAAAACACTGATGTAGATGCACTTCAAATTTCTTATAAGTGCAATTTTGGTTCAATAGCTAAGGAAATAGTTTAATAACATAACATGCAGGATGTATTGGCTTTGCATGGCAAAGTGTTGCTAGCAGTGGGACTACAGAGGTGGCTTCTGTGAGAAGCTGCCAGAAGCTTCCCTCTCTTCCAACAGAACCAATGCCAGCTGGCTCCAAGACAGATTTGCTACAGGCCAAGGCAGAGTCCCTCAGTGATGGTGGTACCACCTCTGAGATAAGAGATTTAAGAAGAGGAAAGGAAAAAAACAACTTGCTGCAGAACAGCAGTGGGAGAAGTCTGAATATGTGAGAGAAATAGCCCTGCATGCACTAAGGTCATTAAAGAAGGAGGGGGAGGAGGTGCTCCAGGCATCAGAGCTCCATGAGAGCTCCATGGCAGAGCAGAGATCAGCCTGCAGCCCCTGGAGAACACCACACTGGAGCAGGTGGATGCCTGAAGAGGCTGTGACCTCTTGGGAAGCCCACACTGGAGCAAAACATGACCTGCGGCCCCGTGGAGAGAGGAGCCCCTGCTGGAGCAGGTTTGCTGGCAGTACCTGAGACTCTGTTGGGGACCCAGACTGTTCCAGAAGGGCTGCATCCCTTTGAAGGGGTCTGTGCTGGAGCAGTTCGTGAAGAACTGCCTGTGGGAAGGGTTCACACTGGACAAGTTTGTGTAGGACTGTCTCCTGTGGGAGGGACTCCACATTGAAGGGGGGAAGAGTGTGGGGAATTTTTCCCCTGAGAAGGAAGGAGAAGTAGAAAGAAAATGTCACGAACTGATTTCAGCCTCCATTCCTCATCTCCCTTCACTGCGGGAGGGGAAAAGGTAAAGAAAATTTGGACTTAAGTAAAACTGGGAAGAAAGGAGGAGTGGGTGGGAAGGTGGTTTTAGATTTGATTTTTTTTTATTCCCTTACTCATTCCTGACTTGACTGATAATAAATTAAATTAATTTTTACCCCAAGTTGAATATGTTTTGCCCATGATGGTAACTGGTGAGTGGACTCTTTCTGCTCTTATCTCCACCCATGATCCCTTTTTTATATTTTCTCTTCCTGGCCCCGTTGAGGAGTTGAATGATGGAGTAGCTTTGGTGTGTACCTGACATCCAGCCAGGGTCAACCCACCATAGAAGACTAACAGACCTATATGAAATACAATGGGTTTAGTTTTGACGGGGGGGGAAGGGGGTGTTGTGTTAGTGTTCTGTTTTTTTGGTTTTGTGTTTTAAAGAGATGGATTTTGTTGTAACTAGAAGAAACTTTTTCAAGAGAAGTGCATTTATCCAGTATAATAGCCTGGAATCTGTTCTTAAACACAAACTGGTTCCAATTGGCTCTGAACACTACGTTTCCCAGCTGTCCTTCTAAGGATAATTGGGCAATTAGCCTTTGTCTCTCACACTAATTACCAGCTCATCCTACCTGGTTGTTTCTCAAAGGAACTCAAACAGTCACAAGCAGAGAAAATAGGAAAATACAGCCTTTCATGAACATCAAATACATATATACCATTTACCAAACTACCCTCTCACAACCCATGTCTAGTGAAGGAGCACACCAGAGCACTTGGCCAGAGGGCTATCTAACAATGACTACCTAATTAGATGTAACTTTCTGCCATATGAAAATATTAGTAGCTCCCAATCCTGCGCGAAGTCTGGGCAGAAACAGCTCATATGTAGAGGCACTGCACGTGAGCGTATGTTTAGGGGAGGTAGTGATTTAAGACTATTAGAATACGAGTCTGGCAATAGAGAGTAAAATAGAGGGGTGGAAAAAGCAGAATACATTATATTTTTTCGTGGACATATATGATCATTCCCTGTGGAGCTAAGACAAGCAGTTATTATTGCAGAGAGAAGAGAGAAAAAAAAAATAAATAAAAATGAAGCCTTCTTTCTCCTTGTCTTCCTGCGCACACCCACTGAAGACACTGTTTGGAAATCCTTATAAGCTGATGAAAAAAAAAAATTGTCAGAAGAGCAGGTCCTTCCTAAAAATTTCTGACTTTTCCACTTTTGATTCTTAATTCTCAGGAATAATTGGGCAGAAAATGTTAGCTATACACAAGTATTTTACTTAATATCACTTACTTTTAAAATGCAAGGCATGTAGCTCCACAGCATTGATAGGCTTTTGGAATATCACAATAAAACTTAGCTAATATTACAGAGATGTGCATGCGGACATTGTTCACAGAAGGTACAAAAAATATTAATAAATATGCTGGCTAAGCTTTGTTTGTTCTTTAGAAAAATGGAGTTCCTTCATGGTTTTCTTCCTACATTAACTATATGGAGCTTTTATTGTATGTCTGCCTGTATTCCAGAAATGCTGTGAAAAGTAAGTCAATTCAGCCTAAATTTTTCTATTCTTCCTGAACCAAGGGACTTTTTATTTGCCTTTTTTTTTTTCTTTGAAGTCTGCACTTTAGATCTTCAGAATGCTCCACTACGCAACAGTGGTTCAATAGCACGATATACCCCTGCAGGGTAAGGCTGGTTGCATGCTTCAACAAGTAGAACAGAGGAGAGGAGCTCTCATGGAGAGTACTGTGGAATTCATTGAGTGGCTACAGACAGAGTTCAGCAACCCTTGTGCTCCTGGAGGAATGCATTGCAGAAGCTGATGAGCTTTTCTGTAAATTTTATAGACTGCTGAGGTGAGAGTGGAGAGAAGGGGTCAGCTTTTCTAATGTTCTTCATGCTGTTTGGCCACTGAGATTGCATTCAATTACTTGGTTTGCTCATTGTAAGCCAGTGGGCTGAAACATGGGTGAGGTCATGGTTTGTAATAGTATATGGATCAATGCTTGCCATTTAGAAACTGGGCAAATTGGGTTAAAAGACACTACAAAAGTATGTCTGAGGAAAATAGAAGGCATATTTGCTCTTATTTCTTCTAATATCAGTATAGTGAATATTTTTGTTGATCGTGTTTTGTGGTTTTGGTTTTTTTGGAAGCGATGCCATAGAAATGGAGCTGAATAATATATAGAATGCTTCTGTTTAGCATAGATACAATTAATGTATAATGGAGACAAATAAAAGCAAACTCATTCTGTAGGGCTTTCATAAACAGAACAAACAATAATTTTGCGGCATTATGGTTTAGATCTCTCTCAGAAATACTGACAACATGGAAACATTAAAAAAAAGAAGAAAAACCCCAACTCTGTTATGCATTAATTTTATTATGATGATAGAATAGAACAGAACAGAACAGCCTGAGTAGGAAGGGACTCAAGGAGTGTCAAGTCCAATTCCTGGAAGTAAATAGGTATATTTTATCTTTTATGTTCAATCTTATATGAATGTTACAAACCATATTTGCTATACTATTCTTGACACTTTAGACTTCCTCCTGTTTTCCCCATTGAAAAGGGCTCCAGAATTTTCCCACTAGCTGTGATTCTGCATATTTCCCTCTTTTATACCTTTTCATATTTTGGTGTATCTTTTTAAAGATCACACACAACGTTAAAGAAAACTGTGTATCATGCATTTACACTGAAGCAATATGATATTTTCTGTTTCTCTTTTCCTTTTTTAATAACTTCTCACAATCTATTTGCCATTTTGATTGCCATGCAACACTGAGCTGATGTTCTCCGAGATCATAATCACTCAGCATAATTACTGAGAATATCACTGTATAGATCTACTTAGAATACATTTATTCAAGTATATCTCTTAACAATGATTTTTATCTACTCATTTTGTTACTCAGTATCATGAGATTATTCTGAAATCTTCAGTCCACTTTAGACTTGACTATCCTCAATAATACTGTATCCTTTGTTAGACAGACACATGATCATTTTATTCACTCCTTCTTCCTGGTCATTTGTCAGCATATTGAACTGTGCAGGCTCTTGTGCAGATTCCTCAAACCCTGACAGCTAGTAGCTGGCACAGTGTTGCATTCTCTTTGTTTCCCTTTTGAGAAGGGAGCTACATCTGATGATCAAAATCTGTGATAGAATAGCTTGCTTATTATTCACATAAACTCTTCTCATTTACTGCTGTACATGTAATTCAGAGACATGTTAGTAACATGGACCTCCAGGGAAACAAGACTGATAGAACTGTACATAAATAAACTTCAGTGTTATCTGTTGTGAATATCATGCATATCCTGTGATTATTGTACACCTCCAAGAAGATTCTCTGTTACAATAAACAAATATAAATGTTGTCTTGATGTGCAGAAAACCGGCTGTCAATATCTCCAAACCTGTCTAGAAGTTTCAGCTGGTTTTATAATTTTAATCACTTATTTCCAGATTAGGTTTCTGAAAGTAAGATCAAAATCAGTCATTTTGTTGTTGTAACTGGCTATATAATAGTTCATGTCTAAATAGTGCTCCCAAAACATGGTGACAGAGATGGACAACCTGTTCATAATTATGCAATTGCATCTTGCTTCTGGAGCTTCTCAGAAAGTTCCAATATGTTATTTTTTAAAAGTTTTGTTCTGTTTTAATCAGTGGCAGTACAGT
Source organism: Manacus vitellinus (assembly GCF_001715985.3). Classification (NCBI taxonomy): domain Eukaryota; kingdom Metazoa; phylum Chordata; class Aves; order Passeriformes; family Pipridae; genus Manacus; species Manacus vitellinus. Next base: position 19,821,548 of record NW_021940813.1, read on the forward strand.
GAAGATCCAGCACTCTTTCAGTCAACAAAAGTAGCATTACACTCAAAATTAGCTTGTTTCCTCCTGGAACATTCAGTAAATGCAAAGGTCTGAGTTTTGGATACAGTCTCAATAACAAACGAGGTGGGTATATATCAGATCCCATCATATTTTGTGAAAATTTTCAAGACCCTTAAGGTATATCTGAAGTATTGTGTTGCATTGTGGTCTCCACACCTCAAGAAGGACAAAGAGCTACTGGAGAGGGTCCAGTAGAAGTCACAAAGGTGATTAAGAGACTCGAGCATCTCTCTTATGAGGAGAGACTGAGGGAGCTGGGCCTGTTTAGTCGAGAAAAGAGAAGACTCAGAGGGGACCTCGTTAATGCATATAAATATCTTAAAGGTGGGTGCCAAGAGGATGGTGTCAAACTCTTTACAGTGGTGCCCAGGATGAGGAGCAATGCCCATAAGCTAAAATATGAGAAGTTTCATCTCAACATTAGGAAGAACTATTCTGTGATTCTGTGATTCTATGATTCTGTATTCAGAAGCTAGATTCAGCGTCTCACAATTTTTAAGCAAAACGTATCAGCTGCTCTAAAGTTTCTCTTCTTTTTAATTGTTTGGAACAAGTCATTAAGTTCAACCAATATTCATAAATGTCTGAACTTAAAATTGCTTTTTAATGTAACAAGTTTTTTAATTACATAAATCATTCTGATATCCATTTCAGAGTTCCGATGCTCATTGGAGAAACATACTTCCTTGGCAATTTATGCATAAAAGCATTCTTTTCAAATTACGAAATTGCACAAAATGACAGTTACTCAGATTTCCTTCATTTCATCTATCAAACTGGTGAAAATCAAGACCTACTTCACTGGAACCAGTGAAGCTAGATTAGATTGTTATGATATCTTGTTAAATAAAAAAGAGGGAAATATTCCTTTTCACAGTGCCTGAAATTTAGACTTAGGTTAAAGTATTGCAACCTCATTAGTCATAATGGGATTGCACAAGGGTTATTCATAGCAGAAATTTATCCAGTGTATCAGTGGTCCATTATGGATAAATGCTTTTAAAATTCCAGTAACTTTGTGCAGAATTCCCATTAGAAACACAGTAATGTGTGACACTATTTACCTCCTTTAAAGTTAAATTTTATAATTTTTTTACATTTATGGCAGTACATTTTATCCTTGAAAATATAAATCCTTTACCTTACAGTCATGCAGCACCAGCTTTCTTCAGTGAGCATGTTTCTGGTAGCACACCAAACTACAACACTCTCTGACTGTTCTAGATGGGAGCAAAATAATGCAAATCATGAATTTCCCTTTTTTGTAACAGTTGAAACAGATAAATGGAGGTTATCTGAAAAACTGAAACAGAGATCTCTAAAAATAATGCATCAAAGTTAGCTTTGTGCTGCTTTCTTTTCTCTGATTTGTTTTTATCATCCTTTTGTTAGTGCAGAACAAACTGTGGTGTTTTGTTCAGGGTACTTTGACTACAGAAGAAATCAAGCATGAAAAAGACTGTTACAATCTGAAAAAATTCTTGTTAAACTGAGGGGTCATTTATAACATAACCCATTATCTCTTGGCACTTGAACTTTCTCATCCTGAAATGGCATCTTGGCAGCAATGCTTATTATTAGATGATCAAGATTGATACTAAAAATGATAGTCCTCAATTTCTGATATTGACATTTTGGACTATGATTAAGAAGATATCAGAGAAACTACCTGAAATTCTGCTAGAGCCATGGACAGGTATTTCAAATGGGGAGGAAAATAAGTAATATATAAATGAAGTGGCAAGAAAAATTACATGCTGAACAAGAGAAGGCATTTAAGGGCCAAGAAACACATCTCATGTAATAGAAAATGCAAAGATAATAGTCTTTCTATCTGAAGAGCTACAAGAGATGAACGGATTGGAACTCAGAGACTTCCCTCTAAACATTGACAAAAATGTCATAAAAACACAGTTTTGAAACAGGACAGAAACAAAAATTACTAAATGTTATATTTTCTCAGAATTTTATCACAGAAAAAGGTTACTCATTCTATTCCATTTACTGTGCTGATTATTTACTATGGTCCTGATTTCGAGATTAACTTACAGAATATTTTCAGTTCAGGTGGGAAATATGGTTATAAGCTGTCCTGTGGACAAAAATCAGAGATCTTATTCCTAATTAGGGTATTTGTAATTTTATGGGCCACGTCATTAAACCACGTTTAAAGTTTCAGTTACTTTTATTTGGAATTCTATGTTCTGTGCCAGCAATAGCCTGGCCTGACCATGTTGCTAAAGCAACTAAGGGTGAGAGAGAGATATGATTGTATGAACCTTGGTTTAAACTGAATATTACTCTTATAAATTTACATAATTCAGACTAGGATTATTTATACTTGATTTCCACATTTCAGCTAATATATTGTAAATGTTATTCAGTTCAGGAAAGGGATTAAAATCTGTTGCCCATATTCACTGAAACAACAAACCGTTGATGACCTTTCCCTGTCATATTCTTTCATTTTCTTTGGACTTTGGAAAGTGGCAGAGAAATTGTTTATGTCAGATATGTTTTGACTGTTTTAACTATTTAAAATACAGCTTTTGCACCTGTTTTACAGAGGCTTAGTAATTTATAGCTATAGTATTTATTTTATATGTGATAGATGATAATGCATATAAGGAAATGGTATCTGTCTTTAGCTATTGATTAATTATGATTTTTGAGGTCAACAGGTATCTTGAAGTCTCCATTGCATTTATTGTTTATATTTGAAGATGTCCAAGGTTATAAAAGATAGCTTAGATGGGTCATTTTGCAACATTCGACTTTCCTTCTATTCCACTGCTGTGACAGACATTTCGTGTGAGAGACAGTCACATGAGACCACTCTCTAGATTTGAGTAAAATATGACACAGTACAAGATCATATTGCCCAATTTTTTTTTATTATCCTTGTTCATTACAAAAGTAGATGTTCTAGTCACACATCTTATTCATCTTTGACAGATGCTTATGTCAAGCCAGAATTTAACCCTTTCACTGACTGACTGCATAAGTTTTGAACATTATGAAAAACAGAAAATGAAATTAATACTTTTCTTAGTATGGTACTATTCTACATGCTCTGCTAAGTAGCCATGTTAAATTCTTCTTTTCGAGAGAAAAAAAAAAAAAGAGCACCAAAGGCAGAGGCTGTCTTCCTCTATTGCCTCGCATCCAAGACTCAGGAAGATAGTTCCTAAATATTAAAAATCACAGCAAGACAGCCAGAAGGAATAATGAGAAGAAAAATTTTCACAAAGACTTGAATGTGAAGACTTGGGACAGTGGAGCATGGGAGGGATGCAAGATAGATGAATTCCAGAAAGGGAGAATGAGGAAGGTGTGGAGGAAAACAGAAGAGGAATTTGGAATGGGAAGGAGACTAAAAGCTAGCAGAAGTAGAAGGGAGATCATGAGGAGAAAGGGTTCAAATAAGAAATTATGATGAACAGGTTTGGGGAATAATACCGTAGGAAGCAGTAGATAAGCTACCATTTGTTGTCTTAAAAAAAGATTGAGTGCTACTATACAAGACATCTGTTAGTAATGAAAAAGGCAGTGTTCTTCAACCCCTTGGCAAGAACACTGACTAATATGCTGTGCCCAGTGTGATGTTTTGCTTTTCTTTGTGATCTCTGTTTAATGTTTATAAATGTCGGAAGACCTCCAGAATGCCATGTCATTCACAATCTGCATGTTGGAAATTGAACTTAAAAAACTATTGGATTTTACATTTTAAATAAAAGGTTTTCTTGAGTTAGTCTACTTTTTTCACTTCAGTTTAAAACAGTATACAGCTATGAATATAGATTAGTATAACAGAAACAGTCTACATATACAAGATGACTTTTTGTAATAGTTATGTATACATGATGGTATTTAAACTAGGTAACTTTCCTATAGTTTGTTTCTATGAAATAAAAATTTATCCATATTGAGGACCTAATCCTCCTTTAAAGTATATATCATTAGGTGTTACTACTAGTGAGGAGTTGGAGATCAGTAAAATCAATAAAAACAAGAGAAATCGAAACTTTAATTCTTTAATTTAATTATTTATTCAGTCTGAGATATACATTCAGAAAAATACTTATGCAAATACATAAATAATTACGTGGATATGTCTACTAATTTTGGATTTACACAAATGATAAATTATTCCAGAAATTATAAATTGCAAGTGCCTTGGTGGTCACACTTTATCCATACCAGGGCTATATTCTGAGGTGGATTGAAAACTGACTGAATGGCCAGGCCCACAGATTGGTGATCAGTGGCACAGAGTCTAGTTGGAGCCAAAAACTAGCAGTGTACACCAGGGCAGGGGTCAATGATGGGGCAGAGTGTACTTGCAGCAAGTTTGATGACGACCACAAACTGTGAGGAGTGAGTGATACACCAGAGGGTCATGCAGCCACCCCAAGGGACCCCGGCAGGCTGGAGAAAGGGGCCAAAATAAACCACATGAAGAGAAAAATGCACCCAGGAGGAACAACCCCAGGCACCAGTACATGCTGGGGGCTGTCCAGGTGGAAAGGAGCTTGGCAAAATAGGTCCTGGGAATCCTAGTGGACACTGAGTTGAACTTGCACCAGCTTTCCTTTTTGCAAAGAAGGCTAATGGTACCCTGGTCTACAGCAGATGAAGTACTGCTAGCAGGTCATGGAACATGATCCTTTCCATCTCCTCAGCACTGATGAGGTCGCACATGGAGTGCTGTGTCCACTGTTGGGCTCCCCAGTACAAGAGAAATGTGGTCATACTGGAGAGAGTCCAGGAGAAGGCCACAAAAATGATTAAGGGACTGGAGCATTTCTCCCACGAGGAAAGGCTGAGAGAGCTGGCACCATTCATCCTGGAGAAGAGAAGGCTCAGGGGGATCTCATCAATACCTGAAGGAGAGTGCAAAGAGGACTGAACCAGGGTCTTTTCAGTGGTGCCCAGTGGCAGGACAAGAGAGAGGGGGTGCACACTGAAACACAGGAGGTTCCCTCTGAAGATCAGGAAATACTTTTTTACTTTGAGAGCAAGTGAGCACAGGCACAGGCTGCCCAGAGAAGCAGTAAAATCTTCTACCTTGGAGATATTTAAAAGCCATCTGGACATAGTTCTGGGAAACTGACTCTAGGTGGCTTGGACTCTAGGAAGATTGGATACCATGACTTTCAGAGCTGCCTTCAAATCTCAGCCACCCTGAGATTCTGTGAATTTGACCTGTTTTAAAGAGGAAGTAGAAGTGATGAATTAATGAAAAAGAAATTTATGTGGGAAGTAATATTTCCAAACTGTAGAATTTCTCATATAATCCAATGTAGAAAACAGTACATTTGATAATTTTTATTATTGCATTGTCCTTTTTAGATCTTAAAATGAAGGAACAACATTTCAATCAAAATATAATGCCTTGGCTTCCACTTATGCTTTCCAGATGGTTCATATTACTTTTTCTTTTTTTTTTTTTTTTTTTTAGGAATGTTACCTCCACATTTAAAATAAGTCTGCAGATATGAACAAATCTAATTGGGAATAATAATGGTAAAGGAGTTCACTGCTATGTTTTTCACCCTAAGACATATGTCCCAGGTTTTTTTGATCGAAGAAGACTCAGACTGTACAGAAAGCATTAAATTTTCTTGCTTACTAAATTCAAAAACCTCTGTTCTCACTTTTAAAAAAATCATATATCATATTAATATTTTATATTTATAGCAATTTACTGCATTCAAATTTGTTCAAGATTGTGAATAAGTGTTTGAGGTTATATTTCCCAGTGCATATTTGCATTTTACAAGCAGATACTAATAAAGGAAAAATATACTCACATAATTCTCAAATGTTCTTATAACGTTTGCTGTTTGGTGTATTAAAATTTTAAAAATATAATATAATATCTGAGAGACAGCTATTGTGGTTGAAACAGAAGCATAGTATTTGAGAAGTGATTCAGAAATCTCATGTAGTTTTCCTCTTAAATGTTTTCTTTGTAGCACTGGTTTAACATGTAGAGTTGTGTAGTTGATTTCGTCTGTTAGAGAGAATCAAAATAGCCTGCTTTGTGTATCTGCAACACCTCAGTGTCCCGGTACCATCCCTTGAATACATTATAAGTCCTCGAGTAATTCTGTGAAATAGAGAATGGATAAGAAAATGCAGAAATCTTGATTCTTAAAAGATACCTGTGGTGGAGTGTGCACGGTCATTACAAACTATTACTTGTATCACAGAATCACAGAAGGCTTGGGGTTGGAAGGGACCTTTGGAGATCATCTAGTCCAATTCCCTTGCCATGTCACCCTCTGAAGTCAATACATAGCGACTCAACTATAATTATTGAGTAATCTTGCCACTATAAGCTTTGAATTCCCTCACATAGCAAAAGCTATGAACTATAAACTTTGTCTGTTCTGTGTACAGCTTTAATGGAGAAAGTACAGCAAGCTATTAAGCAGAGCATTGTCCATTGCCCAGGCCTCCTATAAGTACTCTCCCTTACTCAAAAAACCCGCTTTTGTGTAGCAGGCATCAGTCAACAGTATTTAAATGTGTCCCATCACTGCAGAATAGGTAGGCAGCATCTGTTTATATGTGATCAAGCTGTTATTTTCAGTCGGCAGTTGCATGACATGTAAAGATCAATGGAATATGATGGATTCTGCATAGGAAGTTGATGAAGAAATGGATGACCAAGAGAAATAAGCTTACTTTCATTATATAAGGATATATGAATCAATAAAATAACTGAAAGATATAACAACATATTTTACACTCAGCCTCCTTCCAAATTCCTTTCTTATCTTGCAAAATGCTATTAGAAAAAAACATTTTCTACACAAAATAGAAGGAAAATTATACCAGTTTTATAGCATTTCAGAAAAGCATCTTAGAAACAATAGGAATGTAGCACTTATAGCAGCATATATAATTTGAATTCCGAGCAGAATGACTTCGTACTAATTTGAAAAATAAATAGTTGTTTATTTCTATGCTACTTTTCCAGGTGCTTCAAACAATTTGGCAAAAATGGATTATTAATTACATTGATCTTGCATGTCAGTTGACATGAGGGAAATATTTGCATTTCTAAATAATTTATGCATAAAAGTGGTTACACAAAACTCAGTCCTGTAGAACTGGAAATACCAGTCACCTAATGCACCTAACAAAAAAGAGAATTACATATAGGCAGATCTTCAATAATGTTTAGACTGCAGTTCACCTTTGGTAATTTTACAAATCAAAAACCTTTTCTTACACTGGAGAAAGATCTTATTACTCTGTTAGCTTTCAGTATTTCCTTCACCTAGGAGGCTGTTCCATTTACCTATTGTTTTGAATTTGGAGCAAATTAAACCACAAAAGAAAATCAGATCCTATTTCATATTCTCACAGGGCATTAATTGCTTCTTCCATAATCCAGCATCTGTTTCCAAAGTCCTAACCTAATTAAAAAAAAATAATTTTTTGAAAGGTGTTGAGTCTGTCCATGTATTCTGTACTTCACACTTGAAAGAGACTAATTTATTATTACCAAAAGTTTTTTGGAGTGTCAGAGAGGAGAAAGAAAAGCTTGATAAAAGGCAGGATATTTTATCATGAGTGGCAAGCTTTGCCAAAAAATATAAGCCACTGATAGCTAAGATATGAGATATTTTAATGAGAAGCATTAGGTGACCTTAATATAAATGTCACTATCACTTAGTTGCTGGAAGGAAAACTGATGCAACTGTGAATTGTCAGAATTCATTTCAGTCTGAAAACTAATTTCAAGTAAAACTTGTCTGAATTTCTTTTCGGATCACTTTCCATGAACATTTAATCTTAAGCAGTTGAAGTACATGAATGTAGGACCTAGTTCTTCTTTCATTTACTTCAGTTTTCAGCCTTGTGATTTAACTGGCTTCATGCAAGATCCTCCTAGTTTAACACAAGAGCAATAGAAAAAAGAATCAATTTCCAAACTGAAACCATGTGCATGGAAGTTAAGCGTTTATTTGTACAATTTGTGAATATTTTTTTAAAATATTATGTTAACTTACATTATTGGGATATTTTCAAAGAATTCTCCTGAAAAGGTGAATGAGAATTTTTTATTATTATTATTGCTTATTACTGTCTGCATTTTACAGACAATAGAAGAGCAGAAGTTTGAATAAATGACCTAGCATGACTCTTTCTCATTCTAACAGATCATCTACTTTTTCTGTTCCCCAGTTGTTTCATGTAGAAGCGTGATCCAATTTTTATCACTGTTCAGCTCTCTGCCCTCCCCCACTGCTTCTGCAGTGAGCAAACTTTGACTTCCTTACTACACTACTCCACTGTCATTCCTTATACACAAGTATTTCTTTAAGTGCAGGTGGTGAGTGGATGAGAAGATGTGTTTTACCTTATCAGATCTATTTCCCATTGCCTAGCCTAAATGTAAGCCAGAAGAGGAAAAAAAACTGATCTTTACTTAAAAAGCTTGTAGGTTGAAAGAATCACGATGTCTTTCATCTATGCAACCAAAAAGAAAGCCAAACACTAAAACCTAAGAAATCATATAATGCCGTAATCACTAAATCTGATAGCTCTTTAATTTTTTCTGAAATTTAATTTACAGGAGAGGCATTTTTCATCATTTCATGAGGAAGGAATCCTTAGAAAATATTGGCACAGTCCTCCACAATCTTACACAACTCTGTAGCTCCATAAACAGATTTAATGGTAGAAGGTTATTATTTAGTGTAAGGGAACTTGCTGAATGAGTGAGGGTCAAGAGCAATTTGGCACTTAAGAAAGCAATAGGTAGATAAGCCAAAAATATCAAGGAGAGCAATATAAACTGTGATGCAGCTCCCACACAGTAATAAATAAGTTATGATATGATACTACCTTTAAGGAAAGAACAGCCATTTTTCCTAGTCCACAAGACCTTCATAAGACATTTAAGAGGGAGAATAATGCTAATGATGAGTTCAAAGCAGAGTCAGTGCATGGACTGTATTTGAACAACCTTAGGCATCCACATGACTAATTTTCACTAAGAAAGATATGTAGCAGACAGCATAAATAAGACATTTATGCAGAAAATCCATCCAGGGTGCAAATGTCCCACAAGAAATTAAGTTTTATTCTGAGGGTGAGATCATTGAGATCTCAAGTGCGAAAATAAATCACTCCCAAAGTTTTTTCACAGTCTGACAAAAGTAAAAGAGTTCAAAATCATCAAGCTCAAAATTTCAGACTAAGCTTTGCAGGACTAAATAAAGGAATATATAACTACTGGTACCATCTTATCTTCAGTATGGTTTGACAATTATTGTCACAAATTTAAATTTGTGTTAGAAGGTATTTGGTAGAGTCTTTCATGTCATTTACAGGATCCACCTCACAGCAGGTAATACCTGCGATATACCCTCTGCCTAAAACAGGAGACTGAAAGATGACTAAAGATAGAAATATGTACATGCAAGTGATAGTGGCTACATAACTATACTCAGACTGAAACGTGGTTAACATGCCAAAATGATCATTCATTACTTTCTCTATCAAGGTGTACCCCATGCACTAGGAACACCACCACCAAATTTTCCTGCAGTTGTAGGTGTGCCTTCTGATCTTGAGCATATACAGGCTGAAGAAAACAAATGATTATTTAATATTAGTGCATCACTAACTGTCGGACCCACATTTGGCAAGTGGTTGGGCAGATTGTCTCATCTCAGCTTTGTTAGTGTTAGGCAATCACAGTATGCCAGAGCAACTGCATGGCATGAACTGCTCATGTCATCATCTTTCCTTTAATGCCATCAATATTTAAAAAATTACAACTTTCATCTATCTACATATATATGATTACTTTTTGTCTTTTCAGAGAAACCCAAGCTTCAAGATCTTTTTGAGGACATTGCTCTGAAACATGGGGAGCCGATCTCCTTAGAACACAGTACTCCAGAAGAGATTGCACGTATAAACAGCCACATCCTGAACTGTTCAAAAAGTTTCAGTTTACTGCATCTGCATTTTGCTGTTGCTTTATCTCTACCACTTCAAGGAATCACTCTCCAGATGGCTACAGGTTTACAGGGATGAAAATAAGATAGACACTTAAAGAGTGGCAAGAAGAAGTACAGGTTTGTTCTGATTTATTATGCTGCAGTTCTTATAAATGGTGTCTGCCCAACTGATGTGCTTGCTAGGAAGCATCTCCATACGTCAGTTCAGGGAAGCTCATTAGAGGTAATAGAGTACATCCTTGGAAGCTCGACTCTTCAGAAAAAGAGAGACTATTTGGAATAGTGAAAGAAAAATGATGACAGACAACCCAAGGCAAAGTTATCTCATGAGTTTTAAGTATGGCTCACTAATATACATGCTCATGCCTAGTCATAAGGAGTCTCTTCCTTCCCTGAGATAGTATATTGTAAGTTATTCAGAAGAAATCCAATGGAATTGAATGACTATTCAGACAGTGCCTTCTGGCCCTGCATTTGCACTGACTGCTCCACTTCATTCAGTTAAAAGTGGTCATGAGGTGAAACCACTCCCGGCACTGACTTCTAAACCCATTTGTGTATTGTTCTTATTTTTTTCCTCTAAATCTCAATTCAGCTCCTCAAAAATAGGATATATGTGTTAATAAAATCTAGACTAAAATATTCCAATTCAGGCATGTAAGGATTTTGTCTTACTCTGCTCCAGAGTTTCAATTCATCAAAAGGGCATGCTGAAAGTTAAAGATGCATTTCACAAGAACTGCAAAATAAATTTTTACATAAGCACTAAAAGCGTTACTTCCACCTGTTTCAATTCTTTCACTTCTAATTTTTGGGATTCATGCCAAGACTGACCAAACAGTTAACTCCAGCACTGAGGAGCAGACAGCTTAATATTGAAGTCAATATTTTAAAAGTGAAGTGGAAAGAGACAAAGTTGCCTTCGGATAATCAAAAAACACAATATCAGCAGCAGCTGCCCAAAACAGAAATGGCTTATTACTAACTGTTATGCTTTAGTGTAAAATAATCCCTACACAAAACCATATTCAGTGGCAGAGGCAGGGTTTCAGTTCCAAATGCTTCTATAAATCAAGTAAATTCCATGAACTGCTGGAATGTAAATGGGGAAGCTGACATGAATTACAGTCTAACAGGGGTATTGAATCCTTAAATGAACTGTACGGTCACATTTTTAATGGCAGAAAGCTGAAGCCAGGCATAATAAAAATAATTGAAATTAGGTTTTGAATACATTAATCTAGATGAGAAGTGCTTTAAAGAACAAGTGAAGCAGAAAAACAGCCAGAATCTATGTGGCATTTACTTGTAGATATCATATACTTCTGATATTGTTAGTTACCATTAGTAAAATATGAAAAACTAGAAGGAAAAAAACCCACACTTGTAAAATATTTTTATTACATTGAAATTAAGGGAAAAAGTATGGAACTACCACCTTACAGTGACCAGTGATAACTGCATTCTGTCACAGGATGAGTCATTCCCTAGAGAAACAGGTGAGGCAAAGAAGTGAAAGGACCAAATGACAAAGGGGACACTGGCAACCCATTAGGCTTGCTGGAATATACTACAAGAGACTACAAGGAAAATGTAGAATATCAATCTGAGTTTCAGATCACAGAAAAGAATAATGAGGACTTTCTTAGTTCAGAAACTCTAACCTGAACAGAGATCCTCCCCAAAACACTACTATCTGCAGGAATAAAATCACTTAAAGCAACACAGGAAATAGAACTGATGATCGATACCATTCAAGACCAGAAAGATCATCTAATGAGCCTTGTTGCTGAATTTCAGGTTTAGACTGGATTCCAGGTTTAGACTTAAATACCTACATTAAAAAAATTCTTTTCTGTCATTCAGAGATCCTTTACATTCAGCCCTACCTCTTTTCTGTAGCCTGAGTCTGTATTTTGGTTTCAAAGCAGTTCAGTTCTTTGCTGTCTCAGTGAAGAAGCTCTTGAGAAGCAATGTTATAGCAGAAGGACACACTATATAGTGTTAAGAAGAGGCCTGTGTGTATATATCTGTATATATGTTTCTGTTTCTTAAATTTGCCCTGCCCAGAAGACACTGTCAAGGGCAAGATTTCCTTTCTAAATTCATACTTTCATATACATATCTTTCATTTTGTCCCTATGAATAGCTTAACCCTCAGCTGCCCTTAGTTTCTGATCTTAGAATAGCTGGTAGCTACATTATGAGAAAATCAGGATGTCAATATGTGTATTTCTTAGGAGCATTCAAGCCAGAAACGTGATTTCTAATTTAAGGCTATCATGGTCTTAAAATAGAAACCTCCTCAAGCTCTGCCAGATCTGAATAAGTAAATTGTTCAGTTCACTTATATCTAGGTCGACCTGACTGAGTCAGATATTTTAAGACTGTCAAGGAGGAAACAAAAATTAAAAATGCTCTAGCCCCTCCATGTTACTACAGCACTGTATTTCAGTCTTCTATAATTTAAAATTAGAGCTTTATTGAACATGCATTAAACTTAAAATAATTTATTATATTTACAAACAAATATGTAATTACACTTAATAAAATGACCAGCAGAGAAGTTAGCCTCAGCATACAAACTACAAGGAAAGCTTCAACATGAGAAAAGAAGTCAGGACAGTCAGGATATCTATCTGCTGTCAGTCACACTGATGATGTGGGAGAAAAAACTGGGTGGAAATTAAATCAGAGAAACAGAAGGATTTACGAACTAAAAGCACTAATCTGAAGCATTAATCAGAAGGGAAAGAAGTGGGGTAGCTGCTGCCCCTAGAAGTATGTAGAGTAAGACGGGTGCTCTCTGTATATTATAGGAGCAACACAGAAAAGAAATTCAGTTTTATTTTTTTTTTAATACGTTAATGGAACACATCTGTGCATTATCTTAGAAGTAGTGTTGTTTAGTCAGTATAGCAACAAAGCATGAAACAAAGTTTAAAGGGAGAACCAACTGGAAAAAGAGTAGATAAATGATTTGACACACAGGGGACTTTTGTAAAAGGTCTACAAGTCCGAAAGCTACCTGCTCTTCCCTGCTATATCAACTGTTTTAATAAAATTGCTACCTTTCCCTAAGAACTTTATCTTTGTAGTATTCTTGCCTGAACATCCTTGAATACATATGTTTGAGAATTTTCTTGTAAAACCACTGCTTCTTCACAACAAGCCTCAAAAAACAATACATCAGTATGTCCGTTATAAAGAATATACCCAAAGACTTTTTTATAAATTAGACATAACTGAGTGTCAGGTATTTAAAAATGTCTTTATTTTCCTGAGACCTAATGTTATTTGAAGTCTATAACTTCATTCTTGATGCACTTGGGATACTTTTTTTTTAAATCAAGGAATTTCAGAAATTTTCAGGGTGCACATCAAAGCACAGCCCTTAAGCTCAATGTTTTATCACTGTTTGTGTATGCTATCATTTGATATCCCAAACTACTACAGGTTCTGTAGCAACACTGGGCAGAGGGAAGGAAGATAACATATTGATCATAAATGACTGAGTCAGTTTAATAACCAAATTTCCCTGTTTGTATTTATACATGCATTTGACAAAGTTTTAAAGCAGAGAGCGAAGTATTACAATAGTCATTACTTACATGTTTTTCCCAATTATAAGTTGAATTGTATTATTGAAAATGGACATTTTAAGTATTTTCTAGTGTTTAGGTTGCATCTCCAGCTGAGCTAGACTTTTGTGTGCACATCGAAACATTTAGATGAACGATATTCTGAAGTGTTCTGAATTGTTATTGCAAATTCACTGTTTTGAAAAGGAGCTGAAACCCAGAAATGCCAGTGGAAACCTTTTGGCACTTCAACTCTGGCAATTACTGCCATAAGCAAAGACAGATACATTTGTTTCTGCCTTCAGCTGCTGCTCGGAAATCTGTTTCTGTTTTTACTCACGTATTTAGAGATCTTTAGCTAAGTCGTTGCTCTGAGTTTCCATAGTGATAACTAAAATATATATTAACACCAAACCTCAAGGCATATTTATCTTTGGCAATGCTTCATAAATTACTTTTTTCAGGAGCAGCTTTTCAAAACATATTTGCTCAGTTCAGTTCCCCACTTGATTTGTGATAGATACTTTTGATATAGCTGTGTTTATCTAGAAGAGATATTTCCCCCCTGCAAGATTCAGTGTGTTGATATTACTTCTCCTTTTTATCTATACTATCGAATGGTCTGAAGAGATGAAGCTTGTGAATCTACAATGTTACCTCTGAAATAAAATCACACTTTTAAATAGGCCTTACCTTCAATTAAACTTTCCTTAAACGAAGCACAATTAGTAAACAGTATAAAACACTGCAGATAGCTTGTCTGTATTCAGATTTATGACTTTTTGAACAAGGAAAACCTATGCCTCTGGTTGCCATCAGATCAGAAAAGAGTCACCCATTCATAAGATCTTGCTAATCAGAAAAGCTGAACTGCAATTCATCAGGTATACCTAAAACATCCTCTGAAAAAAATTGTGGACCAGAATTTTCCCAAACATTCTGTTCATGTTTCCCAATACATTTATTTGAACATTATATTTGTCTACTCTGGAATGCCTTAATGTCATGAGAAAAAAAGAGACAACATCTACTCCAAAATAAAGAGTTTGAGTTTTTTTGCTTGTTGTGTTTTGATTTGTGGAGTTTTTTTAATAAATATTTGAAAGTCAAATACACTGATAGTCAGAGAGAAATGTTTTCAGGAAATGTCTGAATGAATGACTAAACAAATTTCTTCTTCATTTCTGGTAATTGCTTCTATGAAGACAGCTAGCTTAGAGGTTATTGGATGAAAATCTTTCACTGTTTATTTCAAACATATTCAGGGCTGGATTCTGTTCTGTACTAAAGAGAACTGTCATAAATACAAATATAAGGTGACAAATAAGACCAAAACAAGCCTAGAAAGGGACTTGAGCCTGAATTAATGAAAGTGCCTATGTGGCCCCTATTTTACTCTGTTTGCAAGCAGAAATGTGTTTTAATCTCTAATTTGTCTGCTGGGTCTGCTGTTTATTTAAAGAAGGAAGTGCTTACATTTGACAAATTGCATTCTTTATTGAGCTCTTTTGAAAATCTGATGCAATATAAAGTAGTCTCTCATCAACTGCAGGTGTCTTTTGTGTGCCATAATTCCGTTCTCCCTTCTTATCCTCTACAGTCATCACCCATATGCTCACATGGCAATAACTACAAGCACAAAACATGCCTCTCCAGCCAGTATCTCGTCAAAACCATATCTCCAGGTTCCAACTGCTGGGCACCCTTTTCCATTATCCTTACCTTAAATAACATTTTGTATTAGCTTAGCCTTTCAGGGCTCTTAGCATTTCAAACATTTGGGTTCTAAATTGTGTTTTTCTTTCCAGGACTGCTTAACAGTGGAGACTCCTGCACAAGAAGGGTGCCCTCTGCAGTCATGCCTTATGCCTTGTGGAGCTCGTCTTCAGTCATCCCAACTAGGACTAAGGGAGAAAATGTGTGACTCCCTCTCTTGTTCCATGCTATCATCCTAGCTCTCAGGGTTCTGAAGCTCAGAGGCTTTATCTCCAGAGCTGCATTTAAGGTCAGGGCGTTGCCTTTGATCCTTAGCTATGCAGTGCTGTAGATATGACTCTGCCCAGCCGTATATCATGCTGATCCTGACTCTGACCCAGTGTCAACAGGATGAAGCCAAGCCCAAGACTCTTCAAAATGCTTTCACAATTGAGACATAGACAGAAGAACCTGAGCTAGTACTTGCTAGTAGCTTCTTGCGTCTGTGTAAGGCAATAGCTCCTACATCCCATACCTAGGTCAGCAGGAGGTAAGAGTGTAGGGAAGCTGCCACTCTCCAGAGATTGCAGGAGCTGCCTCTGCTGAGCTGGTCATGTGCCATGCCTGGTGTGCAGGCTGGAAGTCATTAACCCGCCTTAAGAATGCAAAAACAAGCACAGTCATCTTCGAGATGTGTGCCGAAGCAAAAGTTGAATATTTGGTGTGGAACAAATATTAGCATTATCTCAGTTCTTTTCACCCATTATAGTTTGGGGCTTCACAAAGTAGAGTATAAATGAGACTACTGAGTGAAGCATGTTGCACAGAACCATAGAATCATAGAATCAACTGGGTTGGAAAAGACCTCCAATATCATCAAGGCCAACCCTTGATCCAACACTGCCATGGTTACTAGACCATGGCACTAAGTGCCACATCCAGTCTCATCTTAAAAACCTCCAGGGATGGTGAATCCATCACCTCCCTGGGCAGCCCATTCCAATGTCTAATTACTCTCTGTAAAAAATTTCTTCCTAACATCTTTGCATTTAGTCATGATTTACTTCAGTCCAACCCAGTCTCTGTGACACTGTAGAGATTAATTTTTAGTACTGAAAATATGGACTTGAATGTATTCACACAGAAGCACTTGCTAAGGGGTAATGTATTCTTGGCAACTGCATGTTTGCAAACTTCTGTTTTCACTGAAAAAAAGGAGGTAGCTTGTTATTTTCTCGTTAAGGAGTAAGCTACTTCAGCTTATTTCCTGGTTGCCTAGAATTGCACGTTTACAGTTACCAATCTGAAGTAACATTATCTAGTAATTTCCTACTGTGTTTTCAAGTCTTCATAAATATTTTGATCCTCAAAATACCTGCTCCACTATTATCTAATAGTATGAGGACCTCTTTCTTGAAAGAAAATGTGGACTATCTCCCTTCTTCTCCCTCCTTAAAATTAAAGTTCTCCAGAGTTCTCTTGCTGTGCTCAGTCAGAAACAGAGGGTAGAAGATCTATTGGCATCCTGAAAACAGGAGTTCTCTTTATGGCTTGCTGCAAACATAGCATACTAGAGAATGATATCATACTAGAGAATACTGTGCACAAACTCAGGGGTGTGCTGGATCTCTCTGGGATAGAGTTAACTTTCTTCATATAGTTCTGTCTTTTGGATTTGCTGTTAGAACAGTGTTAATAACATACGAGTGTTTTAGCTTTTGCCGAGTAGTCTTTTCCACATTGTCAAGACTTTCCCTGGTTCTCTTTCTGCCACACTAGGGTGTAAGCTGGAGGTGGTCATGAGAAAGAGAGGGACACAGCTGGGCCAGGTCACCCAAATTGATCAAGGAAGTATTCCACAGCACACAGCATCATATAGAGCCATAAAAAAATAGTGGACTGGTCTCTCCTATTTAACTATTGCTTGAAAACTGGTTGATCATTGATCTGCTTGTGCAAGGTGGTGAGTGACTTTCTTTGCATCACTTGCTTTGTGTTTCACCTATTTATTTGCTGGTGGGTTGTTTTTTTGGTTTTGTTTTCTCTTTCCTTCACTTATTAGGGTTTGACTGAACCCATAAGTTTCCCTACTGTTGCTCTTCTGGTTTCTACCCCAACCCACTGGGAGGAGAGTCAGCAAGTGTCTAGGGGGTGCCTCATTGCTGTCTGGGGTGAGCTGACCACAAGGGGACTGTGGAAGAGCAAGAATCAGGATGGGAATGGTTCCAGGGGTGGAAGAAGATATACAGCAATTGAAAGGACTTTATTATATGGACTTTACAGTTCTTATGTGTTTACAAATATGTACATTGTATGATTCCCCAATGGTTGTAATATCCAGGTTTGCCTGTGCCCTGCTTCCCTGCTTCTCCCTCTGATTGGCTGAGAAAGCTGCAGAGAGGAGAGAGCTACCATTCGTCCTCCCCTTCCCCAGTTCCTCCCCAGTTCTTCCCTCTTCGCCTGAGTCCCTGTTCCTATTTGTTCCCTGGTTATCTGTCTCATGCTCCACCCTATTTTCTGGTGCATTCCGCACCAGAGCTTATAAAACCCCTGTACACTTTCAGTAAACCACCACTGCACCTCAAACCTCGTTTGAACCCCTTTGTGCAGTGCCGTGTTCCTTTGCCCCTCCCCCAAGGACTTTCAAACTAACAGAAGCACTTTTACTTCTTTTCTTATAAATGGACCCTGAGCATTGACTGGAAATTTGAACATTTATCAATTCCTTGCACCAAAAATTTTGCTCTCGTGTTTAAAAAGGAGTAATCTGCCACTAGACATCCAGTCTTTTTAGTCTGTAGATTCATTACAGTCAGGCTATCTAGCACAAGTCAGAGTATGAAAATATAAGATCTCCAGCAGTTTTAAGGTATGTCTCTGTAAATGAAATAAAAGGCAACATTTCTCTTGAAAATATGGTTTTTTTCAAACAAAGTAAGCTTGGCTAAAATGCTCTATTGTGTATATGCTTTGCTGAATTTAAAAGGAGGCCACTGATGCAAATTAAAGGGGGAAAATATTACAGTGGTATATAGAACAAAGTAGAATAGAATAGAATAGAATAGAATAGAATAGAATAGAATAGAATAGAATAGAATAGAATATGCAATGTCAGTTGGAAATTACCTACAATAATCATCCAGTTCAACAGCCTGATCACTTCAGGACAGACCAAAAGTTAAAGCTGTTATTGAGGGCAATGTCCAAATGCCTCCTAAACGCTGACAGGCTTGGGGCATTGAGCTCCTCTCTAGAAACTTGCTCCAGGGTTTTGCCACACTCTGGGTAAAGAAATGCTTCCCAGTGTGCAGTCTAAACCTCCCCTCGTACAGCTTTGAGCCATTCAGTTTTGTCCTGTCACTGGATCCCAGGGAGAAGAGTTCAGTACGTCCCTCTCCACTTTCTTTCCTCAGAAACCTGTAGAGAGCAAAGAGGTCACCCTCAACTTCCTTCTTTCCAACCTAGACAAACACAGTGCTCCTCATAGGACATCCCCTCTAACCTTTTCACCAGCTTTGTTGCCCTGCTCTGGATGCATTCAGGGGTTTCAAATCCTTCTTAACTTTTGAGGCCCAGAACTGCATACAGTACTCCGGGTGAGGTGGCATCAACACTGAGCACACTGGGATAATCACCACTTTTGGCTGGCTGGTGATGCTGTGCTTGATGCATCTCAGGATGTGGTTTGCCTTATTGGCTACCAGGGTACCTTACTGACTCTTACTGAGCCTGCTATTGACCAGCACCCAAATTCCTTTCTGCAGTGATTCTCCAGTCATTCCCCATTTACACTTGAGTCTGGATTTACTTTGTACTATGTGCAGACTGTGCAGAATCCATCTTTTCAATTTATTAAATTTAATCCCATTAATCATTGCTCTGTTCTATGTAGATCCCTCTGCAAGGCCTCTTGTCCCTCAAAAGAGTCAACACTACCTCCCAGTTCGTTATCATCAGCGAACTTACTAATGGTGCGTTCAACTGCTGCGTCCAGATCCCTGATAAGTACAATGAACAGAACTGGCTGTAGAACTGAACCCCAAGGAACACCGGTGGTGACCTGTCACCATGTGGCCCCACTCACTACTCTTTGAGCCCTGATCTTCATCCAGTTCTTGACCCAGAGTACTGTATTCATCTCATAGCTGGACAACTTGTCCAGAAAGATGCTGTTAGGGACCATATCAAAAGTCTTATTTAAAATCCAGAAAACTATATCTATCACCTTAATTTCATCCACTAGACTACTGACCATGTCATAGAAGGATATCAGATTAGTTAGACAGGACTTTCTTTTTGTGACCCCATGTTGACTGTGCCTGATGATCGCATTATTCTTTAAATGTCTTTCAATAATACGCAGTATGATTCTTTCCATAATTTTTCCAGGAACTGAGGTTAGACAAACTGGTCTGAATTCCTTGTAGTGTGTGTGCATGCATCTGTATGTGTGTGTGTGACAAGGTGAGGGGTTACCCTTTAACAATAAGAAATTTTCAGAACTTATGTTTATGTGAGTATCATTATTTAAGTAACAGAACAGTTTCTTTATTTAAATCCAAAGAAGTAGCAATTTCCAAATATAGGTCAGAACAAGATGCTGCAGAGATGTAAACAGTCATTCCTTTGTGCCTGCCTCACCTCTGGATAAAATTTTCTGTTATTATCTTTTAAAATTATTCAGGGAATCCAGAATAGCCATTATCTGTTATCAAAATAACACTCATTCCAGAGGTGTAATCAATATTACTTTTTGACGAGTTGAAAATATATGCTCAGTTGATGACAGAAGTCCCTGAAGAAATTTCTTCTCATGATATTTCAATATGGTAACCTGGGATGATAGAGAGTTTTATAATTAATGTCAGTTATACTGGACATACTCTGATAAGAAATGATGGACTTGCCATTTACAAACATAAAATTTTACGAGTTGGAAATGAAATGCAGTCAAAACAGGTCACAGACCAAGAAGTGATATAAGCTGTAATTTCTTGATAGTGTATCTTCTACTGGTAAAGCAAAAATAGTTCCCAGAGGAGCTGAATAATGTTGTGGGACTGGCTAGGAAATGGCAAAATGACTGCAGCAATTTTCAATGGGTTTAAGGATATGCATTCCTTGTTTGAAATAAAAAAAATAAAGTCTGGGATTTCATTCTGCTATAGCTGGAGTATATGTTCCCCAAATTTCCCCATTAGAAGGTTTCACAGATTTTCTGCAGAAAAACGTTGTTAAAGGAATCAACAGAGGATGCTGTAGTAACTTCTTGACAGTGAACAGAAGAAAAGTCACAACAAAGACTTTAAAATTTTTTCAGCATTAAGTTTTCATGTTTTTTTGTAATTACTATAAAGTAACAGGTTTCCTGTTTCCACATTTTCCACTGTAAGTAATGAAAAGACAGTTTCTTATGTCCAGAAAGGGAAAAAAAAATAATGCAATATGATATCTCACATCGGAAGCGTTTCACGAGGATAAAACATAAAAGAAAAATTCAGGAATGTTATTTAGCATTGTGACACGTTACCAAGAAGAAGGGGGTGATGCATACAAATTTGTACTGTGATGTTTGCAACCTAAATGTTATGAAATGCAGTATTTTCATTTCCACTGGAGTGCCACATTAAAAATGTCTTTCTCCAAGGTCAATACATTTTGAATCTGTCGTCAGAGTTGTTATGAAGATGAATGTTTTCACCTCACAAGAAAATTCACAAAGATAGAAATAACATTGCAAAAAAAGGTGAGCAAAAAGGGCCAGATCTTCCACTAAATGCTCTTTGCAGCACTATTGCTCCGATGCCTTTTGAGTGCTGTTTGTAATTTGAAATTCAGAGGCTTCTAGAAGGGTGTTAGAACCATCCTGGTTGCTTTGAAATTAGTTATTTATTCCCTAGTCCCTGTAGAAATGTAGTATGATCTCTGAACACAAGTTTTGCCATCCTCTCTTATTTTTCCTCCATTTTCAAGAAATTCAGTGTTGATGAAAACACTACAGAATGGAATAGTTAATGTTAGCACACCAAAAGTAGATTTAAAAGTGAGTTTTCTAAATATACTTACATTTTCAATTTGGGAATCCTCATCTTATTCTTACAACCTGATAGGATGAATTTCTTCATATCTATGTTTTGAAACAACATTATCACATATCTTAAATTCTCTCACTTAAACAGAGCATATATCTTAGGCACATTATATATTTTGGGCAAATGATCTACTTTTCTACTATGCAAAGCATTGTACTACTAGCCCGGACCTTACTAGAAATTATCAGTAAGTAAGTAAAAAAAAAAAATAAATTCTACCACTTATAAAGAGCTATTTTTCCTAAGAGAATGATATCATTTAGATATTCTGCAGGCAAAAGAATTGAAGCTGGGAATTGTCAAGTCTTTTTTTGAAATCTGAAGCAATTGACACTGAAAGAGAGCTTATCAGGAAATACCTGTTATATGTCATATTCTGGTAATATACTGAGCCACATCCTAACATAATGTGGTGAGTTGACCTTGACTGAAAGCCAGGTGCCTACCCAAGCTACTCTGTAACTCTCCTCCTCAGTGGACAGGGGATAAAAAATATAGTGGAAGGCTTGTGAGTTGGGATAAGGGCAGAAAGAGATCACTCACCAGCTACCATCATGATCAAAACAGACTTGACTTGGGGAAATTTAATTTATTACCAATCAAATCAGATTAGGGGAATGAGAAATAAAACCAAATCCCAAAGACAATTTCCCCCCAAGCCTCCCTTTTTCCTGGGATCAACTTTATTCCCGATTTTCTCTACTTTCTCCCCTCCAGCATCTCAGGGGGATGGGGAGTGGGGGCTGTGTTCATTTCATCACACATTGTCTCAGCCACTCCTTCGCCCTCAGAGGAAGGATTCCTCACACTGTTTCCCCTGCTCCAGCATGGGGTCCCTCCAGAGACAGACTTACATGAACATCTCCGATGTGAGTCCTTCTCATGGGCTGCAGTTCTTTGTTAACTGCTGCTTGGATCCCCCATGGGGTCTCAAGTCCTGCCAGCAAACCTGCTCCAGTGTGGGCTCCATAAGGCCCCAGGGCATGCCAGGATCCTGCTCAGCATGGGCTTCCCATGTGGTCACAGCCTCCTTTGGGCATCCACCTGATCAAGTGTGGGGCCCTTCAGACACCTGCTCCGAGGTTGACCTTCATGGGTTTCAGGGAATAGCCTGCTTCACTACAGTCTGCACCACAGACTGCAGGGAAATCTCAGCTCCAACACCTGGAGCACCTCCACCCCCTCCTTATTCACTGACCTTGGTGTTTGCAGAGCTGCGTGTCTCATATTCTTAGTCCTCTGTCTGGCTGCAGTTGCTTTTCCCCTTCTTGAATTTGTTGTCCCAGGGGCATTACCACCATTGCTACTGGACTTGGCCTTGGCCAGTGGCGGATCCATCTGGTCAGCATGGGGTCTGTCAGATGTGGGAGAAGCTCCTGGCAGATTCTCACTGTAGCCCCCCCACTACCAAAACCTTGCCACACAAACCCAGTACAGATAACAAGGAAGAATGGGATATATCCTATAAACAATTTGTATTATAAATGTGAATTTCTATTATGTTCAAGAACTACTCGGGCAGAAGCTAAATACTATTTTTGTATTGCTCAAAATTTTTTCAGCAATAGAATCAGATAGAATTTATTGAGCCTGTACTAAACTTCTGGAATTTGTAGCAAAAGGCAGCTGTGGAGTCAGGCAACTAAGCATGTTCAAAAAAAGGTTTAGGCAAAGTCATGAGAAACAGTAAAAATTTATAAAAGTATATATTTTCTGATATTGTTAACAAGGTTTAGAAAGTACTAAGGGAATGAAGCAACTCTAGTCTTTAAGTGTTGTAGAGCCATTTTCAGAAGCAAAATTGATCTGACCCCATAAAGTACTTTTAATGTTGTTATGGTTAACAAACTCTTTACGTGCTGCTTGCAAATTTTGCTGTACATTAGACAATAGAATCACAGAATTACAGAACATGCTGAGTTGGAAGGAACCCACAAGGATTACCGAGTCCAATTCCTGGCTCTGAACAGGACCATTCCCAAATGGGATGTCAAATGAAATCAAATCATGTGCCTGAGAGTATTGTCCAAATACTTCTTGAACTCTGTCAGGCTTGGTGCTGTGACCACTTCCCTGGGGAGCCTGTTCCAGCACCCAACCACCCTCTGGGTGAAGGAACTTTTTCTGATAACCAGCCTAAACCTCCCCTGACACAACTTCAGGCCATTCTATCAGGTCCTGTCACTGGCCACCACAAAGAAGAAATCAGCTCCTGACCCTCCTCTTTACCCCATGAGGAAATTATAAACTAAATTTAGGTAAGTAAATGCAGATGACACCAAGCTGGGGGGGAGTGTTGATCTGCTGGAAGGCAGGAGGGCTCTTCAGAGGGACCTGGACAAGCTGGAGAGATGGGCTGATTCCAACGGGATGAGGTTCAACAAGGCCAGGTGCTGGGTCCTGCACTTTGGCCACAACAACCCCATGCAGCGCTACAGGCTGCATCAGAGTGGCTGGAGAGCAGCCAGACAGAGAGGGACCTGGGAGTTTGGATTGACAGGAAGCTGAACATGAACCAGCAGTGTGCCCAGGTGGCCAAGAAGGCCAATGGCATCCTGGCCTGGATCAGGAACAGTGTGGCCAACAGGACCAGGGAAGTGATTCTTCCCCTGTACTCAGCGCTGGTGAGGCCACACCTGGAGTGCTGTATCCAGTTCTGGGCCCCTCAGTTCAGGAAGGATATTGAGGTCCTGGAGCAGGTCCAGGGAAGTGATTCTTCCCCTGTACTCAGCACTGATGAGGCCACACCTGGAGTACTGTGTCCAGTTCTGGGCCCCTCAGTTCAGGAAGGATATCGAGGTGCTGGAGCACATTCAGAGAAGAGCAACAAGACTGGTGCAGGGACTGGAGCACAAGTCCTATGAGGAGAGGCTGAGGGAGCTGGGGTTGTTTAGCCTGGAAAAGAGGAGTCTCAGGGGAGACCTCATCACTCTCTACAACTCCCTGAAAGGAGGGTGTAGCCAGGTGGGCATCAGTGTCTTCTCCCAGCCAACTACCAGTAGGAAAAGAGGGCACAATCTTAAACTGTGCCAGGGGAGGTTTAGGTTGGATATTAGGAAAATTTTTTACAGAGTAATCAGGCATTGGAATGGGCTGCCTATGGAGGTGGTGAATTCTCTGTCCCTGGAGGTTTTTAAGATGAGATGTGGCACTCAGTGCCATGGTCTAGTTACCACAACAGTTAGATCAGTGGTTGGACTTGATGATCTTGGAGATCTTTTCCAGCCCAGTTGATTTTTTGATTCTATGAAGTAATGGTTCTGTATTAATATGCTCCTAAAAGCACAACTGGCTTTTAAGATGGTAGAACAACCATTTGAAGTATAATTCTTTTGTACTCAATACTCAAAATAAATGTAGACAAATGTACCTGTTCATAAAGAGCTAAAAAATAATGCAATGAAAAAAATTATAATATGCACAGATGTGAACATTTACTGGTACATTTTCTTGGATCTCAATACATTAAGAAGCAAAGTGAATATTGCCTAAAAATCTGACAGAATAACATAACTTTGCTGACCAGACAGAAGGAATTGCCAGGCATTCTGCCCTGCAGGTGAGAAAATTCCTCATTTGCCTGGAGCCTTTCAGGCCCATTTTTCTTCTCATCTTAGATATATTCTATTGTCCTGTCATGTAACATTTGGATTGCCTTAACACCCCACATTGCAGTGTCACCTTCTATGAAACATAATTTTACTTTGATAAGATAAACATATTTTTACCATGATGCAAATAAACATAACTTTTATCTCTAAAAATCTTATTTGTTTACTTTAGTTATTGGACTTTATCGCAGTGAGATCTTCTCTGTTCCAAACAAATTTTTTGGATCATTATTGATCTTTCAAAGTTAGTCTTCAATTTGTGTCATTTTTCTCATGATCATGCATCACGTTGTAAATATCTGCAGCACAACTGGACTACACAGGTAGACTCATGACGAAACATGGAATTAAGATGTGATAATATTTATGGGCAAAGAAATGCTCAATATAGAACAGTTAAACACAAAAATTTCTCTTAAGAGTGTGGGTGACAACCATTGTACCTAAGTTACTTCATTAATGACATACATTCTTTTCCTGACTTCCTTAGTGAAAAACTGTGACTTCTCTACATAAACATATTCTGAGTTTAAGTGCCATGCTAAATCGGTGGACTTAGATTTGTTTCAATAGTTTATGTGGTTATTACTAGGCTGTAGCATTCACCTCATCTGTGTTTTCTTACATTTAGATGCTTTGTTTATGGATATTTCATTACCTACAACCAGATTTATTAGATCAGATGTGAGTGTATACATCAAGGAAATGATTTAGTCCACTTTTAGAGTCAGAGGAGACAAACAGAAACTTCAAAGATTCACTCATTCCATCATTACTTCCTAGAGGAAGCAGGTAAAATGAATCCCATCTTTAATTTTAGACTTTTGCATCTGACTTAATAACACTAAATTTCCTAAATTGAGTGTAACATCTGAGTCAGGGCAATTGAGTCTTACCCTGGGTTGATATCCAGGTAGAGAATTTACTGTTTGTTTTAATTTTAATTGAATCCTAAACCTAGGTCCAGGGAGGATGATCTACAACCTTTTACAACTAGCCCTACAACTAACATTTCACCCTATATATATCAACATAGAGAAAATTTGCTTTCAACCACTGATATAAACTTAAACAGCATGTTTTCAGAAAAAAGTGGAGCACAGCTGAGTAAATGATATTTTTTTCACTTTCATAGCTACTGCTGCAACATAATTCTGTCCTATTATGTATTCTGAAATGCTGCCATAGTGGAGAAATGGATAATTCAGAAGCATGTTGAAGGTGTACTTCTGAGCATATTAGTTGGCTTAAAAAATTGACGAGTGTGCAATATGAGAAACACAAATGCAGGAAAGAAGGACTTTAATTCTCCTGGGACTTGTTTCCTTGTGAAGTATGCAAGAAAAAGTACTTGCAAACCCTGCAGCAGTGCTAAGATTCTGATCATTTGTTGAGATCATTACTACAAACTAAGGAAGACTAAACCAGAAAAGCATAGTTTCATGTAACCCAGTAAATATGGTGTTGCTTTTGCTAATAAAAGGCTAAAGGCATTTCACTGACTCTGTGAAGCCTCAGGACTGGGTCTTGTCAGGCTTGCTTAGCCTGGCAAGCCTATCTTAGGCTCGCCCAGAGCTTACTTGTTTTATGTCTAACATCAGTTTTCTAATGACAAGGTGGCTGTCACCCAATTATTTTTAGACTTGCTTAGCTTTGTACAATTGGAACATGCAAAGCCTATTATTGCAATAATTTTGATACATTTCTGAGATTAATAGACAGTGATAACGTGTAGTTACTCTAAATAAAATGAACTACTGATGACCCTGGAGCAGGAATGTGGCATAGAGGAGTACAAAGCATGAAATACAAGCAAAGGTCTTGAAAGTATGAACACAGGCACAAGAGCTGTAATCAAATCACCAATGAGCAATTACTGAATACTAAACCAATGCATCCTTGGAAGCTAGGTAGGTACCTAAACCCAGTTTTAGGGGTGGCAAAGAAAACAAAGAAAAGTATATTACATTACACGTAATGGACACCATCTGTAATACATTTGGACCCAATATGGAATCAGGGACCAATGAAAAAAAAAGCAAGGTATAAACTGTGTTAGAGCAAGTATTAAAAATAGCCATGAGTGAATGCCAGTGCAAAGATGAAATAATTTTCAGCAAAGAGAAGAAGTACCTCACTTCTAAAATCATACCCCTTTACCTGAGGGATCTGGGACACCGATGGCTTTTTTAACCCCCTCATCTAGATCAAAGTAATCAACCTTAACAGTCAGAAAAAGTGTAAGAATACAAAAAAAAAGTTGATAGATATTGTATTGTGTTATTAGACTTTTCTGTATTCAAAAGATAATTTAGACTATGATTTCAGTGTTACTGTCATTGAAATAATAATAACTGTTGCACATTTATTATATTATAAAATATTTCAATTAGACTAATAGTGAACTCTCTTCACTTATAAAGTGTGTTTCTTTATCCTACATAAGGTGCACAAAATGTCATTGCAGGACAGTCCCATTATTCATTTTGAAAGTGGTAACAGATGGTGGGGTGATTCACTCTGGGTGAATCTTCATGTTGAAATTGAGATGGATTTGTAGACTGAGTATTTCACAGGAAAATCTATGGTAAACTGTGCACCAAATAGACAAGTTTCACATTTTCACCACAGCAGAACCATATTCAGTTTCCTCACACATGAGTTCAATGTCATTTTGTCTCACTCTGCTGCTCTCTTTCGTCATAGTTTAGCTTTTACCAGGGCCTTCTGGTAAAGACTGGATCACTGTGACTAACCACATCAACATGAATGTTCTCCTAATATTTTTTTCCTAAGATACATTTTTTAAACAGCAATTGATGCCATGAGAAAGATATTTGGAACTTTAGAGAAGATATAGGTCTTAGTAAGTAGCCGCTTTGACAGGTTTTTCCAATGTTTCTTGGCACTTAATTTTATATTTAGTAATTACGTGTATAATCAGGGAATTAAACAATAGTAAAGATGTGACATTTTCACAGTAGGCTGCATCACCGTGGTCATTACTTGACTACAATGTCCTACTCTGGAGTAATATTTTAGACACAAGTAATTTGTTATGCAGTATTTTGAATGATGATCAGTCTTTTGGTGTATCTGCTAATATTTTTTTTCCCATGTCAAATATTTATCCTATTTTTTTCCTTTTTTGCAAGTTATTTTCTACTAAGTTAGTTGTTATGCTGGTTTTCCTTTTTTCTTTTATTTAATGAAAGTGTTTCATAATAATTTAATTTAGTGGTAAATATTTGACTTGGAAAAAATATCATTGCTTTCTAGCTTTGGATAACTAGAGAATATTTTAGGGAGAAGGTTTGCTATGAGAGGCATTATCAAAGAAAATAAAGGTATCAAAAGTAGTCTTTCTTTTTTCTTTTTTCTTTTTTTTTTTTAATGGCAAAAATTAACAACACGGAAGCACTGTGCCTGCCATGGTGTTTGGCCACAGAAGGGTCTGCTTGAAGTTCCGTTTTGGAGTGACACCCTGGAGTGCTGCAGAGCTGAAACTGGCATTGATACTGAAAATCTATCAATAAAGCTCTGATATGTAGCACATCCTAAAAGGTAAAGCCATGAGCTTCTGAATGAAAGGAGTAACCTTTCTTTACCTTGAAAAGAAATACATTAGCATAATTAAAACTTTGTGAGGATGAGTAATAAAGAGCCATTTCTGCTCCTCCTGAGGCAGCGTGTCAATGAGACACGTCTCCCTTGTACAGTGTCACAAGGACAGTTACCTTCACAAAGCTAAGGAAGCTTATGGAGGTTTAGAAGCCCACCAGAAAAATATACATTTACAGTTAGAATAGAACTATCTTTTTGCAAGGATAGGAGTGTTGCAACTGTAGTTAGGATTAGGAATCTCAAAATGCGACTTCAGAATCAGACCCTCACCCAAAGGGTTGAATCAACTGGTAGAAACAATCCAGTAAGTTCCTGTTTTCAGGCAAGACCTCATTGGCGACCAAAGGTCTGCTCTTTTTCTTTAGTCCGACCTCAGCTGATCCGTGATTTTCCTTTATTTCTTTTCACTCAAAGTCTAACATGACTCACAACTACATTTCACAGGCTGATTGCATGGCAGTTCATTAACCCTGGATCAATCACTCTTCTCCAACCCATTTTGGCCTTTGCCAGTCCCCTTGATATCCAGAGTCGAATATTTCGTGAATTTTTCTAGCATTACACTGCACTTAGAGAATAAAATCTTTCAAAAAGTCAGTCTTTAGTTGGATTCAGTGCAGGTAGTATTTGGGGACAATGCATCTCCTTGAAAAATAATCAGTTACAGTTATATTGTAGACAATAAAGAGTAGCAGTAGAAATTTCTGAAATGCTATCTGCTGTCTTAGCACAGATGTTTTTAGCAGATCAGATCAATCAAACTTTAGCAGCACTTGCAAAAAGTGCCTGGCTGCTCCAATTGTGATTACCCATCATCAGAGGAATGCCATCATTTTATCTGCAAACACTTCTCTGTAAAGATTTCTCCTCATGACTGCACAGGTTACAGATTGGTTTGGGTTTGGTGTTTAAAATTTAGATGTTTTCATTTAGGCAAATGAAGCTCCTTGAACTAGCTTTCAGGAGGTGGTAGGCTATTCACTGAGGCCAAATAACATGTACATCCTCCTTACTGAAACGTAACAAAATAATCAAAGTTGCAAACTAGGTACTAAGTGGAACACATGCATAACTGAAAAAGGTCTGGCTTCGCTGTGTCAAATACCTCTTTTCTGGTGAATCACAGGAATGAAAGTTTGGAATCATGGAACTTACTGCCAAATCTTTTTCAAGATGTACCATTAGTTGACATACTTACAGCAGTGTTTGGGTAATAATACTATTGCAGATGTTTTCACCTGCAGATCAGTATGCCAGGTTTCATTTGGTCTATAAACTCTAGTAGCATATCCTCACTTCTTTCTCTTGTTCTATTACTTTAGTATGTGATACTGATTTCTACTATTTATTTCAAACAAATGGTAAATAACTACCATTCTGTGGTAGTCAGCAGCAAAATAATAAATAGTTAACTGATTTTGATTATTGTGCAATATTGATCATATTTATTGATTTTAGCCAGAGTGACAGCGATTACTGAGTGAAAAATACTACAAATGTAGACAATAGAGTACTAAGTTAATTCTTACTGCCAGAAGTGTTTAAAATCACCATTTTTTTTCAGTGTTTCAAAAATATTCTGACACACTTTTGGTTCTAAGAATCCATCAGTCTGTAACGTAATTTCACAATATTCTAGTATATTAAGGGCTTCACCCACTGTTGATCTTGATCAAGTTGATCTTGAATAAGTTATGAAGAATTGAAAAGTCACAATAATAAAAATAAAGATCAAAATGCTTCCAAATGAGAAACAGAGGAGACCATAAGGGAGAAATAGTGTGTTGGCCATGCTCTCATATAAAATGAATTGGCATGCAAAACACAAGATACAGCATCTTACTGCAAGGTAACATCTATTTTAGCAAGAGCAGCTTGATACCTGGCCAGAGTTATCCAGTGAAAGCATAGTCCACAGAGATAATGTGGCCCTAACTTTGGTTCTCTTGGCATAGTGACTGTCTTGCCAGTAACACAGTTAGAGGTCTGCTGTCATCTTTCTTTCT
This sequence comes from Manacus vitellinus, assembly GCF_001715985.3. Taxonomy (NCBI): domain Eukaryota; kingdom Metazoa; phylum Chordata; class Aves; order Passeriformes; family Pipridae; genus Manacus; species Manacus vitellinus. The sequence continues at coordinate 19,852,206 of NW_021940813.1, forward strand.
TTCTTTCTGCTTTCAGCTGACAATCTTTTTCTGAAGACTCTTTTCTTGAAGAAAGACTTTTTCTTTTTTTTTTTTTTTTAAGTCTAAATACCTTGGTTCATATAGGCAATCAAACAAAGGACATTTCTTCAGGCACATGATGATACTGTCATATGTATCTCAGGCACTGTATCAAATATTAGAGCATAAAGATAGTAAGGACCAGGAGAGGCACCTGCTTCAAAGGACCATGCAAAGATTACAGTTTACTATGAATATTTTCAAATCAAATTCCAGATAGGCTTAGGTATCTTATCGGAGGGTTTATCATTTGGATACAAAACCCCAAATATTTTAATGCTGTTGGACACACAAAAAATAATCTTATCTGTCACTATAGTTTTGCATTATTCCATTTCTTTCTTGAAACATAGAAGAACTCAGATTCTGGAATTGAATACTATAGAATAGCATTATGTTTCAAGCAAGCTAGTATCCATAATATCAAGATCCAAGTTCTAATTAAGTTAGCCTATATTCAAATACAAAAAATCTTAAATCAACTGCATTCAATAAAAATATTGTTTCCACCAAAATATAAAATCGTCAATAAATCAAAAATTTCTGACAATGTCATATCTTTATTAGAGGTACTGATATGGGCCACTCTTTTGAAATCCAGAATTACATACTTTAACATTCTAGTTTTGAGATAATTTTAAATTTTGTTTGAATAAGTTTCTTTAATGTATTCAGTTGTATGTCAAATGCAGCTACTGATACACTCTTAAAGAAAGAACGTAAAATTAACTAATCTGCTTACCATGTGCAGGAAGATTAAAGCTGTGAGAGAATTCAAAATAGAGGGATTTACAGATGGAGGGAGACTTTATGTTCTTCCTCCACATGGTTTTATTTTCATGTTTTCATGTTTTCATTCTGTTATCATTCTGCTTTTATATTCTTGAAAAAAAAATTAGGCCAATCCTTAACTGAAATTCCTTTTGAAAGCCTATATACCAAAGAAGCATGCCCAGAATGCACAGAATGGGATAGTTAGTCACTGTGATATAGGGATGACAACACTGTTCTCCATCTTATTTCGTGTCCTTAAAAGATCTATGTGCAGGCCTTCAAGCTGAAGTCCTAAGTGAACAGAATTTTCTGTACTTCTTTATTTATTATAATTGCTAAGAGTGAAGTTTGTCAGGATTGTAATTCTGTTATTAACAATCTCAATTCCATAGATTGTCTTGTTTCAAAATAAGTATGTGGACTGAGGCAGTGTCTCCAAGATAACTGAAAAGCAAATTTACACCAAAAGATGTTTTATAAATAATAACATATTTCATGATCTAAGAGAATTCCAAAAGGCAGTGCTCTGTTTTGTATATAAGAAAATATTGACAAAAATAAAAAAATCTCAGAAGTTTAAAACTGCCTGATAGTCTGAACAGCTTAAGAAAAATTTAGTAAGAATTGGATACTGGACCATTCACCAAAAAATGAAATTGAATTAATCTCAATCTAGCATATGTGTTCTCTTGGTTTTCCAAGAAACATTACCTCGAAGAAGAAAAAAATAAAAATAAAAAATGAGTGCAGGTCCCTACTGTGCTTTATAAATTATTGTTTTAAAAGGGAAGAAAAAAAAATCCAAAACCACAAGTACACATGGAACATAAAAGTGACTTCATTTACTGTTCTCTGCTGAGATCAAATTTCACAGAATCCTGTGTTAAAAAAATCTCTTATTTACTACTCTGAAACCTAACTGTGGAGTCTGCTAATGGTCTTGGTTCTTAATTTTCTACTCAGTCCTGCTTGTAACAATAACCTACAGGATCCGGAAAACAGTCATAAATTATTAAGACCAGCCCCAAATTGCCCCATTGTGTCAAGTCCTCACATGGGGAAGGGAGCAGAAAAAATTATGTTCTTGCAAGGGACAAAGCCCCAAACTTGCATGCATGAAAGGGAAAGTAACAAGCAGTTTCATGGTGTTCTAGTAATGGCCTCGTAGTAAATGATAATAAGGCCCAGTTCCTCCAGAAAGTGGGAGCCACTCTTTCCTCACTGGTGAGTGCATCCTTTTAAAGCAGGCCTACTGGCCAGGGTGAAAGAACAGAAAGAACAGACAGAAAGAACAAGACACAGAAAAGATGAGGTCACTAAATATCTTCCAGGTGGCATCAATCTACTTTAAAAGGTAGGATTCCCCTGGGGGAGCTCCCCAAACGACACTGTCTTCCCCAGCCTTTCCCTCTCCTGCTTTCTCCCCAGCACAAAGAGCAGCACAGGCTTTATTCTTTGAAGTAATGAATGAACCTGAAGGATGATCTGCCAAGCCATGCAAAATTAATTAGGTCGAGGACTCAGGTGGCTGCAGGGTGACTGTTACACTGACATTTTTAAGCAGCCTGTCTGTAGCATGGCAGCGCTCCTGTGCCGTCCCAAAGATCAGCATTATGGGATGTGTTCATCAAACCACTGAACATAATCATATTTCCTTTGATAACTGTCATGGCTTCTTTCCTACATTCTCACTCCCTTCTCTTTTTCTTCTACATTGTAGTTATTATTATTTTGCATACAAGAAATGAAAGGTTTCTGAAATACTGGGGTTTTTTTCCTTTGTGCAACAGCTCCCTCTAATGTTCTCTCCCTTTTTATCTTCTATTTCCTGATGAAGAAAAGTAAAACTTTAAGTTATATTTACAATTGGATGAAAGGAATTTCTTTGGCCATTCTTCTGTGTTATGAATACCAAAGCTCAAACTGACAAGAATTTTACCTTGAGACCTCATATTCATCCAGTGAAGATGAAGTACCAAGAATTACAATATGATTAAAAAGACTATAAATATTACTGAAACTGCTTCCCTTGACCAGAATTCTTTGAGACTTCTCAATGTTTCAAAGAACTATATGTGATTTGATAGCAGAGACTGACTTACTGGTAACGTATTTATTTGTCTTGTTCATCTCTGAGTAGGTAAGCAGATGTGAGCAGATGTACTGTTCTGATGTCTCTTTTTTTTTTAGAAGCCTGTGAATAGTAAAGTGTCGAGTAGAAAAACCTCAATCAAACTAACCCAAACCACACACACAAATATACCTGTTACTGGGGTCTTTAAGTGATGGTGATTGCATTGCAGATTAACAGAAAAAAAGAGAGGCCATTCATGGGAAAATGAATTTAGGAAAAATTACAAAAGAGAGGAAGACAGACAAAACAATGGGCTTGAGAAGCAAAGGGTCAGGGAATAAATGATCAATTGGATCAATATACTTAAAAAACAAGTAGGTCACACACCATTACCCAGATCAGTTTCCCACACAGTATATGTCCCAGATGCGAAGAAGGTGGATTTCTTCTCTTCAGATACAGAATCCCCAAATACTATGGTTGTAGTTGTTTCCAAACAAACTGCTCTTTGAAAACCTGCATTTGTGCAAGCCCAATGTACTGATATCCGATCTTCTATTTCAGGATGAGAATGCTTTTCACCCCCAGGAATGTCACAAAATACAGCTTAAGTTTGACCATTCAACGTGACGGCTGTTTCAAGGACCACTGAACATGAGTAAATAGTTATAACAGGCTAATGGTCAAAGTTTAAAACAACCACAGCACTTAGCAATTAATTAGCACCTTGTTGAAAAAAACTCGGTACAGATCTCTGAAGTTTACTGGATCTAAAGGAGCACATTTTACATTAATTTGTCACAATTAAGATTTAATCTTTTTTGCCTTTACTTCTCAAGTGTGTTACCAGAAAAAAAAAAAGTCTTAGGAGGACCTTCTCAAACTTAAAAATTGCAAAGCACATTATCTTCCCTAGAAGTCAGGGCTTATGAATTATGGACAAAATTTATTACTGGTATTTTTTTGGCTACATTTGGGAACATTTTAACTACTAGGAAAACAGAAGCCTAATCACTAGGGCATTTTTATTAGCATAACTCGTTTTAATTGTAGAAAATAAAAGCTTGGTATTAAATCAAGAGCTCCACAAGTTCCTCATTTGCCAGTCAAAGCAACTACTTAGTTTTACAAACTACCACCATCATATATGCTGACATTTTCATTCATGTCAATGTTATCTGGTCTTGTGAAGTCAGTATGACATTTTAACATTAAACTGAATAAAAAAAATCCATGTGAGTGTTCAGACAGGTACATGAGAGTCTTTGAAATGAAATTTCTGACCATCATGCATCTGCAAACATAAATGTCTCTCAAAGATGTGAAGTCTCAAAGAACTAGCATTTAAATATTTAAATAAATAAATATATATATACACATACATCTCAGTACAGTCATTTCAGGGTAAGTACAACAGTAAAATAAAAAGTAAAAACAAGGATAACAAAAAAGGCCTTGAAATGCAGGGAAATTGTGTGCTTAGAGGACATGAATTCAAAGAAAAGAGTTCTTCATGGTAAGCATAACTACATTTTCAGCATTTAGTAGTGCTCTATCTTCTAGAGCACCCTGTTGCAACATGAAGTCTCTGGAGAGTGACTTCCTGGTCCTTCTGTGCTTTGAAAAAGTAGAAAAAGGGAAGGCAACTGCATTCAAAGGCACATCAGCTCCAATGCAGAGGGGGGAAATTCAACCCACATTTTTGTGATAAGGCATATGACTGTAGTAAGGGGTACATCTGGAGTTTCCCAGGCTCCCTCAGAGCTACAGCATTGCCAGCTCTGTCCTGTGAGCAATATGGTACTGAAACAGCATGCAGTGCTGATGGGAAAGAGGGCAGCTGCTTGTACCCAGGACAAGCCTTAACAATGGATTGGATTGCTTCTTCCACCTCTCCAAGGTTCAAGTGAGGAATATACCACAAAATGAGAGCCTAAGTTCGAGCTCAGTTCAAAGACATAGAAAAGATACAAATACTTGTAGCCATATCAGTGAGGTGGTTACACACACACAAGGAAAAAAGATAAATATTGTTAGTTATATTTTGACAGTGAATGAACAAAAAAAATTAATGTCCTCTATATACTCTGTGCTACACAGGGTTTCCCAGATGATATTTCTGTGTCAGCCAGGTCTTAGATTTCACCCAGGGACAAGCACACTTCTCAGTTCCTGTTTACATCTTCAGGTTTCTCACCTGCTTAGCTGTACAATGTACATATAACTTCAGCTCACACATTTTAACTACACAGGAAGCCAGTTCTCTCAGAGCCTCATATTGCATCTGCCAGGTTGCGTGGTAAGAGGTTGATCCCCTCACAGCATGACCGAGGTGGGAGACCCAGGGGCAGGTGGAGCCCCCCCAGTGCCACCTATGTGCACTCTTGTGGCCAGCTGTATATGTACATATATATATGTGTGTGCATGTATATGAATTACATGTGTGTGCATGCATTTTCCTCTTGGGAATACATGCTCAGTCTTGCTGCTGACTGAACCTGGGGGCACAGGGCTGCACCCACCCCTCCTCTGCCATGCTACTGGCTTCAGCAGGTCTGTGTCAGTATTTAAAAGTTTTCTTCCTCAAAGCTTTAACAGATAAATCACATTCGTATTTAATGGGGGGAACTTTTGTTTTACAGTGTGAGCCTTTGAAACTCCCCCAGCTCTCCTTTCCTGAGCAGATTTTGTGTTTTCTTTTTCACGGAGTTGCCTCAACCTTTTCAATATGGGCTGTAATACTAAGATCGTCTGTAAGAATGAAATAAAAAATGTCTTGATTTGCACTTCCTTCGTAGAGAAATACAACTCCTTTTCTTTTTTCACATATTGGGATGGAAAAAAAGCATTTTTCCATCAGTATGTGCAAATGAGACATAGGCAGAATAAAATCTAAGATTCCAAGATGTATGAGCAAATTAGCAGTAAAGAAGACACTGGGGGTTTAACAAGAATCAGATTGGGTTTTTTTTTAAGTCACACTGTTTTCTTGATTTGAAGTTAACTTTGGCATGACCTTTTTATCAATCAGCATTTTCTACAATGGGAAAAATGTTTGACTGTTGAATTTACAACCAGCTGCAGCCACCATAAATGCTAATGCTGACATCTGATGGAAGTGAGTCTCAGGCCACCAAAGACAAACCAACATAGAAGGATTGCTTTCAACTCCACATTTGGAAGAGTTTTCCGGCTGTAGGTATCATTGTGTTAAGAATGGCAAGAAGGATCTGTTTGTGGACAATTCCAAGATTCAAGAGAGCCTGGCAATTTTAAGGAATGGTAATGCTTCACAGAAATTTAAGCATATATTGATTAACACTTTTCCCCTCAAACAGACTCTTGGGAAAACAGTAATCATAAAGTAGCTCTCACAGAAATCTGATTTCAAGATGATTTTAAGCCTCTCTAAACTGAGTACTAGCAACATGGGTTCAGTTCTGGCAATAGCACAGGTTTCTGTGCCACCATCAACAGATGCTGGTGAGGGTATTTACAGTGACTAACATTAGGAGATATCTTAGACTGTCTCTGCATCAGCAAATAGGGCAGCCTAACAAGAACTGATGTGGAGAGCAGAAGTGTCCATACCACCTGCAGTTTAGAGGCTTTACTTCAGATCATTTCTAGTGTGCTTCTGTAGATTGAATACCTCCTGGCAGCTGAAGCACTCCTGGACCCTGTCTTTTGAGATGGTCTCAACTGAAACACCAAGCCCTCTCCTTTCTGCAAAATCATGAAAAGAAGGAGTGATGAGAAAATTTATTTCAAAAGAACTCTGCTGACCCGAACAATAATGCTAATGCAGACACCACACTAAATGACGGGATTAGAGATCCAAAGAGGAAAGATTAAAAAAAACAAAACAAACAAACAAAACCCCCACAAAACAAACAAACAAACAAAAACCAACAACACCACCAACAAAAACAACAACGACAACAACAACAAAAACCAACCAACCAACCAACAAACACCACCACATCATTCTGGATCCTTCTCGCAGGTTAACTGCTTTAATTTAAGAACTTTAACCAGATGTCTAAAGTTGATGCTGTAAGTATCCTTCCCCAGCTCTCTGAGGGACTTTCATTTCAATCAGAATGAAAATACTTCCTTTTTTTTCCTGTCTTTTTTTTTCTCCTACTGATTTACTTGTTACCATCATAATCTGCAACTTTTGGATAATGCTGTTCACACACATAAATGTCCCTAAAACATAAGCAAGGTATTATTTCACTGTAATTACATTAACTCTCTGTTGCATCTGACTATGGATACCTGCATTAACTGTCAGCTGGAACACCACAATAGGTTTGTTTCGAATCTGATATCAACAAAATCCCTCTAAACTTACTTTTCTCTGAATGTAGTATTCTCCAAATCCCACTTCAGACAACATCCAGGATGAACTGAACAGAGGGAGAATTTAGACAGCTGGCTCCTTCTGTTGTAATGCTGCTGCTGAAACAAAGGTGGTATTATCATCTGATAAGTCTTTCTGCAGTGCAGTTCCTTTCTAGCTGTTTGAGTTTAATTGTACACGTTCCTGTGGAGGTCAAAGGAGCCCAAAGCTCTCGCTTCTGATTCTCCAATACATCATTTCTTCAGACAGCTGAGTAGGGCAGAGGAGCATCTGTATTGTGCATTTCCAAGTACACTCATTGCATTGTCTACAGCATAAGAAAAGTGGTAATTACTGATGCATTCGAAAAAGAAGCTTTCTGCTGATAAACTATCTTGAGTATTTTCTGAAGGTGGGACTCCGTGTACTACCCCTGAGAAGCGGACCACCGCAAGGAAATGAGCAAGATAAGGCAGAGCACACTGAAAAGCAGTGTAAGTGATATTAAGGATGTCTCATGGTAGGCAAGCGTGCTGTGGGACTATTGGACTCTGAACAAACAGGCAGAAATGTTATCTACAAAAATGATCTGTAAAAGGAAGATATCACTATATAAACAAGTAGCTCAAAACACTTCAGTGGAAACAAGATCAGAATATACAGCATTCACATTAAACTGTGTATAACCATGTAGTGAGTTGACCCTGGCTGGATGCCAGGTGCACCCCCCAAGCCCCACTACCTCTTCCCTCCTCAGCTAGACAAGGGGAGAGAAAATATAACAAAAGGCTTGTGGATCAAGATAAGGGCAAGGAGGGATCACTCACCAGCTACCATCACAAGAAAAACAGACTTGACTTGGGCAAATTAGTTTAAATTGTTGTCCATCAAATCATGGTATGGGAATAAAAAGTAAAATCAAAGCTTAAAACATCTTCCTCCACTACTCCATTCTTCCTGGGCTCAACTTTACTCCTGATTTTCTGTACTTCCTCTTCCGCAGCACAACAATCCTTCCCATGGGAAGCAGTTCTTTGTGAACTGCTCCAACATGGGTCCCTTCCATGGGATGCAGTCCTTCAGGAACAGACTGCTCCAGCATGGGTCCCCCATGGGGTCACAAGTCCTGCCAGCAAACCTGCTCCAGCATGGATTTGTCTTTCCATGGGGCCACAGGTCCTGCCAGGATCCTGCTCTAGCATGGGCTTCCCATAAGGTCACAGCTTCTTTTGGGCATCCACCTGCTCCAGCATGGGGGTCCTCCAGGGCTGCAGGTAGATATCTGCTCTACTTGGACCTCCATGGGCTGCAGGTGGACAGCATGCTTCACCAAAGTGTTCCCCACAGGCTGCAGAAAAATCTCAGCCCAGTGTTTGGAGCACCTCCTCCACCTCCTTCTTCACTGACCTTGGTGTCTTCAGGGTTGTCCTTCTAACATGTTCTCACTCCTCTACATACTCACTCCAGCTGCAGTTGCCATAGCACAGGTTTTTTCCCCCTCTTGTTAAATCTGTTATCCCAGGGGTGCTATCACTGATGGGCTCAACCTTGGCCAGCTTTGCATCCATCCTCTAGCTGGCTGGCATTGGCTCTGTTGGACATGGGGGAAGCTTCTAGCAGCTTCTCACAGAAGCCACCCCTGTAGCCTTGGTGCTACCAAGACCTGGACACACAAACCTATTACAAGCCAATTGCTTTGCGTGTATTTTGGGTTGTTTATGGATATCTGTTAACATTTAGAATATATACAGATAAATACAGAAAAAACTTGATGTCCATTTGGTTTCAAAGTAATTTCATGTGTGTCTGAAGAACAAAAATAACTGCAACCATCATAACCTAGTAACTAAGAAAAAGGAAAGGAAGCAGCCTAGTACCAGGGATAAATGTTTTGCTACACACAGATAAATTAATCAGCATCTGTAGCAAGACAAGTATCAGACAGATGTCTCTACGAGCTTCCTGAACTCTAGCTTGTGGTTACTGCCAATGTGCATCTCTTTGCCCTGAGAGAGTAAGAAAAGACATAGTTGATTAATATAATTGTCTCATACCTCATTAGACAGCTAACCCTTGCTGTGCATTAAAGACTTTTCCCCAAGTCTGTTCTGGCAGCACATCAGAGAATTACTTTCTAAATATAATGCAGTGTATAAACAAAGTTAGCTTCAATTTTTATTGCTTGCCCCAAGGTCTGTGTTTGGTGTTTCTCGACACAATAACAGGGAGCCATGGGACTTTGCCTCTCTACACACCACTTCCTCCTCTAAGCACACAGGTTAGGACTACATCCAGAATAAAGGAAATACTGAGATTAAAATTGAAAATTATTTTTATGTTGTGGATAAAAGACGACTCATTCAATCCTAACACAATTTGTACTATGGACTTTTTCTGTCTTTGGAACAAATTATGTGTAAACTTCGTACAGATCTGGCAAATGTGTATTTTGGCTCATGATATGGAACAAAGCCATATGTTAACATGGAAGAAGGGACTAGAACTAGGATAACTCAGAGCATTGCTGGCTAGTACCAGCGAAATCACTTCTATCAGCTGAACCTTTCCAAAAAACTGCAGAAGTTAGGTTTTGCTGAGAAAATTAATCTCACTGACGTCAATGATTTTTTTTTTGCAATTTAACAGTTAGTTTGCAATAGAGGAAGCTGACTAATCAGTGGATCTTGTCTAAAATAAGAAACCATACACTTGAAATATATCTTGAACTTATGTTCTTTAAATTTGGAATAGTTAAGGATTTTCATAATCTTCACTGGTTTATAGCTTTTCATTCAAATTTAGCTGAATACTGAACATCAAAAAATCAGTTTCATTTGTACAGATGCAAAAGTCCTCTGCCAAATTTGCATAACTAGGTTTATTCTTTCTCCATAGTTTTCTTGGAAGCTTTTCTTTTCAGTGAAAGAAAATACCTACCAACAAGTGAGGAAAGAGCTACATATGTGAGTTCTCCAATATTCTAGCTAGGTTTCCTTTTGGCAATGGGATTAGAAGCTGATGCATCAAGGGACTTCAACTTTGATAATCAGATACATCTTTTGTTGTTTTACGTTCAAGCAGATTTTAGTGAAAATCTGACTTCTCCTCAGGGAAAAATAAACATATTGGACACATATGCCTCTGTGCCACTGAACTTCCTAAAAGAGTTTCAGGAATGGTCATGCAGTTTATTGTTTTTAATTTTTTGTCATCTATCTGCAGGTCTCTAAAATAGACAAGGCTAAATCTTAGCACTTCCCTGTGGCTCAAGGCTGTGGACCAAACTGCAACCTTTCGGTCTTGTGCATGAGTCTGCTGCAACTTTTCATTTGGTTACTGTAGACAGTCTAACCTACCACAAAGGAACACGCAGAAATACTACTTCGTAAATTTAAAAAGTTCTTCAGGGAATTAAAATTTCCTTCAGGCTGGTAAATTGCATTATTAAGTTGGATAGGATAAAAGCCACATTATGGTAGTCTTCCAATAAGTGTCAATTTCTTAACTGGATTATTGGAGGGAAAAGCAATAATCTAAATCTATGCATTCAAGTAACTTGTAATGTTTCAGGTGTTATATAACAGTAAATAATAAAGGCATGCCTTTATTAGAGACAGCAGGCACAAACTTAAGTAAGAGAAATGCCTTTTAAATAGAAGAAAGACCCTATTATTGTAAGAGTGGTCAAACACTGAACCAGCTTAGCCTGGGAGATTGTGGAGTCTCCATCTTTGTGATTGGAATCAAAGCCTGGCTGCACAGCTCTGAGCAACCTACTTCAACAGACCCTTCTCTGAGCAGGGAGTGGAAATAGGGACCTCCAGAAGTACCTTTCAGCCCCAGCCATCCCTTCAAAGGGAGCCACGTTAAAGTACTGATCTAATAGAGACATTTAAAAATGAAAGTAATTTTTCTTTAGTGTGCAAAATACTTCACCAAAAGAAATAGAAATAATGATTACATACTTCAAAAGAGATAATTATCCCTATTTATAAAGAGACATATTTTAAATTAAATGTTGTCATATACTTTAAAAATAAGTAATAAATAGGCAGATAGCAGAAAAGCACTAGATAATATAATTCAGTATTAATAAAAATTATATACTGTTGTGCTTTCACAGTTTTGTAGGATTAGCTATAAATACTTTTCAAGCACTTGTAGCAAAAGAAAAAAAAATCAAGATTTTAAGCCTTCTGTGTAAAATTAAATTGGCCAATGACATTCAAGACTAAGTGTCATTGCACCAGGCCTGCTGTAGGCTTTGATTCTTATTTTGAGTAAGACTTGTAGCTTAAATGTTCTAGTGGCCAAATAATAATTTATTCCTTAAGGTGTGTAGTATTAGGACAAGAGGTAAGAAGAGTAGATTTTGTTGCTGTTGAAAAAAAAGTCTGATTCAATGTAACAAGAAATGAGGTGGATTAACTAAATCATTCGGGGGGGGTTGGATCCTTCAGCACTACTGATGACAGTGAGGAGCCTTCTGCTTCAGAAAAATATTGGAGCTATTGACTTAAATTTAACTTTAAAGTATTTGAACTTATATTCCTTCCAGCTTCCAAATAGCTTTACTTTTAGAAGTGGGTAGTAGACTTCTCTCTCAGTGATGTTTTTACAGTTTCATTAATCAAGCAGGTCAGCAGAATGGTCCTGAGGTATGATTTGCTCTCTGAAATGGTACCTACAGGTCAGTTCTCAAGCATTCAATTTGATTCCATCTCCTTCAGGACTTTGATTCTATTTATTCAAAAGTGAGAATGTCAAACTGGAATTTAGTTTTGTTTCTTTTTCTTTCTTTTCCCCATCCCCTCATCCCCCAGCCCAAACCAAGAGACTTCTGCAGTTTCTTTCCTATCTTCAAAAATCTTCGGCAATTATGCTTTACACCAGATTTTTGAGATTTAGGTAAACATCTAGAAGGCAATCAATGTTTGGCATTCTGGGAGAGAGCTGATCAGGCACATAAAGGTTAGATTTCCCCTGTGCATGCCAAGCTTTATCAGGTCCAGTGAGCTCCATGAAGCTTTGAAATTTGACTCCGTTACTCATACAGGTTTGTGCTATGCCATTTAGGCATTCCTTACAGTTCTAGCTGTCGCCATCTGTCACTGCAAAAAGAGATAATATTTGACAAAACTCTTAACAGTTGCCATTTTGATAGTGCAGAAAATAGGAAGTGACTATTGTAGCCTTTGCATTACATATTCATGAAAACACTTCTATTTTGTTTTTTTAAATTTAAGATTTGTCTCTGTATATATAATTTGTTATATAAAGCATAGAATTCTACTCTATTTAGGAGTAACCTAATAGAGTAAATTAATGAACTGGATTATTTCCATATACAAAGTTTTGCCATATGTTTCAATTAAAATGAGATCCAAAGGCAGGATTCAGTTCATTAAGGTTCTTATTCTCTTGCTGCTCAGGAGTTATTTGCTTCCCTTTCTCTCCTGGATCAGTGAAACTATTTATGCACTTTGATTCTCTTAGCACCTTAATTGGCTAGAGAGGGGTACTTTTCACATCTGCCTTCTATCAACTTCCAAATGCTATAATATTAAATTAATTTTTTTCTCATCATTCTGATCAATTTTAACAACAACAACAAAAAAAAGAAATATTTGGAATTTGTGATTTACTTTTTTCTGAGGCCTTGCAGTTCTTAATGAATTACACATCACTCCTTTGTCTTGTACCCTTAAATACAGGCCCGGGTAGATACTTCAGAGCCAAAATATCCAAATTTTAAAATGTACATGCCTGACAAAGAAAATAAATATAACAAGTTTTCCTTTTTTTCCTAGACTCTAGACTGAATACTCAATATGTTTGCCCTGTATAAGATCTGTTATAAATATAAATGTGTTTGTCATAAGAAAAATGTCTTAAAACACTTTACAAACTGACACACATGAGGAAAATGTACTAAAACTGCCCTATGCTATAAAAACAAAACAAGGCTTTAATAACCTCTATTCATGAAGAAGGTATAAAAATTACAGTCCTATACGTTTTTGTTTAAACACCAATTAAAAAGCACTAGTCACCTAAATTCCTATTTCTCATTACTGCTTATTCCATCTTTGCTCTCTTATAGAAGAAAAGCACCCATAAAAGAGAGAGAGAACTGATACTATTTGACAGGTCTTTTCACAGCCCCTGTTTTGTTAGTTCGGAAACAGAAGGTAGCTGTTGTAACTCTAGTTCAATAAAACCCCCGATGGCTTCCAGCTGTTATCAGTATGATCAGACTTTCTGTGGGCCAGAAGGGGCTCCTTGGGTTCCTCTGAGGTGCCAACTGTGCTCTGCAGTTAAAGCTGAACCCACAGGAGTGTACACCTGTGTGGAGCTGACACACACGGTTTTAAATCACATGCATTATGTGCCTCCCACGGGGAACAATGTTTCCTGAAAATAATCCAATCAGACAGAGCAAGTTACTCCTATATGAATCAAATCTCCTTATATTATCACACACTCAATAAAGATCGAAGAGACCAAGCTGCACCTTTCAGCATGTGGAGCTGAGTCATTTGATCACAGGATATAGTCCAGGAAAGTAGCAGCTTTGTCCAGCTTAATTCTAGTCTTGAGATATTATCAGCCACTGTCTGATGTTTGTAACAATAAACATGCAGAAACTGGGGGTGGTGGGGGGAAGAAACTGAAAAATTCTGAGGGCTATTTCAGTTTGAAGCAGAAATTTCTTAGTATTTGATGACCTCTGGTGGACAGGGTTACATTTGCAGGTCTTCTGAATGAAAATCTGTATTCTGTATGTGTTTTCAGGAAAGACCGCAAGGCAACGTTATCGAATTTGACCATTTGCCTAATTACTTCACAAACTAATCCCCAGCTCCAATATTTGCATGTCACCTTATAATTGTGAACTTACATAAACTGAAAAGCAATAACAAATTATTCTTTATAAAACGTTTGCAAGATAACAAAAAAAATTATAGAGCAGAATTATTAGCAAATGTAATAACAAAACCAGCTCAAACATGTTAAACGAAGGTCAATATTTTGCTAGTCCCCTATTTCTTAAGACTGTATTGATGAAAACATCATGTTCAAATTTTCTAAATTAATTTCTGTATACCAGGGTAAACTATGCTATTTTCTAACAAAGTTCACCTTAAAAATCACAGCCATCAAGTACACTGTCAAAGTACCACGTGCATTTTTCTCTCTTTTTAGCACTAGCTGGAGTGTAAACACTCATGTCAGCGTAACACAGGAATGAATTATACAGTCTCCTTCAAATTATTTGATTAGAAATCACAGATCTTTCCTTATACATACACTCTGTCTGGAGACTTCTCTGTCCCACTCTGACTCCTTTTTGTTCCTACTCTCCTATTCCTCAATGAATCTCTGTCTCTATCCCTTTTCAGAAGTAGAAAGTATCTTTCCTTCACCTGCACTCCCCTGTAGATACACCCTGAGGAGCTTGGGTTGAGTATCAGGAAATTAACTTCTCTTACTTCATCATTTTACCATAGTAATTTTTTTATTGTTTAATTATTCAGGGTAAAAAGAATTATTAAGTTCCCATGGCTTATATCAGAAGGTCACTTGTCTGACTGGGAGTTTCATTTATTTCTTTATTATAACAGCCTGTGGTAGTTGGCAAAGAGTGATGATAATTGTCAGCTTTAAGTTTAACTAAGAGCTGTAACTCCAAGAAAAAAGAATACTATTCACTCTTGACAGTAAAATCATCAGTGGCAGTAAAATAATCAGTAAACCTAATTCCCTCAAATTATCACTGTATTCCCTTAAGAAAGAAAAATTGGACGGAGCAGAAAAGCAGATCAGAAATGACTGCACATTCCTTACAGAAGCAATAACATCATTGTGGAGGCAATGGACAGTGTACAGCAAGCAATAAATTGTAAAGACTTTGTAGCTGGTGAAGTCTGACTCTTCCTGGCTTGCTCATCACAGAATTCATTAAATCAGCACACTCCTGAGCACTTCCGTCTCATTCAGCCATGGTTAGCCCCCTCTCAGATGTCTCTAGTAATTTGGCTTTTCCTGCTAAAAATAATAATAATAATTGTAAAATAATAATCTCTGACCCACTGCTTCATTGCAGCATTTTTGGCCATGCCATGAAGGATCAACATAAGCTCCCCTAATAGACAATAATCCAGGCTACCTCAAGAAGTAGGGGAAGGCAAGAAGCATGGGAAAGATGTTTTGATCCAGACTTCCATTGAGCCATGCAGGGATGTGTCATTGTCTTTAATTCCTTCATTAACACACCAGCACATTGTACAAAAGAAGTACAAACTTAAAAGATGAACCTTGAGACACACTGAGTCACAATGCTGCTGCTGCTTCTGGAAGTTTTCCATGGTGAAAGGAAAGAAGAGTTGTAACAGCCTTCATCTGCCCTCTGGGTATATAAGCAGGTGTTTTATGTGAAACAAATGCTTGTGTCTCTCCCGTGTGTTCAGTGCTTTGAACTGCCCTCACCTTGACTTCTGCTAAGCTATTTCAAAGATGAGAGGTTTTTCATTTTAGATGTAACATTAATGCGAGCAGTTCCCCTGCCAACACAAAAATCTCCTGCAACACTGAACCCTGCAACAGTCTCTACCTTTTTTTAATCCCATCAATAAACTCACTCTGTCCTGCCATTAAGGAAGATGTCTTCATACACATTTAATTTATCCAGACATTTCTTTAGAGAATATTTCATGTTCAAGAGTTCCTAAAAGTATCATCACGCAGCAAAATTAATTTACCCTTGGGGCAGTCTCAGATGGAGACAAAGCACAGTAGCACAGTATTCAAATTTACTGCATTAGCAGTAGTGTGAACATATTGCAGTCTAACATTCCATCACTCCGTTTAGGTATCTGCATAATTATAGAAATAAACTTGCTGTATAGAATTGATCTCTTCTTCCTCTTTCACATCTGAGATTTTCCCAAACCCGAAGCAAGAGTTTCAGTAGTCATTCTAAAGTTTCCCATACTTTAATTAATATATACTGCATTCATTGCTGCCTAGGACTTACCTTACTCCTGTGTAAGGAGTTCATCCCACCATTTGGTGTAGGTAGCTCATTCAGTGATCAGTTTTTGACCCATATTAGTTATTATTTGTTTATTTCATCATTATTTTATACTATATTCTGTGACATTGCCCTTCCTCACCTTTACCAGAAGAAATACTGGCTTTGTGCCTGCAGCGTCAGGTTTCCTAGTTAGCCTTCTTGTCCCATATTGCTGGAATAGAAAGACAACACAAATCACTACCAAAATCTGTTCCACTCAATACAGTAAAAGCCTACTTGAGAAAATATGTGCCCTGGGCAGCCACAGAGAAAATCACTGGGAAGGCTACCAGATAACTTTATTCCCTATCTGACGGGAGAGAACAATAGGTGCATAACTCATCTTGCTGGGCTTGTTTGTGAACAAAGACAAGGTCAATATCTACTCTTGAAAAGACTTAGAATGGAGACCTGAGTGTTTGTAATAATGCACCTAATGTATGGTCTGCCAGCTGTAAGGTGAGGATAGCTGGGCAAAACACAATGCAGTCTGTGTAACGTAAATTAAAACTGACAGGCAATAATCTGTCTATCACAGCTGATATTAAACAGCTACTGAAACAGACATATTCTCTAAAAAAAGTTAGGAAATACAAATGAAAGAGAGAGACCATTACTTTCAACACAGTAATTAGTCCTGGTAAATGCATTCATACTTTTATGGTAAGATCAACAAACTTGAAACAACCTATCTACCCTTCCATGGGTTGTTCAGAATTACTTTGGTGATTGTATGAAACATGATGGACTTTAATGCTGTGATATTTGCCTGCGCCTTGACTGAGCACTAACACCTTATAAATTTTAATGAAATAATGTGGAGGCACTGAGGTCTGATAGATAAACCACTGGATCAAGATTTTGAATTCAGTTCCCGGCTCTACCACTCATTCCTCCTTGACTGGTCTTAGACAACTACCATCACTTTTCTGTCTCTTACTTTCCCTGTTCATAAAAGAGACAAAATATTTACCTTCTCTGAAATGTCCCTGTACCTTTTCTACAGAAGAGGGTTAGAAAAACTGTTATTTTTTAATTAAAATATAACTTGATAGAAATTACTGATCTTCCAGCTACAATAGGGCAGATAGGTTTCCTGAAACATGTGCATGCAGTAACTCCAATGAAAGACTGCACTAGTACATTGACATGAATCACTTCATTTCCTTCACCAAAAAATACAGGTAGTCTGTCAAACAAATTGATTTGGATCTATGCAGGCAGAAGATCCAGAAGTTCTACTTGCAACAAGCACCATGTATAAAAATTAAAGTAAGAAGAAATTATGAATTATTAGAACTTGGAAGAGGTATAAGAGGGCTGAGACATCTTAAAAAGAACCACCAGAAAACCCACCAAAAAGCCCTCTGGTATATACCCTCACCCTCCAAAAAAAAAAAAAAAAAAAAGTAAAGAAAAAATTTCTTTTAGAATTCTCTTTCTGATACCAGTTCCTACATAATACCTGTAGTGTAATGGTGGTGAATGTAGAGACATCCAAGGACAGGGTTTTGAAAAGGACAAAAAACCCATAAGCAACATATCAGTTCTAAAGTACAGCAACTTTACAGAGGTACTGAACTGGAAATGAGTAAAAGCATCCTAAAAGCAGCAATAATGTAAACCCAAAATGTGACAGCGCTTCTGAAGGCAACCGTGAGAAATGGATTGTGTTTATGCATTCAAAAGGCATTATCAGGGAATGCTTTTTGAGCAGCACAGTGCCAGCAGGTCACCCTTGGCCATGATGTCTGATCATACACAGCTGGAAAGAGCCAGTGCTGAATGCAGCCACTTAAGTATAACACATAGATCTTTAGAACTACTGATACAGTCTGACAAGATGCAAAACCACCTTTGCACTACCAGTGGAAGACTTCACAAAATCTAATAAAGTGTTGGCCAGTGCCTCTGAAGACATTAAAATAATAAATGTTCCCTTGCTAATCTAATCACAAGAAACACATAGCACAGGAGAATATTTGCTACTACAGCAGTCTGTGAAAGATTAGATTTTGCTCAAAGGAAATGCAGGAGTTACTTTAATAGATTCAAAGTGCGACATCATGAGCAAATTTTATTCTACCTAACTTCAGATGTCAACATGAGAGAAATACGTGCTTTAAGGATGCAATTCAGATAACAGGATAACTGCAAGCGCCGCAAAAGAACCGAAATAATTAAACAAAATGATAATGTTACTGCATTGTAAATTAGGCATCTTCCTTTTAGAGAGAACCTTCTTTTGCTTCTCTTCCAGGAACACAATGTTACTTTTATAAACAGACAAAAGATGATTGGTAAAATGAGACACTGTAACTGATAATGTTGGACCATTATCTTCGCGGAGGCGGGGGTAGGTAGCACACCACTAAGCTGAATAAAGGGTTACTGTCTGCCACCCATGAAAATCAGACCAGCAGAGCAGTAAAAGGCAAGACCAAGAAGAGCTTAAGATAACCCCAGATAACAGCTTCCTCTATCAACTGAAAGGAAAAAAGGAAGTATCAGAGGTTCTACACAGGTGAGCAAGTGTGGGTCTAAGCAGCAAGCAGGTCTATAAATGTGAGAGAGCACAAACACAACTCTTTTCTGAGATCTCTTGTATGAGGTAACTGCAGAGTTAGAAGCAATAATGGAAATAAAACCAAAAACTTCATTGATAAAAGCAGATATCTTGTGTACATGGATAAGCAAAGTTAAAGCTAAAACTATTAGGACACAGGTAGGGTGGTAAAAAATCAGAACTGATGATTATGAACCACAATAAGGATTGATTCAGAAAGATCTTGCTCCATATGGCTGTAAGCAGTAACAGGGTGAACTAATTCCATGTCTAACATGAACAAAACAAGCAGGAAAGGGCATAGTGGTTAGATAAAACAGCATAGAAAAAGGATTGTGCAGCAGATTAACATCCCTAACATACCTAGCCAATTCTGCCCTCCCAAAAGTAACTGATTTTTTGCAAACAAACCTTACTGAAGACTAGAGTTGTCAATATGAAATGGAGAAATCTTCATGGTGTTCAAAGAGCAAATTCTGAGCAGTAGAAAGAAAGCATCTGAAAAGAGAAATTAATTATCCAATTCTACATATATCAAGATAGTCCGTGACCAACTTTTCTAAAGAATAAATGGTTTGGGGTTTTTTTCAGCATAGCCTTATCTTTTGCTTTCACCCAGAATGCAGTTTTCGGAGCACAGTGATAATGAATAACGAATCCTGCAGATCAAACAGCCATGAATGTTTTCAATGTATAAACAACAGCCTGCAAAAAAAGGAGAAATTTGAACTCAGGTCTCCTGGATGATCTGTTAAACCACTGAGCTTTTGGTTTAAAGAGGCCTCGACATCATCATCATTAGTTCACATTGTTCAGGATAGAGGAGTAAAAACAGGCCACAATTCTGGCTAAAAGTGTTTAAAACAATCAGAGAATTACTAAGTATATTTTATTTCTGGCAGGGCTGCATTTTCCCCAAGGAAAAGTGGGTTTTTTAACCCATAGCCAGTACTTGCAGCCTTTTGTCATTGTCTCGCACTGAATAATCTACACTGCTACAAGTCTCTTCTAGGAGTGTGCACCTCCCTGCTAATGTTTCTTCAAACTCCCTTAGGAAAGTCATGACATTACTCAATATCTTCTCCCTTCAAGTTACAGCTCTGAGAAAAACATTTTGCTCTAACTGTCTTTTTCTTTTTGTAGTCTAGCCAAGAAACAGCAAGAGTGGTATAGGGGAAGAAAGGGGACCAGTGTCTGTGCCCCTTTAGAAAGCTTGGCTCAGGTTCGGAATGGCAATAAACTCAGATAAGAGCTTTTCTTTACAAACAGTAGGGGTTTCCCACCCCCACTCGCCAGATCAAATAAACAGTGATGGATTGGAAAAATCACATGAACACTCCTTTTTTCACAGTTGACTTCACAATTCATGATGGCACGAGATGGACAGACAGCACGGACATATGTTAAAGCTCTAAATCTTGTAACACCAGGGCCATAGAGCTCGCTGATGCCCATAATCTTTTATTTCAGTCTTTTCAGAATCTGGTCATGCATCTGCTGGGTACTACCTGAGCTCCACACATTTGTTACTAACCTAACTACTTTCTTTTTTCCAGCTCATAGCTCATTCCTTTAAATCCCTTTGGTCCTTTGTATCTTATGGACAGAATATCTGATGGTTTCCTTTAAGATTTCATTATGCCCTCTCCTATGTTCTGTAGATGAACAGTCCTGCTGCTTTCAGACAGGAAAAGTTATGCTCCTTCAGCATATGAGTGACTGAATTATTTTGTCACTTACCAGCAGTTTTATATGACTATTCAGGGAGAAAAAATTCATGTCCCTGATACTTATTTCATTAGAAAGCCTTGTCTCAGTAACATCATACTTTCATACCAGATAATAAACTACAGTGGCAAAAATAGATACAATAAGCTCAAGTGGCAAAACCTTTGAAATTACAATAGTGTTGGGGGCAGGATGGGAGGAGAT
This sequence comes from Manacus vitellinus, assembly GCF_001715985.3. Lineage (NCBI taxonomy): Eukaryota > Metazoa > Chordata > Aves > Passeriformes > Pipridae > Manacus > Manacus vitellinus. The sequence goes on from NW_021940813.1 coordinate 19,873,033, forward strand.
GTGATGACTGCTTAAGATGGATCCATTTGGCCTTATCACTGCAGATACAGAAGACTGTGGATGGTACTTAGACACACTACATTATGACCAAGAGCCCTCAGAGCACTCAGCATAACAGCACCAGTCTGTTTAAATTAAGATCTCTGTTCGCTTCCGGCTTCTGAGATGACCTACCCCATGGATCATGCTACTAGTCCAATCAAACTGCTCTTCCCAGATATATTTACCTTTCACTTGCATCAGTCCCATAGACAACAGTGCTGTGGTATCTAAGCTGAAGAATTGTTTCAAGAATGGTGAGAGGTTTTGCAGTTCATGCCTGAAACACCCACAGTTTTTCTCTCTGGGGTGAGAGAAGCAGACACACAGAAACTCTGGTGAGTCACAGCTCTCCCAGCAACAAGGTCAGTTTGCAGAGCCGTGCAGCTGTGTAAGAATGCTCTCTTCTGTTCTCATCTGCTGAAAAATAACAACATTCTGTAGAAAGAAGTGGCAAAATTTTTACTGCCAAGTCACTGGACACAGTAAGATGAGTCTGAAAATGATGCATAATTCTGAATCTGTGAAGCTCATATTTATTAAAAAGAAAGAGACAAACAAAATTTATGCCTCATGATAAATGATCTGCTGCTTAGTGGAGATAAATAGCCAGCCATCTATCCTATGAAACACTATGACATTTTTGGTCTTTTTTATTAAATGCATAATCAAGATGAAAAATATGTCCCTGGTTGAAGTTCTCTCGTTCCCAGCTTTGGAATGTCCTTCCAAAGGTAAATGAAGCATTCCAGCTACAGCTCCCTCAGGTGTTGTATCATAATTTGTGGGCTACATGCGGAAAGTTTTCAAATGGATTTAGAATAAGAGAGCTATGCAGTACTGGAAATACATTTTCCTTTCAATGTGTTTTTTTTTTCAGAAAGAGCATTTAGATAGAATATTCCAATCCAACTCTGACAGCCATGATACCATCATTCCAAAATGTCTTTTTAGAAATCAAACTAGTGCAATTATCTGAAATTTCTTCCCGGAAGAAACTGAAAGAACAAATGTACTCCAGAAGAGACTTCAAAATAAACAATGCTAAAAACATTACTGAATTTTCTTTCTTCCCCTCTAACTTAAGTTCTGCAAACATTTACAGTCTTCTATAATTTCTTGGGTTTTTCTTTGTTGTTGTTTGCTTGGTTGTTGGTTTTGGTTTGTTGTTTGGTTTTTTTTTCTGAATAGGCTGCAAAAATTCATAGTGGGAATTCTTTTGTAGTTTTTTGTGTTATTTTATGAACCTTATTCAATACCTGTCTTTCAACTTAACCAGTTTTCTTGATACACTTTTTTCGTGTCTTCTCACAATAGTAGGCATCGTTCTAGTAATGACTAGTGTGCTAAGGCTGCCCCCCGATGAGTTTTTGCAACACTCAGGCACCCCTCCTCTAAAACTTGTCTAGCTCCTCTTGTTTATGACAGGCTCACTATTCTGCATGTGGCAGTTTATTGTGTCTTTTCCGTAGTGCTAATAAATTATATTCATGCTCAGTTTGACTTTGAACGTACTTCCTCGGTGTCAGATTTGAAAAAAGTATATGCATCACTTACTTGTGAATCTTCAGTTTTACTGAACCTAATTTACTCTTCTCAAGATATTTTGGAACTAATTAAGAATATTTTTTTGGGGGCTGATTTTCCAATATCGAAGACCAAATGTCCTACTAAAGCCACTAGAAGCTGTGAGGATTCAGCATCTTTGCCAGTCCCTGAAAAAAGGTTTTTGGCAACATCTCGGTTCATCACTTACAAGATCTGGTACTTTGTCACAGATAATGGCTGCTTAAAAGCTGTTTTAGACCATTGATCCATCACTTTTCACTTAGCAATTTCCCACTTCTTTTCCACTTACTACTTTCCTCTTCAGCCACACAGTTTATCTTCATTCCTCATTCCAGCCACAGGTCTGGCTTCTGGGCACCACAGGAGAAGCATCTCTGCCAAGACTGAGAGAACTCATTATTATGTCTTTAATCTTGATTCCTTCTTCCCCTCCCCTCTCTTGGCTGTCATGGTTGACACTTACTCTTCCTGCAAGACAAATTGCTGTACCATGTTAGTAGAAAAATACTCTGTGGTGACATTAGTCTGTGAGACCCTCTTGGTGGTCTTACCATGGAGACAGCAGGGAATGTCTTTCTCTTGTGCTAGGGAAAAGAATGTGTGTTTGCAATAGAACTGGGGCTTTAATATCCTAGCTTACACCACACTTCACTGTTTTAACCTCTGCAACTTCACAAACCCTTCCTTAACGATCACTAATTGCTGAACAATGTGGCACTTGCAAGGTTTAATGCGTCTTTTCAATTCACATTTTTAATTAAATTATTTCTTTAGAATTTTCACAAGCTTTATCTCTGCTTCAACTGGATGTATTTCCTTTTCTATAATCCTCCTTGCAAATCCAAAATGTTTGGTATTATACAGACGAGTAACCTTTCAGACTCATTTCTATCCTGCTTGGTTTTCTTTTAATGTGAGAAAATATTTTGATATAATTTCTGAAACACGTTTAGAAAAAGATAACAACACTCTCAAATTCAGTCTTACACTGCTTATTTCTTTGATATTTGTTACTTTTTTCTCTGAATCTTCCTTCAGAAAAGCTGAAAAACCTTTGAGCACACGGCAGGGATGTAACCCAGAGGAAGCCCGTGAAGCCCAACTAGGCGCATGTTACTCCAGCTCTGTTTTAATTGATGGAAAAGGACCCAGACATCCCCGTTTCTGTAACAGACAGATAGGAGGAATGCACGGAAAAGAAAGCGCTCACCTTTCGGGACGAAGTCCCTTCTCAAGGTTTTCTTTGCTGTGTACCAAGACCCAGATCCAGGTCCCAGCAGAGGGTGCTGCTGCTCCGACCTTCAAAGCATGAACGGGGGTTTTAGCAGGAGAGCCAATTGATCTAGGTAGAGTGATGTCGTGTTGATGAAGGTAACGTCTTTTTACAACAGTGACAAGAAAACTTACACATCAGATATAAGGGAAAAATCAGAGAGATTACAGAAAATAGAGATGCCTGGGTGCCTTTACGGTCCACATTTCTACAGACGTGATCCCTGGATTCAGAGTGGGCACTAAAATTAAGTATTTGTGAATGTATGGTGAGCTTAAAGCTCAAAATAAACTAGAGCTTTTTAGACAAGCATCAGTTTTATCAAAAGTTAAATAGTTTACTGTAAACAGTTAACACTAATATAAGAACACAAATGGGTGTTTTTAACAAGAATATCTCCAATTGCAAGTCATCATTCTCTTCCCACACAGGACATAGACAAGCTGAGCTACAAAGATGGAAAACATCTTCTCCCAATTACTCATCAAGCTGCTGTTAGAGGTAGGAAGACATTGAATCTTCCTAAATCCAACACCAACAAGGCTGACAAAGTACTTCTGCACAAAACTCAGAGACTAATATGATAATTTTAGGTCAAACAATACTGCTAGTCAAACTTAAGATTTTGCAGCTGTGTACTCCCTCACTTCTTAACAAGAGCAAAAAAATTATACACTACACTGTTTCAGACCAAAAGTCCATCTAGCCCAGAATCATGTTTCCCACTGATGAATAGTAGCAGATACCACAACATTAAAAATATAAAAGCACCAAAAGTACAGTCTGACATTTTTTCACTTTCTATACTATTTTTCAGCAGCCAGCTCTTCAAGGAATTTCTGAGTTTGTGAGTGGACTATGTTATTGAACAGTCACTGATGGATCTATTACCAGCAAAATTTTCTAACTCCTTTTAAGCCACTTAAGTTTCTGAACTCTACAGTGTCCAATGGCAGCATTGGTAAATTATCTGTTGAAAGAAAAATTACTTTCTTTGTTTGTGTTAAATCTGCTGCCCGATATGTTAATGTTGTACTATAGTACTAATTTCTTCTGTAGTTATCAGAACAGCAAGTACCTCTCCTGTAATGAGGAGAAAGATGTCACAACTATTTTGCTTGCTTATACAACTTCTGACTCACAAATAGTTTTGCCACATTTGTTGATTTTGGATATCAAACAGGAGATTCAAACCTATTTCCATTTTATTCATACCACAATCTATATCACGTTGACCTGAATTGTTGGATTTTAAGTAAACCCTTATATAGTATAAAAATACAGAGATGATCAGTCTATTTATGTGTTGGGAAGAGGTGTTTTCTTTTTTTTTCTTGCTATGAAACATCCAGCATTAACTACTGAGAGACAGAGTATAACAGAGTAGTTTCTTTTTTCTGTTTCTCCAAGCGTTCCCTATATTTCTGTATTATTATTTTACTTATTTGAAACTCCATACCTTAGAAGCATGACTTTTAAGGACAAAACATTTAATTGACAGCAAGAAGTATGGTATAGCTTTAATTAGCCATCTCCTGCAGCCTCTTTCAGTTACATGGTGGAACAAAAGCAGTAACTATGTATAAAAAAGCATCAACATGAAAAGATTAGTGACTTTCAGACACTCTTAATCAATTTTTTAATATTTCTCTACAATTACACTTTTTTTATATTACACCATGTAGTTCAGAAACCCTTCCCAGTTTCAACCCTTTGTGGTATCGTTCCTTTCAGCGCACACACCACCACCACAACACCCACCCAAAACTCCTCCCTCACTTTTCCTACTTCTGTACTTGCAGATAAAGCGCTATTGTACTTTGTTACCAAAACAAAGACATCATCTATACTTTAGAATTGCATCAAACTCTCGGCTGAACAAACAATAAAACCATACATTCACACCAGCTGATACTTCTCTGTAACAGTTGTGCAGTACAAGTGAATCAAGGGCCAATATATTACAGATTACTTTGATAATTAACTCTCTTGAGAAACTCATTTTCATCTGGGGACAGTAACAATGGTTCTCCAAAAGGAAATAAAAAGTCAAGTTTTCTTTTACAAATTCCCTATTGATGCAGGACGAACTTGCGATTAGTCTATGAAAGAAATAAACATGATTTTAAGGAATAGGTTATAGCTCTTTGTGTTACACTGGTTTCAAGACCAAAAAGGCAAGTCAAAATTCCCATACTCTTCAACATTATTAAGAAAAACAGTGTATTGATTTGTTTAGCCTGTAGCAGGGTTTGATGGGACAGAACCATTGCAGGATTTAATGTGACAAGGCTAGAGTTCCTGATTATGCAGGATAAATTATGGGGAAAACTATGCAAATGTAAAGCCCTTGTTGTGAAACTCCAGGCAATTTCGTTGGTGGGAGTTCTCCCTACAAAACAAAAGGTTATGTTCAGAGTTGTGTAACTTGGGTGGGGCTATAAGTGAAATATTCATCCAGATGATACACTTGGTAGTCAGTAGCTTAAATTATTCCAAGGAAGTGTGCCCATGCCAAATGAAAGAGAGAAATAAGAGTTCAGTCTTGGATCTCTACAGAAAGGGTATGCTGGCTGGTAAGGAAGTACCCTAGTACAAGGAATGGAGAGGACCTAATGGGATCATAGGGTTTATCTTTGCTTTCCATTACCATTACAGACGGTGGCTCAGTGTTCTCCAGCTCAGCAGACTCTACTGTAACTACACAGGACCAGAGCCCTTGCTATTGAAATGAACAGCCGGTGCAATGCCATTTCCCCATTTCTGTGTGACAAGTTCCTCAAAATGAGATACTGTTGTAGCAAAAAAAAAAAAATTGCTCCACTTTCAGCAGCTGAGCATTCCCCAGAAAAAAATATATTATGATTTTCATCTGACACCAGATCTTTTACTGGATCCTTTTCTTCTTTCTGAATGTCTGACAGCTGCTTGGCCTTTTGAACCACTCAAACCTCACATATCAAAACTGATGCTCTTTCAGCCCATGCTGTCAGCACAGTTGTGGAGCTAGAAATTTGCTGCTTCACTTACTTCACTTATTTCAGCTATAAGTGCAGGGAGACAACATGCACAGCCTGAATCCTCACTGATCACATGACTGGGTTTAGCTTACCTTTGCCAAGATGAAGAGAAGTTCTTAAATTTTTGTAAATCGAGTATGGGTCCTGGGGAATCAAGAAGGGGACAACAACTCTCACTCTCTGCTTGGTGGGTATCTCCTGCAGAGTTAGGTCATTCTGCTGGTTCACTGCCATCCACTTCATGCCTGCGATTGCTCTTTCCTTCTTCTCATCAAACCTCTTCTGCCATTCTTCTTTCTCTATGTGCAGTACTGAGCTCAGCTGTGCTGCAAACCTATGACAGCTGAACTCCGTGAGCTGAGAGAGGGGTCTGGGAGGGCAGATGCAGTGTTGTGCTCTTCTAGTGACCATGTGGAGTGTGACAGGTCTCAGGTTATGTCATATGGGCTTTCTGTGCAGCACACCATTCCCCCGATGCTTACCTGAGTAAAGGTTCCTAGAGGATCATCTGTGCACGTGGGTGCTGTTTGAAGCTCTATAGCTTTGTTACAAACAAAATTACATTTAATTTATTTAAAAAAAAAAATATGGACTTGGACTGACTGAAATTATTATTCACAGATTTGGGACCACAGCAGAAGTAGAGGCAATTGTGAGAGACCGAAACATTTCACTTGTAGTTTCTGAGTTTTATTTTTGTTATTTCTGGTCTCTTTTAAAAATTATTTTAAAATTCTTTTAAAAATTGTTTTAAAAGAATTAGGGCAAAATAAAATCTGGTCTAACTGAAAATATTTATTTTTATTTTGGTTTGGTCTTTGAAACAAGACTGTTCGGTTGGCTTTGTATTGTTCATTTTGCTGAAGGTGATAGGGTTTTCAAAAATGTTTTTTAGCACCGTGTCAGCACTCTATCCCAGTGTTCTCATTAACTTTTTGGTAGGACTGGCTGAATAATATCAATCAATTGTTGCATGAGAAAATTTATTTTTAAATAAACAAACTATGATTTTTTAATTCAGTTTCACTCAGCTAGAAATAAGGAAACTTTATGAGTACATCTGCAAAATATTTCTATAGTTTTCAATTAAATGTTTTGCTTTTGGGCAACCCACACTAGGATATTTTGCTAAAACTATTTTCTGAGAATATAAACATATTTTTTGTTAAAAAAAAAAAAGTGATAAAGTTTTGCCTAAATCTGCCAAAGTCCTGCAAAATTTGGGTTTATTTAGTTTTTAATAATTTTTCCACTGTATTTTTATAAAACATTTTTTGTATCTGAGAGCTTTGGAGAATGTCACTTCTATTCACTGCAAAAATTCACTTTCAAAACAATCCTTTTGGCAACAGGGAGGAAAATGCTATCATCAATAGAGGAGCAGTGTATCATATTACAAATGTTCCCTTCTATTAAGCTTTTTACTGTTGAGAACTAGAAACACTCACAAATTGTCAGGAAAGATACAGAAACACATTTGATATACCCAGCTGAACTAACAAGCTAAGGCTGCTTCATAACCAGCCATAAAAACATGTGGAAAGCCAATCCAGTCTCCATGCTTTGGGTAAGCTTGTGAGAGCATTTCATTCAAATTATTGGTAAATCTTTACTTTCACACATGTTGGCCCAATCGAGTTTCTAGCAATTCTCCTGGGAATCAAAAGACAAAGCTGTAATGCCTAATGAGCTCTGAGCTGAGAATGGTTATATGAGAACATTAAAAAAATTCAAAAGAAAGGGGGAAGGGAAAAAGAGAAAGGAAAAGGAAAAATGATAAAAGGAAAGAAGAAAAGGGGAAAGGGAAAAGAAAAAAGGAAAAAAGGAAGAAAGTAAAAGGGAAAACTGAAACTGCTATGGAATAGAAAACAAACGGAAAACAGAATATCTCTTTCTCCTTCCTTTTTCAGAACCAAATAATTTGTGTTCAGCAAGGTCTAGGTCTACATTTTTAAGGGTTTACCAAGGTAAGGTTTGATGGTTTGTTTCCAAGAGCAGAGAAGCAAATACAGTAACTGGCAGCCAAGGAGAGCATGAAAGTGTAAAGGAGAGTGGTGGTGGCTGTTACAAGGTAAGTGAAAATTGACACAGCTTGTGGGTTACAAAGGCTGGAGAGAGGACACGAGCTCTAGAGAAAGAACCAGGGACTTGGCTCAGGTAAGGGATAGGAAGGAAAGGTCACTAACAGCAATTTGGAGAAAGTGTCTACCTGTACGCAGGGGGATGTGGCATAGGTAAGAGGTCTCTGGTTGGAATGGTAGAGAGGAGTGTGAGAACAGCTCTAGGGTTGGAGAGCTTGATGTGGAACAGAAGTAGCCCATATTAATACTTACACAGATTCACGTATACCTTTAAGTGGACACCCCATTTTGCGTTTGGACATGCAAACAAAGCCGCTTTTCCTCTCAGCACCCTTGGTAAGAAAGACACTTCTTTGTGCTCACAACAAACAGATCCCAGTGCTCTTACACACACCATCCCAGGCATCATTATCTTTTAGCCCACACATTGTCATAGGGCAGTCCCTGTAGACATGCTTCATTAAAGAAAAGAATTGAGAGAGTTGTAGACCACAAGGGATTATCCATGATAAATAATGGAAAGAAATACCAAATAGAAAATTAAAGAAAGTTGGATATGAGGGTTTTTATTAAAAAAAAAAAAAACAAACAAAGAAAGTAGAATGATTAAACTTGGAAGAGAGAGAGGAGAGGAAACTGCATAAATCTGCAAAGGATTAAAGGATGGATGAGTGTTTGGGACAATGTTTATATTTCAGTCATCACAAGGATTATTCTTCCCATTCCCATTTAATGGTGGGTAGTGGGGAAGGTAAATTTATATCACTGTGCTTTATTTGAGTAAGAAAATCTTGGCATGACTTTCCAGTTCCTTGTAGTTGAAGAAAAATGTAAACAAACAGCTGAAAAAATGTAGTGAAAAATAACGGTGAGGGTATTTGTGTAAGATATGTAAGCTTAAAGTTCATTTTTTGCCATGCAATTGTGCCTCTCAGGCACTCTGATCTAAATTTCCACATGCAACCTCTAAGACCCATGATACAGGTTCCAAACTTCAAAGACAGCTTGGATGTGTGAATGAACAGGTGTTTTTCCAAGCATATTGTGGCTTATTACATGTTGAGCTATAGCTTAATCTAGTTGGGGAGGAAATGGGGAACATATTTTGCTCATTTGGGCTCCTGAGATCTAATAACTGAAAGTTGAAATCCCCTCCACCTCAGCTAGTAAAATCTCATCTCCTTTGAAAGTGCAGTAATGTGAATTTAGCCCCACTGTGCAACACCTAGAAAAAGTTATTTTTTTTCTGAAACACAGTAGTAAGCAAAATACGTAGCAGAAGAGAAGAGTTAATATAGATAATTCAAAAGAGATTTTTCTTTTTTTAGGAAGTGAATGACTTTATTAAACCTTGGGTTGCTCCTCATATTTTTCCCTGCCTTCTTCCTCTTTACTGATAAACGTTTAAAAATTAGAAGCAGAACTCAGATGTGAGATGTTGTAAAACAAAACTAAACTTACTTTGCTTAAAATCTATTGCCTTAAGCAGAGAGGAAAAAAATCCTGTCTGTAACTAAAGGCAGGATCAGGCTGTGTGCAGCTCCATCTTTAAGCAGAGGCAAACTGACAGAGACACAAAACAGAGGTGTCTCTTTGTCTGGCTTTGCTTGTGCTGGGAAATTAATGTTGGCCACTGCATTGCTACGAGGATCTGAGTCTGTGACTCCTGCTGGGAGAACTGCCCCTGAAGAAGCACCATTTGTTGGCACTGCTTCTCCCTTTGCCATAGCTGGAATCCACCAGCCTGGCTCCCCTGAGATTTACATGCAGTTTGTTTCTCTCCCACTACCGCAGTCATCCTCACCCCACTCACATCTCGGATGACACGGTTCTCACATCTGTGGTCACACACTTCTCACAGCAGAAAATTCCTCCTCACCTTTGGTGTTCCACTTTGCTGGAGAGTGGGAGACAGGCCAGAGGCACAGTGAGCACAAGAGGAACCCTAACTTGTTTGCTATGGAGAAATGCTTGCTAGACACAGAGGCAAAGCTTCAGCAGCTTCACGATGACTTTTTCTTTTTTTACTACGAAACAGAGGGAGGAAAATTACTGGATGTTTCCTTTTTGGTTTAATTCTGATGGCTTTTTTGTCTAAAAACAATATCCTAGGATCTGTACTTGTACATGACACACACACTTATGAAATATGGAATTTACTCCTTTGACAGCAAAGGAACATGATGGAGTTGATGTAGGCTCTGGTACAGATTACAAGAAAATACTGTCACCTTCAGCCACTCACAGCACTGCAACTGATGTTCATGGCATAACATAGTTGCTACAAATAATTACAAAATCCACTTTAATAGGTCATCTTAAACTTTCTTTCTAAGTAGCCATTTTAGCTGTGATTCTCTGTGAGACAAATGCAAAAACGTGATGGAAAGTATAGAATTTCCTACAGACCTGGACAGAAATACATTGAAGGGATGAAATAAAGCTCTTACCTTCTAGATACTCATCTTAGGTATTTTTCACAATTAAGAAATACATAGGATTTAATAAAGTTAAATAAGTGTTACATAAAACACAGAACGAAGATGAAATTGATGATGCTTTCAAACATATTAAGTCTTTTTTCTCTCTTTCAGCTTATTATGGGCCAATGATCCTATCTTTTTTTACTAGGTATTTTTTCTTATTTATTTTTATTTGATTTTCTTTATTCTAGTTTCCGATGATTATCAAATCATGTAACAGCTGCGGAAGCATGCTTTCTTGACCAAAATATCAATGACTTTTGGTTAGTTTCTTTACAATGGAGAACTTACAGCTGTAATTCATTTAGTTTACATTTCTAGATTGAGAAGTATAACTCATTCTATGGAACTACATTTGGACTGTTAGAGTAGGTTTTCTCTCCAGCTGGTACCTAAAAGTGGTGCAAAATTAAACCGCTTACCTTGTCATAATTTATTTTGAGAATTTTAGGTTATTATTTTTGATATGGCACTTCACTTTTCCTGTGGCTTTCTGAAAAAACAAGTGAATATTTAGGAATCTGTTTTGCCTGCTACAATCCCGAACTTCCTAAAAATGAGACACATCTGACACCATCCTGCCAGTTATGATCATGAAGATGTTTCAGTTTGACAGCCTAATCTTTTGTAGGGCTTTTCATCTTTTGCAGAGGCTTTCTTTCATCAGCCCTCTCATCAACATGATTGACTAAAGACTAAGCTGAGAAACTGCAAGGACTGCTGCAAGACCAGCTACGTTTCCGTTAGCAGGGACGGATTATGATATAGATCTTGTCAGTGGTTTCTGTGGAACGAGGTTTCTATTTCACGGCTGTTTATCTAAGGATTGCCAAACAAGAATCTAGAGCAGTAAGGATATTTCTTTAAATAGATGAAATCTAAGTATGTAGGTCAAAAGGTAGATATGTATGTTCAGAGGAGTGTGGTTAGGTTATAAGCTCTAGCACTTAAAAGCTAGAGAATGGCAAAGTAATGTATCCTGTGCAAATCTTGGACTACACTGCAGCTTTTCCTTCCCTGACCATATACCCTTTTTTCTCCCTCCAGTAAATGTCTGTCTTTTCCAGTGCACAGACTGAACTGTTCCTGCTTGTGCTCCAGCTCCTTCCCCTCCTCTGCCTTCTAAGTAGATGAGCCAGGATGCACTTACCTGCCAAAATCAGGTGCAGCCAACATGTGATACCTGATGCCACTGCTGATCTGTTGTCTTTCCACATCTTGTTAGTTATTCATTGTCCAAACTGTGTCCCACACCCTGTACAATGCACGTGACTCAAGGTTTTCCCTAGATACAAAATTACTATTTTCCTCCTGGGCTTTCCTGTAGCCTGCTGTAGTCACCAAGAGATGCACAAACACCAATTAAGTTATTTTCACAACACACCAGTGAGACAGCATGCTATTATTATACCAAATTTACATATAGAGAACTAAGGTATGAGGAACCATGGTTCCACGTGTAAGCTATCAGCATCTTTAACTATACAAGTTGGGGCCATTCTTGTAACAAGGATGACCTATTAAGTAAATGAGGTAGGGTTGCTGCTGAAAAATAGTATGTGATCATGTAATTAAAAACTAAGTCATACCACAGGTGCCTGATAAGGTCAAAAGAATGTTACTGAAGCAGCTGTAATTCTGATATTTCCTAATATTTCAAGCTTAATTTATGTCTCTCGATTATGTATTTTAATCCAGCTAATATTTGAAAATTGTAGGATTAACCCCCTGCAAAACCAGAAAAAAGGAAATTTCATTAGATCTCATTATCCTAATTTTCATGTGAGTCATCAGCAGGGTGTGAGCCCTGCAGCCTCACAGGAGAGTCGTACAATACCTGGGCTGCCACAGGCTGTGCTTCTGCAGAGGTCTAGACCCATCTGCTGCTAGCTAAAAGGCAATCTGAGAGGAAAACAACTGCAGTTTCTTTTCTGGATCAATGAGCACTCACAACAGTTAGGCACTGTGAAACAACACACCAAAGTAGTAGCATTATTTGAGGGTTTGGATTTTGTTTTGTGGGGGTTTTTTTTGTTTTGTTTTCTCTTTTTTGTGGATAGGCATTAGTTCCAGAGACATTGTTTTATCAGTAGGTTTCATGGGCTTTTTTATGACATCAGAGGCTCATATATGGTCAGTTCGAAGAGAAAGGCATTGATTTACTCAGTCTCCCAAATATGACCCTCAACGCTACACTTGCACATTGACCCCTGTTGGTCATATACATTTTGAGCAGCTGCTAAAATTTCTCCTACTACTTTGCTTATATTTATAGTAGCTTCATGAACAATTATACTATAAATGCCTGCAGACTCTTAAAAGAAAAATCCGTATCTTTCATACTGTCTGATCCAATAGGCAGATCCACCGTGTACAGAGTTGTGTACTCCAGAACCTGGCCTAAAAATAAGAGAGTTGCAAGATCTCACTACATTATATGCTAATTTATTCTTCAAGGAAGGCATTTTATTCCTTGACACTGCTCTTGTTATATTTAACAACTTCTGTGATATAATTGTGGGTTTCGTTTATCATTTGTACACGTGGCATTAGTCCAGTCTTCCCATATGCAAGAATCTATTTGCATTTTTATTTTGTCAAGAGACAATAAAAGCAATGAGTTCTATCTAAATTAGAAGATTTGCTTTATCTTTTAGTTTGAAACCTGCCATCCACTCATTCCTCTTGGCAGTCAGGCACAAACAAATCAGGAGACTTTCACAATATCTAGATAAGTCATACAAATACCTTGTGCACATCAGCATTGTGACTCAGAGTGCCCACCTTGCCTGTGATTTGTGCCATGTTAGCAATGCATCCTGTTGATCCATTGGTTATGCAATGCAAGGCTGGCCTTGAAAAGGGGACTGGATGGTCTCTAAACATATAAGAGTATAGGAAAAATTAGGAATGTTTATTACTATTATTTATGGGGGGATTTTTCTGTGTGGAAAAGGATGATTTTCTTAGGGTTCTTTTTCCTACTCTTATGACTGTATGAGAAAATCCAGTAAAATCTGCCAGCAGCTGGAGTTTTGTGGAGTAGCTCACACACTAAAAGCCCTAGAAATACCTGTGTATTTTATTCTAAAATAATTTTCATTCAAATACAGTCTTACATGTTTGAAAAAAGAAATTGAGTAAAACAGAAGTAGTACTAAATCTTAAATGGATAACTTTAAAAAGGTTAGCTCAGAGGGATTTTCCCCTTGAATTTGTTTTGTTTGCAGACAACGACTGTAAGTCACCTCCACAGCAATATTTGTCCTATGAGTAGAGAGTCCTCAAGGGTTTATCAAATCTGCTCTTCCTCTAGTGCTGATGCTGACGTACTCACACTCTGGAGATAAAAGGGAAACACATCTGATGGCACATTGGAGGCAACATTTAATTATGTCAAACTCCTCTTCCCAAAGAATGATGACTTCTTTCCAATTCTGAAGAACCACCTCTTGCATAAGCACTACATGGGTTTCGTGGTACTGTGCATACCTGTAAGACACTCAGCGCTCTCAAGCCCTGCTGAAGTCAGTGGGAATTGAAATGTACTGTTCTTCTAAGAGTGATCAAAGCTGGGCCCAAGGGACACCCATACTGATGGTCAGAGTCGCTATTAAGACTGAGATAGGAATAATATCTATGAAATCTAGAGATGCACCCAAAGCACAGTTTAAGACACACAATATGAGTGCTTTTTTTCATGTACAGTCTGCCAGTTCTCAGCTACTGTCCTCAGGCCCTAGCTCAGCAAAACAGTTAAGGCAAGAGCTGAAATTTAGGTATGTGAATATTCACACTCAAATCACACTGAAATGGATGCTATCACTGTCCCTTATTATTAAGATTTATTCTCTCCTCTATCCTTTCATAGGTAAATTCTCCTTCCCTTCCCCTGAGACCCAGAGAACAAGCTTTGAAAGCCCTTGTGAGGTTTCCCAGGTTGAGAATTCTCAGGAATATTTATCAACATTTCTAGCTTTGTCACTCCTGTAAACATTTTCACAAATAAAACCTTACTTTATTCTCCAGGGAAAAAGAGGTATGTAAAGTGGCAAGATAAAGTTTTCCACTTTCTTCTTTTTTTTCCCCTTATTTTTTAACATCAATTATTTTTCTACAACTTCTATTCTATTTTTACCAGAATCTCCTACTGATTTTTTTAACATACACTGCTTAATATCAGCTACAGGTTTCTCAATGTCATTAGCCTGTTTAATACTATTTCGATTTTAATTTGCCAGTGTAAATCAATAGCAAACTGGATATTTGAGCCATTATTGCCTCTTCATTATTACCCTAAGCATTTATTTACCATATTTACAGCTTTATTTATATTTTAAAGCAAAAGTCTTTGCTTTGTCTCTAGGAGGATTTTGTAGCTTATCAATTAATTTACAAGTTACAAAGTTTGACTTCAAGCCCTTGGGGTGCTCTGATCCCACACTGAACAGAGCAGAGCTTTCCAAAATAAGCTTGCTAACGTCAGAACCTCTTGTTGCTAAGAGAAGAAGTGAGTGTAGCCTGGTAAAAGCATGCTGTTTCAACAAATCCATTTGAACTAGCAGCCAACCTATCTAAATACAATCAAAGTAGTTTTAAGCAATACATA
The DNA here is from genome assembly GCF_001715985.3 of Manacus vitellinus. Classification (NCBI taxonomy): domain Eukaryota; kingdom Metazoa; phylum Chordata; class Aves; order Passeriformes; family Pipridae; genus Manacus; species Manacus vitellinus. Next base: position 19,888,107 of record NW_021940813.1, read on the forward strand.
CCAAATCGTTACATCAGCCTGTTTTACTGGAGCCAGAAAAAAGTGGAGGGAGGGCTATTGAGGAAAATAGCAGAGGAGAAAAAACCCACATATCACCTACTTAGAGAGATTGCAGAATGTAAATGTGTTGTATCAGTCAGAAAACTAATGGAGGTGAGAATGACCTACCCCAGGCTAACAATGTACAGTACATGCAAGTTCTCAAAAGAATTTCTAATTAAGCTGCTTTTTATTACCACACTAACCAAAGGCTCCACTACTGCATGGTACATTACTTTTAAGAATTGAACATTAATTTAGATCAGAGGTATGTATTCTCATCCCAACCAGGAGGACTGCTACACAATATTGACCCTCCTCTAGGAACAGCGTGTAAATTCATCCATACTTTACTGCATATACAATTCACATTGAGCTGCTTGACCACCTGGATGGATTTCTGCACCACGGTCTTTTATTTCTCTTCAATTGCTAATCCATTAAAAATGACACACTCTACAGTCTTCCATTCTGACCTTCTTAAAGACACATGCAAATACATATACCATCCCAAGAAGCTGAAAGTAGAGTAAAATACAAGAGAATCCTTAGCCTTCACAGATTATAAAATGACAGATGGTACTGGTTGCATGGATAGGAATTAAAAACTTGTCACTTTTTCTAAGGGTCACCAGCTGTACAAATAAATGGTAACTATCATACATTTAAACAATGGCAGTGGAATACAACTTATTAATCTCTACTGTGTCATTGGAGAAAGCAGAACTGTGGCTCCACAGAGTAAAAATCTCCAGTGAGTTTCAGCATGAGAAATTTGCCCTAGCAGGAAAACCACTGCATTTGTATGGTTGATTCATTTATCATATGTTTTATAGAAATCACATATCAGTGGGACTAGCTTGATTTTTCTTCATAAAATTATTGTGTCTTAAAAATACTGAAAGTACAAAGCATAAAAAGAAGTAGTTCTGGTGGTTTGTGTGTCCTACCTTTGCATTTTTTCCCAATTAATTGCGTTTTCATTCCCTTTAAATGATCACAGAATGAAATTCCATATTTTAATGACCAATTTCCACAGCTTTTATGGATATACATGCCTTTTTACCAAAATCATTGTGGTTTAAATCCCTAAAGTAAAAAGAAAATATCAGTACTCTAAAGAGATAAAGAATGTTTCTGATGTTAGGAAATGGGTCTTGCTTCAAGATCTTATATTTAATGCTCTTTCCATTGGCTTAGGAGAATTTTGAATCAAGCCCCTATCTTATGGAACACATAAAACTGACCCTGACTTCAAGGACATTCTTTGGGTTCAGGGCAGCTCTGCCTTGCTTATATATGTGATCATGCTAATTGCTATGAGGAAACGTCTTTTACATAGCATTAAAAAACTCAAACTATTGCTCTTATCATTCAACCAATACTGGAAGGAAAATTCAGTTTCACATGATTCTGTACTAATTTCCCTGGGAGTTACTAGAAAGATTCGCAATTTAACAGTGGTCTTTCCATTGATTACAATAGCTCTTCAAGTAGAATTTTCTGCTCTCTGGGTCACGTTGTGTTCCTACTTATTATATGATTCTGCTGATTTTAACATTGAGCACCAAACTCTGCCTTGGTTTTCTCAGAGTTATCATTAAACTAATTAATTAGCATTAAACCTGTGAGGTGCTGTGGTGCAAAACTCCATGTTAGTATAATGCACTGTTAATGCTATTATTTAGTACAATCAATTGGAAGATAATTGTCCCTTAAATATGAGTTTACCTCAACCAGGATCTTTTGAGATCACTTGCAACATACATCTGAATGAGACTCTAACTATATATAGATTTAATAGATACAATTTTCACAGGGTTTTATTTCAAGTTTATGTACACAAGACCTTGAAGGTGAAATGTACAGTTATGCAATCACAAGACAAAGATTTAATGGTTCTCTAATTAGGAACATGACCAGTTCTGTTAATTTACCTACAGGAGGAAAGGTTGTTCAATGGAATGAGCATTAATCTGTGCCTCAGGAGACTGCTGCTCAATTCCTTGCTTTTCCAGGTACCTCCTCTGTGACTTTGTATGAATCACATATACCCAGATTATGAAAGGTATTTCATTATCTACCCTTAAAATCTCATTTAATCTCAGCTGCCTGAATCACAGAACTAAAAATAACCCTATGAAAATAAGTAGGGATGTATGATATCTCAGAATATTCCCTTCTCCACTAAAAACACCATCTATATCTATAGCACTACTTACAGCTGTTTCCTTGGTATTTGCACCTGCTTAGCCAGCTTTAATACATAGTTCATTAAAGAAATTCCTTGATTTCTCTTGAAAAGCTGTTCTACCACTTATCCTTAAATTGATTTCTCTGTATCAGAACTGAAATCTTCCATGATTGCTTATTTACTTAGAAAATGGGGTGACTTTTACTATTTAACCAAATTGTTGCAATAATAAAGAGACTTTCATCTGAAAAAGTTATATTAATCAAGTTCAGGCGTTGAAATCAACATACTCTACATCTGATCAGCTTATGTAATTAGCCAATCAAAACTATGCACTGAAATTTGGGAAATTAACAAACAGTCCACACAAAGTAATTATCTGAAACATTCAAACGTAACCAAGCTGCACAGGTTTTTGAATAAATCAAATTCTGTTGACAGCAACATATACTTTTTTTTTCCAAAATATAAAAATTATATTACTCCATAGAATTTTCATGAGGAAAAAAATTATTTCATTTACCTTTGTTTGATTGTCTTCACTAGCTACTGTTATAGAGGTTGAATGTGAAAATACTGTATGCAAAGAATACATCCAAAAGGAAATACACTCTGCCTACTCATCAAAGCACAGTGATAGCATTCTTTTCAAAACTGATCTCTGGAAAAGCATAACAGATGCTGACAAACATGAAGTTTCAAAAGAAGACCTAACATCACTTTTCCACATTTTTTTGAGCTTTATAGTTCACAATGCATATCTTCAACAAAAAGCTCACTTTTTTGATTCAGAATATGATTTTTAAATGTCAATTTTATTTCTATGAAAAAATATAAATAGCTAACAGAATTGGAATTTAGGATTTTCAGACCATCAAAATTAAATATTTGTTTGGTTAATTTGAATTTTCTGTTTGATTACTGGATCATGAAAATACTTGGAACTTTGATTTATTGTCTCAGTGGAAACATTTATTTTAGACTTGAAGTACAGGAGAAAATTTCTTCCTATTTTGCCTTCCTAATAAGAGTTAAAGTTAATGCGTTTCTTTCACCATGAAATACCAGGCTGGATTTCTTTGGCAGCTGGCACTCAAATGACAGTTTAAACTTAAACAGCCTATTGCACAAATTTTGGAAAAGCAATCTCTTTACCTTAGTCAGTGTTTCCTCTCCCACAACAGTTTTTTAAAATCTAATGTGTGTGACTTAAACAAGAGTTTTTCCCTGTTTCTTGTCAGGATTTCATAATACAGTAGGGATCGCTGGTTTCTAAGATCTATAACTGAATATGTACTCTGGACTTAATTTGTTCATCTGTGGCTAACTCAGGTAAAACAGAAGAACCAGGACCCTTTTATAATTGCAAGTTACCAAACATGCAGTTTGCACTGTAACTCCCCTTCCCACCACCTCCATAAGTACCAACTCTGCTCCTTACTTATGTTCACCTGCTTTCTAATTAGCACCTTGCCAAGCTGCACACCTGCAGCAGCTCTGTTCTCACCTCACTCTGCATTACCCATTATGTCTCCCCAGCACACCCTACGCAGAAATAATTTTGTCACTACATCATTACACTTCCTTCCCTTGCAGTGAATACAGGCAAAAGCCAACTGATTAAAACTATGTTATTCTTGGGGAAAAAGAGCTATTAATTTTCTTTTACATCATTAAACATTTTCACAAAGAACAAAAATATTGCATGTCTAATGTCAGTTTTGCAATTGTTAAGATCAGCATAAGGGTTCAAAAAAAAAAAGAAAAACCAAACCAAACAAAAAAAAACCAGAAACACAAGGTTTTCTCTTCAGATCTCATTAGCAGGTATTCCAAACCATAGCCAAAAGTTTTGAAATGCTCCCATTGTTGAAATATGTAATTTTACAGACAGGTGTACTTTTGATTATATGTATGCAGGAAGTGCATAGAGTTATAATCTGTCCTAATACTATTGAAACCACTATTTTGATTATTAGTTATATGGATATATAAATATAGTGTACGTATATATATGTATATATGTATGTATACGTATATAGTGTAAGTATAATGGAACTTTTTTAAAATGTTAAGTGTGGCTTTATTTTTCCTCTCCACATATTTGTTACATCTTATTTAAGTAAAAATAATGAATATTCTGTGATTTTTTTAATCACCTATTGTCTGTAATTCTGCTCCTGTGTGATCATTTATGCCTCTTTGAAGCAGGTAGGGTAGGATGTTAAAATGCCACGCAAGCAGAACTATCATGAATCACTCTCATTTTGTGGTCATGTTGCAGGGTTGTAAATAACTTCACCAAAGCCAGCAAGCACTGTTTAGACAGGTATATGCTCTCTTAAAATCAGAGTACTGTAGTCTTCAAGAAACATAAAATTACAAGACACAGTAATGGCTGGGAAGAAACTGTGATCCACATTACTAAAATTGATATATTTACAAAAAACAAAGAGTAAGGTTTATGTGGAATTACATTTTTTACCTGAACCATGTCCTCTGCTTAGCAAGGTCTGTCTGTGCCTTCGCTGGGGTAGATCTGTGCTGTTTACTGGTATTTCTAAGAAAGGACTGTGCAACTGATCCTTGTTGAAAAAAACCTGTCATAATTAATTTACTTTAATGGTAAAACAGTACTAGGACTAAGAAAATACGCAAGCAATTTAAGAGCAAAGACATTTCAAGGAAATTGCAGAGTGTATTTGAGATCAGAGCTTTCAGCACTGAAAAATACTTTAAAAAATTAAAAAGCTAATTGATGTAAACATGCAATACAGTTTTACTAACATAAATTTACATGCAAAACCCACAGACATTTGCAATGTTCTTTGTTTGAAACTCAACAATAATCAAATACTAGTTTTAGAGTGTGTCTCTTCTAATGGCACTCCCTTGGATTAGCATTAAAAGATTTCTGCCAACGATGTACATTTATTAAAGCTCAAGGCAATTAACAAAAATATGCCTAAGAATTTAGTGTGATTTTTTTTTTCAATATTGAATAAAAATAAATGTAGACTAGAAAATCTCATTAATTTGGAATTTACTGGTTGGAAAAAACATTTCTTTGCCACACCTTAAGAATGGGAAAACTCCATCCCATTTCCTGTCCTAATTCCTGTTCCAACTTGCATAACATGTTTAGTTCCAATGATTATACTACTTAGCAGATACATTCCTGCCCAAGAAATTCAGCCAAGTGTTGAGATTAAATCTTTATTTAAATTATAAGATAAAAATAGTGCCACGTGAATATTTTTGGGTAGCACTTCTCCCTACCCCATGGTAAGAAGAGCTAGATATCAATCTATAACAATGAATCAGTGAAAGAAGCCATAACTCAAAAATCCTGTTGAGAAAACACACATTACGCGGTCACAGTCACAGAATTATTGAGATTAAAAGGGACATCTTGTGGTTGTCTGGTTCAACCCCTCTGCTCAGGCAGGGCCACCCAGAGTTGGGCTACACCCAGGACCATGTCCAGACAATTTTTAAACATCTGCAAGGATGGAGATTCCACAGCCTGGCAGTCTGTGCCAGTACTCAGTCACCATCACGGTGAGAAGTGTTTCCTGATGTTCAGAGGGAACCTCCTGTGTTTCAAGTTGTGCCCATTGTCCCTTTCCCTGTCACTAGGCACCGCTGAATAAAGCCTGGTTCTGCCTTCTTTATAACCTCCCTTCAGATACTTATACATATGAACAAGACCCCTGAAAAGTCCCAATTCAACTCTGTGTATCACAAAGACAAGCTCAAACCTGTTTCAGCATTGGGTCAACATTTAAATGGCTGCGCTAGGTTGCAGACAACTATTGTAATGCCTAAACCATAGACATCTGTCCTTAGCAAGGTAAGTCCTTGCTGTTAATGTTGTTAAACATGCAGGATTTTTTAAATTTTGGTGGTTTTTTAACATTGCAAATCATCCTAACAGCCCCTCTCCTTGCTTTCTGAGTTAGTCTGTAGAAAAGCTCAGTACTGGTTTAGACATGGGCCAGTTCCTGCATGTGTCCATACACCCCAGAGAAGGGGCAAAGTAGCCTGAATGTGTCTGTACTCACTCATATAGTCAAGACTTCATACATAGCTAGGTCACAATACGTAGAAAAAGCAAAATATCTCTGGTGGGGCACTTCAGCTTTTATGCACACAACAAGGAAACACTGACAAGGAAACTGCCTGAAGCTGTCTAGTAGGACACGTTAAGCCCATCCCATTTGGGGAATTCAAATAGAATCATCCCTTGGCCTTTGCTCCAAAAATAACAAGAGGTCATGCTTTGTAAACAGAAGGAAGATGTCATTTAGGCATGCATGTCACCATCCAGCTTTTCCAATACCCTGGTGGTTAGCATATTCAGATGAGGTGTGACATTCTTGTCTTTTATCAGTGATGTCTTCTTCTAGGGAAGTGTCCAGCAACCCAAATATAGAATTGACTGAGAGAGAACACATCTCACCTCTGTGTTATAACTGGACAACTACACAGCCAAGAGATAAGAGTACTTACTTTTCTTCACAAATATTTCTTCACAAACATTTCTTCCAGATCACTCTATGATTATTAATATTAAAAATTATATTGTTTCAATTATACTAATCACATATAATTTACTGAATCTACTTGTCAATTTACCTCTATTCTTTGTTCTTTATTCATCAAATGCACTCTTAAATGTCTCTGTGCAGCCTGAGAAAAATTGCTTCTCATATGTCAAAAAATGAGTCCTATAGAAGATATAATTTATGAGAAGTATCAAACACACACATAAATACTGAAATAAATGTGCTTATTTTGCAGTGTCAATGCAATTAAGTCCTGTCATTTTTTATACAGCCTTGAGAATCACAACATCAGTTATCATTAATCAGAGGAAAGAATAAAATAAATACTAATCTGTATAAAGAAAAATAATCTGTTCCTTTCTGACCACTACCAAAATAAACCACAATGGGAACGTAAATAATTTATAAGATGTATATGTTTATATAAAGAGAGAATTTAGCATTCTAACTAGACTTTTACTGATCAAAACTAATGTCCCAGTGGTTAGTCAAGACCTGTACTCTGAAAATTCACACATGGCATTGATATAAAATATATTAGCAACACAACTGGGAGACTAGCTCTTAATAAACTATTTCTCCAAAAATTATGCTGCTTATGAAATACATACCACTTTCTCAAAATAGTATTTTTTTCCCAAATGTTTTACTACTCTCTGTCATGCCAGTTGATGGGAGCTAAGAAGTGGGGGTCAGATCTTCCTGACTCATGGAGCTGACTATGAAAACTTCTGTGGAACTAGTCACTGTTCAATCTTTACTTCTTTTAGCCATTCACATTTATGCATTGTGAATGGAAGAGTGCATAGCCCCTATTTGATTGAATTCTAATACCTTCAGGTATAAAAAAAGACACCTTGAACATCACTGCAAACAATTTTACCATTTATGGTAACCACAACTGACTACACAGATACTCACACACACTAATAAGAGAAGTTTTCTGTCATATATCAACAAACCATTCTGCAGTACGGTAACACTGGCATCTATTAAATGAACTTACAACTTAAAATTTCTTTCGAGTTTCTAGGATATCTCTGAAAAATTTGTGGAAGAAAATATGTCCAGCACCTGTGGGTTTTTTGATATAACAGAGAATTTTCTACAGAAGATACGAAATACAAACATTTTTACAGGCAGTTTTCCTTGTTACTTCAATGTTAATACATTTCCAGTTGATCTCAAAATGTACTATTATCTCCAAGCTCCCTTTAAAAAGAAATGTGGTTTAGGCTGTTCTAGCTTTTAAGGCAGTGTTTTACAGCTTCCCTGTGAAATGTTCTGTGGATGTGCTTCATATTTTAGTTCTACAGAGTCATAAATAGAGAAGGGAAAACGATAACGTAACAATCCATACCTTTTGGATTTATTTCTACAAACTTTCTGCTGGACTGCAGCAGAGATGACCACTGCTATTAGCAAAAAATGGGTATGGTGATTCAGGAACACAAAATGTTGTACTTGCATCCCCTCTGTATGAAAGTAGTTTTAAGCTAGTTAACTAGGCCAAAGTAAAAAGTAATTTTACTTTCATGAACATAGAGTCACACAGTGAAACATAATCCACAGAAGTCTACATGTGGCACTCCAAATGTGTAAATAACTCATCTTTTAGTCTCCTCGAGGATTACTGATGGGCAAACATCTATATATAATAGTTTCTGCTATTTTACAGTTTAGGAGGCTGTGTCATCATTTTTTTCAAGCTCTTATGGTGACAAATGCTTAAATTATTTAGATAAGAAGAAAGGGACAAACAAAACAAAATAACAATTGAATCTTCATTAAAGTATTTCCTCATCTACGAAACTGTTGCAACTAGTTGCTTATTCAGGTAGAACACATTTTACCTCTCCCTGTTTTAATTGTATTTATATTTATTTGGTATACTAAATATATAATTGCATAATGTACATAGCTACCCAGTGTTTAGGGCTTTCTTATTTAAGGAAAATGAATTATACCTTCACTAGTACTGTACCACTGTAGATTCATTTTCCTTACACACCAGTGTGTTGAGGAGATGTAAGCATTGTGTCTCCAGAAGTGCAACATATTTGCATATTTCAAATCTGTGAAGCTTCATGGATGAGCAAACAAAAATAATCACTGCTGCACATATTTGTCTCAGACAGCAATGTAGATATATATTTCTGCCACTGAAATCTTTATTTTTTTTTAATGTGCCCAATTATTAGAGCATGCACAAGACAAAGGACTTGAATTAATACCCAGTAAACCAAAATCAAGGTACTAATCATGATAGTTGTTTCCTCTTAGAGGTCTGTTTGTGGGATTTTATAGTTCCTGAAATACAGCTCCAGCCATAAACAGACCATATCAATTTTTTTAAAGTATCTCCTAAGAAAATGAATTTACATATTATCACAGAACAGCAGAACAGATTTAGAAACGTTAGTTTGTAGGAGTAGGTTAGTGGAAAAGTATTTTGAAATATGAAGGCCACCATTTTGCTTCCATTAAAAACAAAGAAACACAGAAGGTTCCACTGGAGCAGCACAGAGGCTGAAATGAGCATTTTGACTACAAAGCAAACAAATAAACAAATAGAAAATCCAAACAATCATTTACATGTCTCTGTTTAGAAATGCCTCCCAGCTTCATGTATTCCTATGGGAGCTTCTTAGAATATGTAGAAGGGAATAATTAATTGCTGTTTCATTTAGGTGGTTGTTTTGGATTTCATTGTTTATTTATTCCCTAGTGTACTATGCCTTACAAAAAAATAATGATAAAATACATTAGAAATTAGGTACATATGTTTCTATTAATACTAAACAGTTATTAAATCAATTAAGATTTCATAGATAACTGTCTCAGACAGAAATTTTTTGCGGGATGGTTTAAGAATCCTATACTAAGTAATGCAATTCCATATTAAATTATGTGGAAAATGAGCATAAGGAACAGAAAGTCAGCAGAACAGAATGTAAGATTTTTGAGAACATAAATAAAAATCCAAGAGCAAAATTTTTGGTATTTAAAAGAAACAATAGGATTACTATGCAGAGTCCATTTTTCATTAAAATGTTAGGAATGTTTATACCTACTGTACGTGGATTAAAGGTGTTCTGTTGTGTAAAGAAGATAAAATCCTACTGATTGAGGATTTAAAAAAAAATAATCTGTCATGCATGTAAGACACAGGCTATGAGTCCATAATAATATGCATTGCCATGAAAATGTTGCAACAGCTGTGAGGAGTTGTGTTGCCAGTGTGCCAAATGAAAAACAAAACCATTTCAAAGCACAGAAGACTGAAAAATAGAGCAGGCACTGGCATGTACTATGCATCACATTATATACTTGGATGGGTCAAGTGGATATTTACTCTTACTTCATACACATTTCAGTGAAGTAAAATTTCTGGAGCACTGAAAGAAAGAAATAGGAGTCAAGTAGAGGTCGACTAACAAGTAAGAATATTCAATATTCATTTCCTATAAAATTACTAAAACACGAATACGTCCATCCACAGCAGCAGGAAAGGTGTTGAAATTTTATTACACCTTTTCCTCTGAAAAATTTCTTTGGACTAAGATGGCTTTGCCACTGGCAACCTCATTTAACATAGCAATCACAGATTATTGCTTCTTGGTCTCTTGAAAAGGGTCAAGTTTGCAAATTCTGTCCTTATTTGTGCAATTCAAACTCATTAAACTGATACTGCTGCCAGAAGGTTACCACAAGGTTAGTGACTGCCAGGATTCATTTTCACTGCTTGTGAGTAGGTGATTCCCTCCTGATCATGAAACATGAACAGCTCCAAATATAACCTTCACTTTTTTCTTCTTCTTCTTTTTTTTTTTTTTTTAATTGTTTATACCTTTAGAGTCAGAATATCTCAATTCAGCCATAAGGATAGTAGAACTTAAAACTGTCTGGTATCAGATTTTGCTGTATTTCAAAATAAGAGTAAGAGTGTGAAATATTTTTCTTAAATACTTTCAGAGAAAGATAAAGCAAAACGCAGAAGTGATGGCATCAAATAAACAGTATCACTTTGTCATTGTAACTGAAATATCCCCTTGGGATGTAACAGTCCTCTAATGAATGCAACAATATGTATAATTTTAGCTTAAATTTCAAACAGCATGGACATTCATTCCTAAATATTAGACTGAGGCCATCCTTTTTTTATGCAACATCCAAAATAATGCAACATTACTTATGTACCATCAGCCAACACCTGTCCATGGAGGTTCAGACTGCTGATGAATGACAGCAAGCCAAACAACTGTTTTTTCTCACCTGTCAGGGAGAATCCATTGTCACCTTTTGTTTTATTAAAGAAGTTGGTTGATTTTGCCCAGATGAATTTTTAAGAAATACATATACATGTATAGATACAAGCATAAATGTATGTAGAATGAAAGGGAATTCTGGAGGTCCCAAATCAGTGAAGTTCCAAAGTGGGTGAGGTTGCTTTGGCTTCATCCAGCCCAGGAACAGTTTCATGGGTGGAGACTCCAGAGTCTCTCTAGGTAGCAGGTCTGGCCTCATGTTCTTAACCACTCTGAATCATTTATTTATTATTTATCTGTTATTGAAGCATAACACTCCTGTGGCAAAGAAAGTCACATTTGTCATTGGTGTTTGCTTTATTCTGCCTTGTCTATTTATATAGAGAGTATTTAACTCACTGTGATACAAATTGCAGAAACTAATAGATACTGTAAAGGAAAATCTTTCTTTCTATACTTAAGAGTAGAAGGATACTGTTATTTTCCCAGGTACTGACAAGACTGAAAGTTCATAATCAGCTCTTTTTATCTAGCACTATACAATATCACACTTGTTTCAAAACTGGTCTCCAATATCACAAGGGCACCTTGAAATCCGCGTTCCTCTGAGCCAAAGAGATCACTGCACTATACTAGCTGTAGTCTGTAACAATAGTTCATGTATATATAGGAAAAAGGGATAGTCTAACTCAGATTCACATTCATGATTTAAATGGCTGCTATTTTTGTTGGAATTGCCCATCTGTCTGTTTCTGTGCATTGTACAAGAGAGCTGAAATAATGCAGAATAATTAAAAAAAAAAAAGAATAGTCATATAAAAGGTAATTTGGGGGGTAAAATATGGTCTTTATCCAGGTAATAGAGAAAAATTGGGGTTTGCATGGTCTTTCTGGAGGGGCAGAGGGGAAATTTATCTAGAGATCATCAATGTGTAGGTGTCTGAAGACAATGATGAAAGGGAATTTATTTTTAAAACAACATGTTGTCAAAACAGGCATATGGAATTTCATCATGGACTGTTTAATTACAACTCTTATGACATGCCCTAATACAAAAATATCCATTACAGTGATATTATCCCTTTCTTAATTCAACAGCATGACAACAGTTTTCGCCTAAAGCTTTGTGAATAGCTTCCACTACAAAGTTAATCATGTTTATCGTCTATTTCAGAATTAGTTGGATTTGTACTATATTGTAGCACAAACGTTTACAAAATACTTTGGAAAGCATTTCATAAAACAAACTTAATCCAATTCTGTCTGCCAGAGCATCCACATGCTGAACCTTGAAAAACCACATTACTGCATGAGTCAAGTTTCTGTCATCCTTTCACCTAATTTTGTTCTCTGATTTTTATGCCAATTATAAATTTAGAAATACATAGAATCAGTGCAATTTTGGATGAGAAATTCATTTTTTATTCTTGTAAAATCAATTATTTAAGTGTTTTCCTTTATATACACACAGAGTAAAGTAGATTATTCACATAAACACACCCTAGTTTTGATGCTATTTTTAGTGCAAGATCTAGTTAAAGACTTGGATGACTTAAACACAGTCTGACTATCACTGATTTTTTTTCTCCCTCTGATGAAGAAGGCATTCAGAAGTGTAAAGACCAAATGTCTCTTTTTGCTTTTTCTCTCAAGCAGCTGAAGAATTACACAAGAAGGGAAAGAAAACTGAGAGCGTTATATTGAAAAATGGGCATGTTCGTGCATGAAGTTCAAACAAAATATGCTGGCAACACAGAACAAAGTTCACTGGCTAATTCTAAATACATCCTTTGGGTAATTTTTCAGAGGGCAGTGATCACAGAGTTAGCATAATAAAGGCTCTTTCAATGGGTAAACTTCTAAAGAAACTAAAAATTCCCTTCTTCTTACACACTTCTCTCAAAACATAGATCCAATGCCAAGACCCTGCCAGCACACTGCCCTTGTGTCTGCTGTGTTCTGGATGAGTGCTACTCTGCTCCATAAGTTCTCCTGGCCTGTTTTTCTTCTGTTTGTTTGTGTCTCCAGTGTAATTTTTCCCTTCTTCATGCTATGCCTTGGAGAAGAGGGTCATCCGTTCTGTCAGGCTTCATCTCAATTCCTGCTAGAGTTCCTTTGAATAACAAGGACTCTCCTCATACCCCACTTCTGAAGTGCAAGTAATTTGCAGACAATTTTGATCTGGTGGAGTGCTCTCACTATATTTCCAGGTCTACGGGTGTGGCCTGTGAAGTGAATGTATCTACACTGCCGGTATCAAGATATGCAGTTTAGGTTAACCCACATGAGGACCCCAGGTAAAACTATACTAATGCAGAACCCCAAAGAGGAAGGAAGCTTAGAGGTGTTCTCAAATGTAAGCCACTACCATAAAAATTAGTAAATGTGATGATGCCATCATTATTCTGTCCCCCTGGAAGTGTCGATGTTACAAATGAATGTTAGATTTAGGCTGGAAGAGGAGTATCAGAATATGTAAGTATATGCTAATAGAGTTTATTCTGGTACTAAATTGGAAAGAATGGAATGTGTATGTAATAAAACAGTCACCCTTAATGGGATGACCACGAACTGATCTATCTTGTACATTTGATGTGGGTTAGCCTATATCAAGCAGCTGTTTTCTAGATGGCAATCTACACAACATTATGAATTCGACTTTTCCTCTATTTTTTAAATACGTAAATATATTTTGCATAAATATTTACATATTTTAAATATACAGTTTCTTAGGTCTTCCTCCCTTAATCTATGCAATAACAGTTAGACCTACAAAAGAATATCTGGAGGTACAGCACATCCACTGTAAATGTACAAAGAAAACCTAAAGCTAAAATACATACACAAGAGATGGAGAATAGCTCTACAAAATGCTTTTCAGTAATTCTCCACTGAATAGCCATAAAAAAGCATTAAGTGTAGAGATGGGCAAACACAGCTGTGGATTCCTCTGTGATCCTGTATCAAGAGCTGTTCTGCAGATAATCCGTTTAGAAATGCTCTTTGGTCAGAGCTAGCATGTGCCAAGTTTCTGCATCAGTCATGACATTCTGCCTTGCCCAGACAGAAGCCAGTCAACAACTAATGCGATTACATGGCCAGGATAGTTTCTAACAGGAAAATGGTTTAGAAATTTGCAAGTGGATTTGAACCGATAATCCTTTGAGTGAAAGGTGGCTTTTCATGTACCGATGCAGAATGACTATTTCTAGCAATGGAAATAGGAGACAAAAAGTCCAAAAGAAATTTGCTGGGGTTTGGCTGGGGGTAGGGGGGTGTTGGTTTGCTTTGCTTTGCTTTGTTTTTTAATCCTTCAACCTGTTGAAGTGCTTGTCACTTGTTTTAGAACTCATACCTCAAGCATTTCTCTGAGTAGAAAGGAAGATTCATTTGGATACAGTGGACATAGTCTGATCAGCAAGATATTTCCTGTAAATGGACTGTGTTCTTCGCAATCTACATTGCAGCTCTATTAGAAGGTAACAACAGTCAAAGATGTCCATGAGTACTATTTACCTCCTTTTGAAAGTGCAATGATGGTATAGTGAAGACTGTACTGAAAACTGCTTATTAACTATATAGGTGAATGCAAAGTATTATATCCTAGCAGTACTGTTCTATTTCATTTTAGCAGAACTAATTTTATCTCAATAGCCAAAATTCATTACTTTAGACTACAGGCTGAATGAAGCAAAATGCAAATCACACTACTGAGGCTAATTGTTCCATTTCATCCAAATGAACATCTACTTGTTGCACCGATTTCCCTGTTACCTTTTTTTTTTCTGAGTTTACTGTGGAAAGACAGGAAGCAGAGAACAAAACCTGAAAGTTTTGCCTTCTGAAAATATGGGCCTACCCCAGCAGCAAATTTTAACTGCCTCATTCATCTAGCACAAAGTGTAAACTCTAATCAGAACCTTTGGAAAGCACTGCAAATCCAAAATAACATACAGTATAAGAATGACCCAAGTAGAAGCAAACAGAGCCTACATTTGACTATTTCCTTTTGTCTATCACAAACAGCACTTTTAATGGAAAATCTTGGAACTTTTCCTGCGTCATCTTACTACAATTTACTTGTTAGCAAGTACTTGATAATTTTAGTTAATCAGTATTTAATTTTTTTAATCTCTCTGCAATTGTAAGCACTTGCATTTCCCCCACATTTCCGTCCATGAGAAACTGTCTTCAGGAGTTAGCTGGCTGCTTCTAGTCTGAGCAGCTTCGGTGAATGCTGGAGTCCTTACATGCCCTTAGGCTGACCCCTGATTGACTCGCAGTAAATCTAGGCCATGGTAAAATATTGTGGCTTCTCTGCACCATGACATATAGAGGAAATCCCTCATATTAGGTTCCATTCCTATCTACGGCTGTTTTTCTATGGTGACTTTCCATCCATTGGACGTCTGCATTCCTTGCTCTTCTGCTTATATTAACACTTCTTTCTATAATGAGTTTTGTGGAAATTATCTTTTTTCTTACATTTTTATGTAGGGTTTTTAATACTACTTATAAAGTTTTTCTTTTCATTTTTTTAATATATTCCTTTTAAATATTTCAATTGAGTTTATTGTTGGCAAAGAGAATGGATTTATTGCAATAAAAACTGATGTACTCATCATTCTTTATTTTGAATAATTTATTAATGCAAAGCTCAAGAGTACCTTAGAAAAACCCAAAACCATACCTTCTGTGAACCTACCACACCTACATCCATAAATGTTGATGAGCTCAACACTCTCCTTACAACCTAATTAGTATATCTGAGCCATCTGCTTTTGTGCCAAAGTAATCTATGACCAAAGATTCAGCCAAAGCAAGTGGGTTTTTTTATTTGCATCAAACCTCAGACTACATTCAAAAACAATCGATAAAAATGCATTACCTCTTTTAAGAGTGGGATTCATCAGACTTAAATCTCATCAAAAATTTCAAAGGGTTGGTTCACATCCAACTACTTGCCTCTCAGTTTTGAACTGTGCCAAAACAAACAAGGGATCTAAAAATAAGACTCTGCCTTGTGTCTACTATCATCCTCCTTGTTCTATCTTTTTTCCAAACAAAATTGCAATGATACAATCCAGAGGACTGGGCAATCACCAACCACATGAAGTTTAACAAGGGAAAGTGCTGGATTCTGCACCTGGGGTGGGGCAACCCCAGCTGTATGTGCAGACTGGGGAATGTGATGCTGGAAAGTAGTGCCACTGAAAGGGACCTGGGGGTCCTGGTATCTGGCAAGTTGGATATGAGTCAGCAGTGCCCTGGCAGCCAGAAGGGCCAACCATGTCCTGGAGGGGGGGGCATCAGGCAAAGCATCGCCACCCAGTCGAGGGAGGGGATTGTCCCACTCTGCTCTTCACTGGGGAGGCCTCACTTTGAATATTGTGGCAGTTTTGGGCACTGCAATATAAGAGAGACACCAAGCTATTAGATAGTGTCCAAAGTAGGACAAGGAAGACGGTGAAGGGCCTTGAGGGGAAGCCATATGAGAAGCAGTTGAGATCACTTGGTCTGTTCAGCCTGGAGAAGAGGAGACTGAGGGGAGACCTCGTCACAGTCTACAACGTCCTCGGGAAGAGGAGAGGCAGACTGCTCTCTTCTCTTTGGTGATCAGTGACAGGACCTGAGGGAATGGCCTGAAGTTGTGTCAGGGGAGGTTTAGGATGGATATTAGAAAAAGGTTCTTTGCCCAGAGAGTGGTTGGGCACTGGAACAGGCTCCCCAGGGAAGTGGTCACAACACCAAGCCTGACAGTGTTCAATAAGTGTTTGGATGATACGCTCAGGCACATAATGTGACTCTTGGGGATGATCCTGTGCAGGACCAGGAGCTGGACTCAAAGACCCTTGTGATTCTGTGATTCTATGAAAATGAAGGAGGTTTTCAAACCTTTTCCCAATGAACAAAGAGGTGATCCAAATGAGAAAGGGTAAGCAAACAAGTTTACAGTCTGCATCAGAAAAAGGAAGAAAGAAAATAAGTCTATCTATCCTTCTGGCTTTTATAATTTGTTGATTTAAAAAAAAGAAAAAAATCAACAAACCAAATTAGGTTAATAAACTAGTGAGGATGCCTGTTTCCTAGTTCATTTAATTATTTTCATTTTGTTAATTAATTTTGAGAATATTAACTTTAGCTTTAATGTTGAGGTTCCTACTTCTTTGGAATCAGATTAAGTGATTCCAAGGTCTTTCATGTCTTTTCTAGTTCTCCTTTCAACTGCTTTCATAACTACTTGCTTCTATTTATATTTCTCCTACCACAAAGCCAATGTCACTAAGATACTTCTGTTCTTGCTAGTAAGAAATGTTAAATCTGCTATTTTTGGGAAGAGGCTCAGCACCCTTTTTGCTGACTAATTACTTTCATTTCTTTCATCTTGTTTTCTATTTTCCATCTCCTTTATTTTGCATTAACCCCTTAGGGCTAGCAGTCTAGTGGAGCCAGGCTTTCACGGTGATGACAGCTCCTTAACAATAGCCAGAGATGCTGAAGTATTTCTGTATCACAGGCTGCAAAAAAAATTCCCACTTTCTTGATACAGTCATATTCATAGACAAGCTGTGATGAGTTCCATGTTTTCCTTTCACACTGCTTGTTCCAGTCCAATTGAGCAATGGCAGCAGGGAGACATTTTTCTCCTAGCTTCATCAAGATGTAATAACAGGGTTCCTATTGTTAGGGAGGCAAGTCTTGCTTCTGTTGGCACCGATAAGACTTTTAATGTAAACATAGTCCCCAAAAGACAACATACTTGTAGTTAAAAGAATACAAAAATGTCTAATAATAACATACCGTCATTCTGAATTCTGGCACATGCTTCTGATATTGCCAGTCTTTCCTCTTTTAAGTCATAAACTTAACACCATAACCTAAGTTACAGCAGTCCAATAAAAGACACAGAGGTCAGAATACAAGGTGTTTTTCCTTCTCATGAAGCTTGTTTAAAGCTAATAGTGAAAACAGCCAGAGCCTTGTCACAAAGAAACGGATATAAAAATAAAGGTCAGGAACCTGGCTCTCTCTGCCTCTGCCTCGGCCAGAAGAACCAGTCTAGCAAAGACGTGGTAACAGATCTCTTTGTGCTCTTTCAAAGCACAAAGGGACAGAATGGGTGACACTGACATGTCACATGCAACAAAACACAATGCCTCCTGTTCTTTGGCATAAGCTATCAGACTTGATTTTATTTTGCTCCAGGCCTGCAGGTGCACAAAACACTTCAGGAGTTCCTAATCCAAAATTCCTTCCAGCTTGGTACATGCTGTCCCTACTCTACTTGTAAGGAACAGATCTCAATAAAAGATTTAGCATGATATATATCTAACTATTAAATGTTGTTTAATAGTGTAAGACTTTCTACAGGGTGGATAATTTTAGGACTAACCAGAGGTGATAATAAGCTTTGGTATACTGGCCTGCTCTCTCCTGATTGCAGAAAATGAACAGAATCAAAAAGTCAGTTGATATTTGGCCAGTACTGTTCTGATCCACCAGAGCAAAACTATATCATAGTGGAATGCAAAGTCAGGAATAAATAAAAAAAAGCAGCTCTAAAATGTCAAGCTTGTACACCTAACATCAGTTAATTAGAGCCATGCACAGGCCTGTAACAAACCTGACCACCAGTTACCAAGGCCACAGAACCTCCACTGAGCCAAGCATCTGATTTTGCAAACTTGGGTTCTAGGTGTCAGAGCACTGTCCAAAGGTAAAGAAGTTTTTCAAAACATTCCTTAGTTTATTCAAAAAGTCATCAGTGGCCCTAACAATAATTAGCCACAAGATTCACAATTTCATTAGTACCGGAGAGACGAGTCATAATGATATTTATTTTTCTATTGTTCATATAAAGCCAAGGGTGATGACTGCCAGATATATCCTATCCACTTTGCCTAGTTCTCACTGCCAGGGAAAGTGTATAATATGATTACAGACTTGAGCACATTGCGGCACTATGTCAGATGCTTTTTTTAAACTGCCATCTTCCCAATTCATGATTTATATTTGAAATGCCACTAGTCCTAGTGCTGTAAAACATAAAATGACTTTGTAATCAATGCAGCAATGTCTCTCTGAGTTTACAGTCTGGAACAAAGGCTTGAAATAACATAAATTGCCTCGTATTTTCTGGCAGACTTATTGCTGAAGTCTGGTGACAATTCAATGATTCTACCAGGTCACTACGGGGTAATGACCAACACTGGATGTACCTATAGCTTTTCACAAATGTTTCCTGTGTAAGGTTGAAGACATTCATGTATTTTCACTGCATGTTTAAAGTACGGCCTGCAAAGTCAGGTAATGAAGAAATATGTCTCCTCCAAATCTAACTGGTCCTTTGATACTGAAAAACAAACATTTTAATGCTGATTTAGTTTCCTGAGGACTCAATTATCCTTTTTCTGACAACCTTCAGCTTTCTCACAGCTTTTTAAACGTCTTGTGTTGCTGAATTTAATAAAACTATATTTAATATAAATGTAATAGTAAAGGAACAGATACCTATTCAACAAGGAGTGGAAAACATGTAACAAAGCACACTCAGTCACTCAGGTTTTTAATTTCATGGTACCTACCATACAATTCAAATGTAATGTGTCAGAAGGCACTCTTTATATAAATTGTCAGTTATATCCTTGGATAGATACCGCCTGAAGAAGAGGTTATTGCTGGGTCCAGAGAGATAACATGTAAATCTACCTCATCTCCCTAGAAAATACACAGTGAACACTGCAGCATACAATGAATGTGCCACAGTCACCTTTCTATTTTCTGTCAAATTTATGACCACGCTTTCCTCAGAAACAGTTGAATAAGTTACTCCATGCCAGTGGGAGAAAAGCCAGAAAGAGTTTTACTCACTAAAAACATACGCTGCCACCTTCTTGAAAATCATTTGGTTTCATCTGGTTAACAAAAGGAAAAGAGGGGGGAAAGGAGAGAGGAAGCATGTAGAATAAACTGTACCCTACCCTCTAAAAGCAGCATTTGGCACACAGACAAAGCACTAACGGTTTCTTAGTAGTGATAATTAGCAAGTCAGCTTCTGTCTGTTTATTTGTTTCCTATTCACTTGTGTTTTGCTAACACAGTACTTCCAGTCACTTTCTTTCTTACCACACAGCAAATCTACCAGTGGATGAATTATTCTGGTACTATTCAATATTTTTACTTTTTTTTATTGTCCACAGGGTTTACATGTAGCTATTTTTGAACCATGAGTGAAATTGCATTACACAGAGTATTTTTGTTCATTTTTCCTGTCACATCCTTTGCAACTCTAATAGTTGTGTTGGATAAGTTGAACAAAGTCGCTTACAAGCTAAATATAGTCACCACTAAATGAAGGACTAGATCATGATGAGAGCAGACTTCTGGGATTACATTTACAGTGCCAGGGCAGCAGCAATCCCAGAGGGCAGAGAGATTTTCAGATGAAAGAGGAAGGCAATAAGTCTTGGACAGGATGGCTTTATACAGCTTCCAGAGAACAGTTCTTTTTTTGCTAGACTATGTTTCTGATTTACTTGTACTGCCACAACTGCTCCAAGAACACATGTCATCATAGACTTTCCCCAACCTGTGTACACAAGAAATGTTCAGGAAAAGTGATGTTGCATGCTGCAAATGTTGAGGCTTCCAGATATTAGACAAACTATTCTATTTCTCTTTTCTCCCTTCTTTATGAGACACCTTCATCTTTTCACTAGGTTTCTTTCATTTTACTTTCTTCATCTATACTCTTACTTTCTACTTGTTCTTAAATTTTAAAGGAAATTTTCATGAATTTCTGCTACCTCTTCCTTCAATCAACTACATTTTTTTCAATTTTTTTCCTTTTTTTTTTACTGAGGGGGGTATGATGAGGGAATTTTTTCCCTAAATGTACTAATAGATTGCTTCTCACTCCCATGATGCTAGAAGGGCAGGTTGAGGAAAAATAAAGGATAAAGAACACAACTGAATAAACAAAAAATCTGCTTTGCATTCATGAACTGCTTATAAGAATAAAATCTTGCCACTGATTTTCTAGTTACAATCAAGATGCATATCTCAAGTGCAACTAGTAAAAATTCTGTGACTACAGCAATAAAGCTGCAAGAACAATACAAATCAGGAAGCAAGGCAAAATTACTCTGCCAGACAAAGTGCTCCAGTGAAGCTGGAATGAGAAAGAAGCTTTTAAAAGCAAATTTTCCTCTTTGACATTAAAAAAAACCCCACGAACGGTTCGATTGCAGAGAGATATTTACCCATGGTAGTTCATACTTTTCAGAGACGATTTTAGATTGCTGAAAGGTTAAGGCAAAGAACAGCCCAGACTAGAAGAACTCAAAGGACAAAATCAAGCTGTCAGAAAAGACCCAGCAATTAAATTAAGGTCACCTATGCCACCTTGATTCAGGTTCCCATTATATAATCTGCAATAACATGGATGTTATTACATGTTTATTTTTTTTTGCTACATTCAGTGAATAATTGCAGTACACAGTGTTTAGAGTGTTTATTTAATAGAAAGCAAGACAGTAATTTTTCAAAGCCTCCAGCTGCGAATGAAACTTCAGGCACTGTGATGACAATCGCCTCCGTAACAAGAGCAGGCCCATGGGACCAGGTCCTGTGATCATGCAAATAAAGGTAATACTGTCACACAAGGGGCAAGCCTCTGTTTGGCATTTCTTAATTTTGAGTACTTGGAAACTTTATATTTCCTTAATGTGTTCCTCTCTGTACGTATTTTCTAAACTGTTAACTGAGGTAAAATAAAATAAAACAGAAACTGTTGTATCATGGTGATGATCTGTATAGGTTATCAGTAGAAGGTGGCTGTCTACTTCAAATAAAATTTCTGAAGAGGAGCACATGACTTTGGTCACAGAGCCTTTTTCAGTCTTTTCCAACTACTTTCCATCTTCTCTGATTTTTTCCATACCAGGATTTTCCCCATGAGTTGCCTGTTTTTTCTCTTTTCCATTCTTCTTGACTGCATAATGATGATTTCCCTCTTTCAGCATCTCCCTCACAGTTTGTCCATCTTGTCTCAATACTTTACTAATAACCTGATTTGTCCCTGATGATCCTGGTTGCCATGCTTAGGTTCCTCCCTGCCCTGCCTCAGTTCTGCTGAGCTCTGTATCACAGCCTCCTCCTTTGCTTCCAGTTGACAGGATTTTCCACCTCTGTATTTGAGGCAGGTAGTCAGAAAGATTTTTGTAAAATGATCCTAGGTTTCAGAGAAGAGGCCTAATTCAGAAACTCTCTCTCTTCATGAACTCTACAGAATTTTAAGACTAAATGGCTTTGTATCTTTTAAGTCTAATTTTAGGTGGTAAATACATCATCTATTAGTGGCTGGGCAGTGACAGCAGTGATGGGAGTCCCCTTATTTATCCTGTGACATAATCTTAATTTTTTTACTGATGAAATCTAAGAAATCTACCCAGTGGTTGTATATGGCAGCTCTTCAAAACTTAAAAAGGCTGGATTTCAAAAGGGGCAGCAAAAGATGAGGGAAACTTAGCACATGGACCACCTCCATTTTCATGATCAAATGTTCAAAAAGAAGGAATCTTCCGAATATTGTTATTGTACCTAAACAGTCAACCATACACATGGATTGAGTTGCCTGTAAGAGACAGATTTTACAGCAACTTAAGGATACACTTCTTATTCCTTTCATACCCTAGTACTAGTGAATGTGTTGCTTTTAAAGGGTCTCAGTTATTTATCATAAAAATAAATATCCCTAAAGTTTTCTTCTACATAACAGAAGTTAATAGGAAACCTATCCTAAATATGTATGCAATCTTTCACAACATCTTGTACAATTAGAGTACATCAATATATCACTAATTCCATAAAGACCTCCACTGATGGAACTATCATTTTTCTATTTATTCAGAGCAAAGCAACAATTAAACCATTGTGTTAATTATAACACTAGTTATGTGCTGGTGGCTTCCATTGTACATGGTTAATGCTTGAGTGATGGCTTTCTGTAATTCATGTTTGACATTGATCTGATAAGGAGATGTAAGTAAAATTTTCCTTTTAGACTAAAAATATTTAAGACAAAGAAGTCTCTAATGATCAGATTTTCCAAGCATTTTCATGAAATCAGTCTCTCTTCAATATTTAATGTGTGTGAGGTTTTCATGTAGAACATTATTTGCTTATCAAAAGTATAGTTTCATTTGGATGTATTAATTTAAAAAAAAAAAAACAACCTGGAAATCTTAGAATGAGAACAAAAAGTTACCAAGTCCATCTCTCTTTACTGAAGCAGCCTAGACCATTCTTAATAGATGCTTTCCTACTGTCTCTTGAAAAGCCTCCAAAAATAGAAATATTATTTTTACCCTAGGCAGCTTGTTCTTGTTATTAGTTATCAAAATTTTTTAATTATCTTTTCCCATTTAACTTAAGCTTCTCATGTTGCAAATTCAGCCAACCTTGTTGTCCTCATCCTCTGGTGGACATGGAAGAGAGGTGAAAACCACTATGTAACAGCCTGTATATACTGGAGGATTTATCTTTTAACAGTCTTATTTTTCTAAACTAAGTAGACTTAGTGCTTTTAAATTGTCCTCAGAGATCATACTGTCTAAACCCTTTGGCATTTCTAGCACTAATCTGAACTCATTCTAACTTACCCACATCATTCATAGAGAGTAATTCCTAAAATTAGACACATCTAGGCCTCACTAGATCTGGAAAAAAAGGCAGAACAATTACTATCTGTTTTATGTACAACACAGCTGCTAATACCTCCTAGAATGAAATTTGATTTTTTTAACCACATCAAACTGTTGATTTATATTTATTATGTTGCTGTATGCAATCTCTCCAAAATCCTTTTCTGCAATTCTTCTGCCTAAGGAGTAATTCCTCATTTTGTATTTGTCATTTTTTTGCTTGGTTTTGGTTTTTGTTTTTGTTTTTTTTTTTGTTCCCCTAGTGCCTTAATATGCATTTTTCTTCACTGGATTTCACCTTACTGTATTCAGATAATTTCTCTAATTTATCATATTCACTAACTTCTCACTTTTTTTTTGTATTGCGATATTTTGCTGCTCCAAAATTTAATTAATTCTTTAATTAAAAGTTATAGATTTCTACCCTGATAATTATCCTTCATTCATTCTATCTTCCCATGGACCCTACCTAACAACACTCTGACTTTGCAAAGTCTCCCTTGCTGAAATATACTTCTGTCTGTCTTTATCATCTTCTTCCATATATGCATCCTCTCCCTAGAATCCCAAATACATAATAATAATTTTTGTGTATCATAATAATCAACATGTCTCCTGTCTTTGAATTTTCAAGTAGTACTATCTGGCTAGTTAGAATCACACCTAAAACTGCTACTACCAACCATTTATCAAATAAATATATTATGTCCATCTGACTACCTGTTATTCCTTATGTGAAAAGCAAAATTATTCTTTCAAAGATACAAACTTAATAAAAGCCATCTCCCACAACCCTGTTATTTTGATGCATTACATAGCTACACAAAAATAGCCTCTTCCACACCTACTCCTTCTGTTTGGCAGTTTATAGTAAATCCTTACCATTAAAGTAACCTTATTCTTTTTCCCTTTCATCTTCACCCAAGTATCCAACCACACTGACTCCTCCTCAGCTTAAGAGCAGGTATGTGTACATTCCTGCTCTGCAGAACAACAGTTCCCTGTATTTTTCCTTCAGCATGGGCAGAGTTTCACCCTATATTTAAACTGAATATTGAGTTACATGAGCATTGTAACTATTTCACATAAACGTTGACTTATATCCTGAAGCCTCAAAACTTGCCTGGGTACTTTTCAGGGAAAACAAAGAATGACCTATTGTAGTGACCTGCATGTGTGCCAGCCCAAGAACAATGCAGGCTAGAAGTGCATGTGAGGAGAAGCTGGCTAAGTATGGATTAAAATAGATGAACATTAAAAAAAGGCAGTATTTTATTAACACAACAAAAGGCCACACTGCATAGCAAAGAGAGTAAACAAGAAAAATCTGTAACAGCCCTATAATTATAATGTAAATTGAGATTAATAATAGTAGAAATACTCATCTCATGCTCTTCTAATCAACAAATAGTAGATTATAGTGTAATTAGTAGGGAATTTATATATGATTATTAGACTCTAGATTACATGGTGACTAATTATAGTAGCAACATGCTAAGGACCATGGAATCATCTGGCAAAAAATACATAAATTAAAGGTCTAGCATGTCCTAGAATTGTATACATGATCAAACATGGATATAAATATAACAAAATATTTTTCATTATTTATCCATCTCTCTAAAATAATGGAAAAAAAGGTATGTAAGTAATATTTTTTAAAAAACATGAGTAGTTTATCAGTGCAAGATTTAGTAGAAAATTCTATTCATGATTTATCGAATGACCAGGATGATAAAAATATCTGTATTATTTTCTCTAATTTGAAAAAAGGACAATTCAGATAAAATTCGAAAGCCTAAGCAGTATGATAGTCATATGGTATTTTTGTGACTATCACTCTTAATTAATTCCAGTGAGTAATGTATAGGATAATCTCTGTCCTTTCAAATGAGGTCACATCCTTAAAAACTTAAAACCAAAGTGAACCCTTCCTGAAACTGCCAAAAATAAAATGTATGAGATTTTCTAATTCAACCAAATATAAATCTGGCTTCCTATGTCCACATAGAGAGAGCAATAGTTTGATTTTCTGATTTGGTAGAGCATACAGCAGCTGTCTTGGATGAAATTAACAGACACTGAGGATTAACAAAACTCAGACGCTAATTTAGGAGCCGACAACGAACTTTCAGTCTTAAGTATAGACAGCATTAAAAACAATCCTCAGAAAAAATCAACATAAAGCACCATTTTAGTATAATTATGTTAAAACAATGATGAATTATTTCCTGGAAAAACCAGAAGGGTAGACAAGTTCTGGGCAAAAGAGGAGAACATTTGTACAGCCACTGTCATGCCCACTCCATTTATCCACATCTGCTTTCTACTGCAATCCAAAACAGTAACAATGGCCTTAAAAAAGGATCAAGATTCTGTAACAAGCATGAAAAGAGAGCAAACAAGGTAATGGAACAGAACATAGAGTCAGCAGAACATAATTAGAAGAATGTAAAAGCTAAATGCTAGTTAAAAGAATAAAGTTTAGGGGAAAGAATATCTAATTAGAAATAATACAGAAAGAGTGTGGAACATACTCTTGCAGCTGCCTAAGCCACTTCACTTTTAAGTTCTAGTTATAAATGCTAAGAAAGATCAAAAGACTTGTTCTCAAGTGAGCAGTTTGATGTACATGCTTCATTCTCTTATTAATAAGGACCTAGGAATCTGCTAGACAGCATTAAACTGCCCAGTGCTGCTTATAGCCCTATGGAAGATGTGTCAGAAAATCTTGTACAAGAGGTCAATTCTGCTTGTCAATTAGCAGTTCTCACAAACTGTGAAGAACACTTATTGAATTAGGACATACATCATTTGATCTGTGAATCTTCCATTACTTAAGGCAAGTATTATTTCTGAAACTCTAAAACTGCCTGATTTCAAGAGTAAATCTGGGAGGAGACCTGGCATGAACATTTCTTTTCCCTGCAGTGCAGAAGACTGGTTTGGTTGCCCCGCTGGCATCATCCAGCCTCCTTAAGTTGGTACGGAAATATCATGGTGAGAAGAATCACACAGAGAAGAAGAAATAATTATTGAGTAGCCCATTTTCTAGAGCTAGTGATGCAGGGACCAAAACTCAGGGCTGTTCTCAACATGAAAATAAGATTAGGAATCCTGAAACTATTTATCTTCATTCTTTACACCTTCTCTGCAGGGCTTTTCTCCAGGGTCTTTTGCCAGACAAAGCTTAGCAGTGAGGTGACTCCAGTGTTGCTGTGAAGAGCACAGTGAGGCCAGAGATGGAAATGGATACCTTGGGCTGCAAGATCCAGTTAAAGTAGCAAACTTCATAATACCTTACATAGCTTATATCATACTCTGTCAGCATATTTCTACTCTTCAGCTGAATTTTTATTTCCATACAGTCCTCACTGATGTTTTATGAAAAACGTTCCACACTAAGGTCACAACTACAGGGCTCAATAGCATTAATACATTTACCAGGTACAACACAGAAGCAGCATTGCTGCACGAGCAATCATTGCACCACAGTTAAGAAGCCCTGATGGCTGAGTACTTGGATGTCTTCCCTGCTTCCAAAACTCCAATTAAAGATAACTATGGACTCTATTTCACCCTTCACAGTGAAAACGAATTCTAACTTTTTTCTTATTTGTTATCCTTTTTATGGAAATCCAGCTGCTGTATTTACTTTATGCTCATTTATCATCAATCATAGAAATATTTAATCAACCCATTAATCACTCAAAGAGAATTTTTGCCAAACATATTTTGAAAAACATAAGGATTCAGTTGATAAAGTAAATATATGTGAAATGAATGAGAAGGACAGGGAAGGGCCATGGCATAGAAAATCTGTTAAATATTTATATTCCTGAAAAATAAGAAAAATATTGAATCATTAGGATTACATCTATAAATTTTAAGTAGACATGTATGACATAAACAGACACAAATGCTGCTACAGAAGGTGAAATAAATCTAAAACAGCAGAAGGAAAGACAGTTGTGAATGAGAATGAGTGAAATATGACAGAAATATTTAAGTTTTACAGAACTGAAAATCAGACAGAATGCAGGATAAGTAAGTTTGCAGGCTACTAAACAACAAACAGTAGTGAGAGCTCCAGAACAAACGGTTTCCGTTCCAGAATGAGAAAAGAGATGAAAGATATGGACCAATATGGAGAAATATAAATGTTAAATATGTCATGAGGAAGAACAAAACATAACACAGTTAAGTTCAGATGCACTGTATGGTAGCACAGGGTTTAGCCCTCAATCCAACAGCCATGGCAGATTTCACATATATTATATTCTGTTATAAATGGTGAGATGCAATTACATAAGAGAAAAGATTGCTAAAGACAGAGATGTGAAATAATGGAAAAAGGAATGAAAAATGTCAAAAAATCAGAAAATATAATAGCACCTTGATAATAACTGTTGAGAAATTCATATGGGGATCTGTCTAATATTTGTAAAATGTATTTCAAAGGAAGTTAATAAACAACTATGAATAATAAAAAGAAGTCAAGATTGGCAAGATCTTGGGTTGAATATGGCTCTAATGAGATACTACAACAAAATAAATGGACGTTAAAATGTCAGATTTCTTTTTCAACTGCATGAAGATTTAGTTCTTCCCAAATACTTGTGACAATAAGGCTAAAAGAAGAAGAAAAAAAGACAACAGCAAAAGACATGTTAATGTTATAAAAGGTAGTTAATGTGCTATAGGAATGCAAAAGAAATAGGAATACAAAAGAAATCACTTGGATTAAACCCATGGAGTTTATTGTCAAGGACTACAGTTTACAATTCAACTGTGAATGCAGTCTTAAGAATGCTAGAAACCACTAAAGACAGGTTTCACTATCTTTGTGTCTTTTCTGACTATTCTTATTAATTTTGATGAAGCAGATTATTTCTTAGGTACAAAAAACAATTTCATAATTAACTGAAGATAAGCAAATGTTCTGTTTTTAAGAATAGTGATCTTATAAAGCAGTTTTATATTATATCTAGATTCAGGAGGAAACAGAAGTGTTCTGACTACTATATTCTGTAGCAAGTCAATGGCAAGACATAGTTTGATAAAAATACTTCTGTGAGGTCATTATTTTATGTGGGCTCCCATACCTCCTCTTTTCCTGATCACTTCTTTCATTTTTCTGGGAAAGCTATTTTTGTAACTGTGTAGTGACCCAAATCAAGGAACTGGTGAGGCTGGAGAAAGCCCTCTCATTCTGTGACATCATCTTTGCCAGGACTGTTCACTGGGTGGTTGCACAACAGAGGGGACAAGTGCAAGGGACCGAGGGAAAAAGAAACAATCAGCTAAGGACTGCTGACTTGGCCAGAATCTCATTTTACCCCAATGCCTGAGGTGATAAGGAACCTGCATTTCAATCTTGATCTTGTATACCACTATTTTGAATATCAAAGGTAAATTCTCACCTTTGCCCACACCACTCTTGCCCTTGCCTTCTTTCACCTACGCTCTCTCATGGATGATTATTAGTTCCTCACTCAGTGCACTGGGCTTTGCAACTCTGGTTTCAATATTACCTTAGTGTAGTTAGCAGCACTCATTCTTTCTTCTTTTTATGCCTCAGAAATGGTTAAGTCCTTCAGGGAGAAACAAAGAGAATTTTGCAGAGGGAAAATCAAAACCAGGTAATTCCCCTGCACTCATGGAAAAGGAATTTTTTTCAGAAAACTGTTTGCTATATTGAATAAATGTGCCTGTTTTCAAAATTCAAACAGTGAATAAATTCAATTTTCTATGAGATTTCTAAAAGAGAAGCAAAGATACAGCATGGCATTTTACATTGTCATTATATGCTTTTGAGAAAGTGCAAAGTATAACTCAAAGAGACACTGAAGTAATTAACAAATGTGTCTTCAGAAGAAAAATATTAGACCCTTAAGCAATGTTTTGTTTAAATTTGAAAGATTTTGTTTCAAATTAAAACATGGCAATATAAATCATGATTCTAATCTAGTTTTAAAGTTCCTTGAGTTCAGTAAATGAACCACTTAGAAAATGTTTGATTTTCACTAGCATACACTTAGACAAGAACAGGAATACTGAATTAGACTGAAATAAGTGGTATACTACTTCATGTTCATGTTTACATTTTACAAAAGCAAAATCCAAAGAATAAAATTGTAAGCTAATAATTTGTTTTTTGGAGCCACATATAAAGCAGACAGAAATCACCAGAAATCTTTCTGTGGTAAGAGGCCTTGAAGGGCTTTAGAGGTCATATAGTTTTCCCCATCTAGAAATAATCCCCTCCTTAGACCTTACCAGGCTGCACCACAGAGTAGGTATTCTCATGGCCTTGACTGATTGTCACAGCTTCAGCAGAAACACTTCTCAGAACTGAGGCAGATCTTCATCTCATGCAAAGAATAATCTTTTCAGGATATTTTTATCATTTCTCTTTTAGTTTGAAATACCTAATGAATAACCACTTCCACTGAAAACTTACGTTATTTCTGTAATAAGGGGGAACCTAGGCCCTTACATTATATTAACATGTGTGAACTAAAAGAAATAATTTTAATTACTTGGAAGGCCTTAGCACAGACATGTGCATGTTTACATGTGTCAATAATGTATCATTTGCTAGTCTTTTATTTCTGCACTGCACTTTAAGGTTCATTTGGCAAGAAATTAATTCATATTTTCAGCAAATGTATAAAACCACAAAAATTTACATTTCTAATATCATATTTCCTTTGCATTCATATTTTCAGTTTCAATACTTTTACTGCTTTGTGAAATAAAAATTTAGTGCCTCTTCAGAAAAGAATAAATTAGGGTGCTAAAGAAATACTGGAAAGTTATTTCTTTTTTAGTTTGCAGCAAGCCTGTGTCAAAAGAACACCTTTTCCCTCTCTTAAATCATTACCCACTGTCAGAAATCATCAGTGTGGTACTTTATTTCTACGAGGTATTCCTTGCACAGTGCTTATTTCATGCTTTTTGCATTAGCAAAAAACAATTTCACACCCAGTGAAATTAGTGTTACATGTAATAAGAATATGCAGTTTGAAGCTTCATTCTGCTGAATTGGCCCGATTTGGTACAATAGGTTCCTACAGAGCCATGCCTGTATTTTATATGGTTCAGTTAGATCAAAGGGTATTTTTTGTTTTCTTACTTCATTCTACTCTCATCAAACTGGAGAAAATGTATAAATTAGAAGAGTTTCAATCTAGTAAAGCAGTTTCTGCTAAGTATGTGCTTAATTTTCTGTTAGTCAACAATGCACTTAAACGTTTCTTTTGTTCCTACTGATTTCAAATCATAAACAAGCTTAAACCGAAACACACACATAATTGCTTTCATAAAACAAGACCAAACTAAGAAATTTCGATGGACTTATCCAATAAAAGCTTCAAGTTGCCATCTGATTCCATTAAAATTAATTAAAGATTTTATTTTTTTCAAAATCCCTGAATGTGGCTGGGGAGAATAAATTGTCAAACTTTGATACCTTATCTAAAGTTAAAACCTTTCTGTCAAAAAAACTTTGAACAAATATCAAAGTTGTCATGTTATGTTCAGCAAATAACTACTGATTTTTAAGAATTTAAAATAATCTATGACGTAATGAGATTAAGATATGTACTACTTGTAATATTGCCAAATAAATGTTATTAGTGTTTTTGAATTCAGCTAGTGAAAACCACTTCTCATTGAATCTCAGAAATAATATCACCAAGTATTCTCACATTTCTTCTCAAATGCACAAGTCGTCTTTGGGCTTATCTTTTTCCATCAAATAGCAAAAATGACTTTTAGAAGAACAGCACACTACACTTTTAAAGATCGTGAATATTTATAGTGAATGGAAAATCTACCAATGGTTATGTAAAAGTTACTCCATCCCAAATAACAGAGTAGAAGAGTACTGAATAAATCTGTAGAAATATTTGATGTCTCCATCTTCCAATTTAGACTTGATACTCTTCTATCTGTAGCATCATAACAATATGATTTTTACATTTTCAGCTTTTAAATTCTTAACTTCTGAAAGCCTCATGCATGTCCCTTCATTAAGATCCTCACTCTTCCTATGTGAAATGCACTGGGGAAATAGGTTAACACAGTCAGATATCACCACTAACAGAGCAATTACGGATGAAAATTACACCACAAAAGGTGGTCAGCTGTCCAGCCTAAAGGGCATATTCTCATTAAGAAACACCTCACCAAGTGCTCCCCTAGTCACCTGTACCTTAAAACTTGTACCTCTGCATTTTTAGGAAAGCACTTCTGTCTCTTCACCACTATTTCTTTGTGAAATCTCTGTATCCCCTTACCTACATTTTTTTCCGAATTACAGTAATTTTCTTCTTTTCAGTATTCCCCAAGTTCCAGCTGCTCGAATGCAGATAGTAAAAACAATCAATGAACCCAGCTAAATCATTGCTAAGGAACTTCATCTTTCTCCCATTAATTTTAGAATCAGATGCATATGTGATGCATATGTGCTATCACATGTGCATTTATTGCCCATTTCACCTATGGGCTTTGAAATGGACAGCGCTGGCCAGGAAAGTCATGTAATGAACCATGGTATGTTCAAATCCAATTTCTCTCCTCAGTAGTTTCTATAGACTGGGCTTCTCAGGCCCCAGTGAAATGTAAAGCTGCTGTTACCCTCAATAGACATTCAGAAGGAAGCTGAAAAAGGAAACCCTACCAACACTCTCCTTCAAAAGGCTTTTTCCAGAGCTCAGAAATCCTCAGCAGACTTCCTCCTTAGCTGGGCCACCTGGAAGTGCTGCCCTGACTCCTACTACTCTGCCCACCCTACATGGCACTGGTTTTTCCAACACAAAACACTCTGTCTCCTTGGCCTATATGTTTACTATTACTTATTATTTACATTTTTCACTTTTCACATACTTTCCTATAATGAATTTGGATATGCTTTTTAATGGAGAATGTGAAAAAAGTGAAGCCATCTGGCAGAGTTTTCTATTAGGTTTTGAGTAGTAACCTTTGCAGCTGTATAAGCGTCATCCTTGTTCTAAGCAAGGAGACTGTTTGGCTGTCTGATGAAAGAGTGTGTAAAAACAGAAGCAGATAAGAAACCACAGTACATAAACATGAGGAGGACAGCTTCTTATAACGTGAAAGCAGCACCACTGATAAAGCAGTTAAGGCAGTAAAGTATCTGAAGAATAACAGGCACAAAGGAGTAATCAAACGCAGAACAAACCCTTATCCTCATGTCACAGAACCTATCAAGTAGTTAAACACAGCACAAGTTAAAAACAGAGTCAATTTTTTTAAATAAAAAATATATAGTCAGAGTTTTTTTAGTAAAATAAATTGCATGTGTCTGTGTGGCTTTCATGACACATATACAGGAAAGAGACAGAATGAAAATAGAACAGTTCAAAATGAAAATAATTTGATTAAATAATAAAAAAATCATTCTGAAATAAGTGCAGAAAGAATATTATTATGGTTCTCGTCCTCTCCCACCCTTTTCCCCTCCTATTTCTAGTTAATAAGTTGCAGACATGCACAGGCACATCTGAGAGCAGTATTGCAGTATTTCAGTATCAGATCAGAAGGAATAGGGGTTCTAGGGAATTGCTGTGTTCCCTTCTCAAGCAAGGCTAGAGAGACAGAAGCAGGATATTCAACAGAGGCAGTGGACCCAAGTGTTTGCCTTGTGAAACCCATTTGGAGCAGCTGAGGACTGTAAAGAGACAAGCCATGACTGAAAACAAAACCTCACAATTCATTCCAACAGAAAACTTTTGAGAGAGAATGAGACAACTAACGACTCTCTTGCTCTGTGTTGTGCTTGATTATCAGTTAACTCCAGTCCCCAATGGTGAGCCCAGTGAAACCAACAGCAAAACCTCTTGTTTTCAACATGAGCAGGATTGCCTCTGACATTTATAAAGGAGAGCAGCAGCTACAAAAGGTTACCTGCAGTTCCAGCAAAATCTCCTAACCATCTTTTCTACCTGCAGTTTCCTTTCCCTGCAAATACTACAAAACAGGGAAAAAAGCTACACAACCAGTGAGAGCCTTCTGCACAAGAGGAATGTCCACATACATGCAAAAAGACATTCACAACATTTCAGACAAACTTAAAGTATTATAAGAATTGCCTATATTAATGGCAAGGAAAATACTTCACATGTTGAAATGCTAATGTTTAAAATTGAATTCCAAATTACAATAATCACAGTGGTTGTTAATAAAAATGATAATTGTCATATTCTTTCATATATACATATAAACGTCATAGGAAATGCAAAAAAACACAAAATACTTCTTGAGAAATTTACTAAAATGGAGGGAAACATCAACAAAATCCTTCTCCTCTAATCCGAGATTCCACAAAATTATTTATTATTTTACAAAATAAATACATAATTTTTTTATATATTATCTACAACTCTTGGACATCAGAAAGTGCAAGATTCATGTTAATTTTCACTAGGTTTGAATCAGTGTCTAAGAAACCATTTTTTCAATACTTGGAGTATGCCATTACTAATTAATCCCAGCAAACAAACCAACCAATCTGAAGTGTATGTAGATTATACCTAATAGTCTCTGTCATCACAGAAATATCTCTATGCCTATGAGAAGTAGATGAATGAATGATGAAAAATAATCATGACAAAAATAGGTAAACATGTCGAGAAATTTTACAAAACACTGGGTATAAACTTTGATACAGTGAATTTGTTAATGATGAGAATAACCTCTCTATCTCATGACGGATAAGATCTGATCCCTACATATACTATGCTCAAAGGTGGAAAAGAATGCTTGCAATTATTTTGAGATGATTTAAAGCATCTCTTCTTCCTAAATGAATTTTTCCTCTGATTCAAGCCACTGTCTTCTTCGTTCTCCTCTGACTTGCAGGGAACTGCTTTGACAGTGCACCAGTTGAATGCAGTAACCTATCCCCTGAAATGCTATTAGCTTGAATTTGAACTGTTGGATTTTAAATTTAGTTAAGTAATCCTAATTTCATCTGTCCAGAATTTGTAAAATTACATCAGTGTCTGAAACCTGGATAGAAGAATGACTGTGTACCAAACTTGGCTTTCTAAAAGTTTTCATCCTTAACAGAACTATGAATGAGTGATCCTCTCCAGCTAGAGAAATGATCCATTGCCTTTCAATACATACAAAGTTGACTCAAAGGCCAGAGATCGGCTGCTAAGTATAGTAGGGGAGTTACGTAATTAGTTATTTTGCAAGATCAATGAACTATTGGACTGCTCATACATTGCTGAACTCAGCCACATTCGTATTCTGTATTGCCCAACATTCACTTCATTCTATATTTGTGTTGACTACTTCACAGATTTTATACTACATCTAAGCAATATACGATGAAAAAAAATAAAATGCACTGTAAAGTAGAAAAAAATGTGATAGCAATAAATGAATTCACATGTAAAAGCCCTTGATAATAAACTATCCTTCTTCTCCTTCAGGAGCTATTTTGACCAGCTTTTTAGTATATATACCCAAGTATATATGCTTGGATATAACCTATAATGATCATATATTAACTTGGCTCTTCCTAAAAGCCACAGTGCAACTTTTTTTTTTTCCGAAGTTCATAATTAAATGAGCAAGATGCTTAAGAAAAATGTATTTTCATTTTATATTTGAAATTTGATTCCTTCTCAGTTTCATTGCTGTCATGTTTTCAGTTTATGCTCTCGTTCATAAAAGCACATAAGTGAATGCATGACTTTAGGTATTCACGCAAACTCATGTAACTGAAGTCACTGAAATATTGCACCTTGTGACTAACTCCATTGGCTTTAACAGAATGTAGGCACTTGCTTAAAACTAACAGAAATAAAGTAAGTGCTTCAATACTTTTGCTTAACGAGTCTGCAACGACTCTCGTGTACTGAACAGTTCATGAACTGAACTGTAAACAGAAGAATGAATCACTTCATATTTGTTCGGGAAAATACATATTTGTTTAGCAGAAAAAGACTTTGAATATCATACATAAATATCATTTCATATGTAAAAGTACAAAAATTCTAAGAAATTTAAAATCTATTTCTTCACCTTCAATAGTAATCAGATTGTAAGAGTATCAGTAGAAGTATTTTGAAGACTTTTCCATCTGCTTTAGCTCATGTTTCTATAAGAATTTTATTTTATAATAAGAGATAAAAGTATAAATTAGGTCAGCTTGAAGTGTTAAAGTTGTAATTGTGACATTGTAGAATTAATTTAAAGAATTTATAATATTTTAATTACACTAAGAGAAGATTAAGAATATATTACTTCACAGCAGAAGATATCAGTTACGGGTAATAAAGGCATAATTAATGTTGCTGGATTCAACTGATAATGTCCTTTCTTTTCACAGTTCCATCCCAATTTTAAAGATGTAGCTATCATGCATGCAAGCATTTTGCTTTCAATAAAAAAAACCAAAACACAAGATTTGCTTACATTTAGCCATGCATATAAACATTTATAAAACATCTTTACTATCTCTAAAACTTTGGGGGATGTGATGTCATCTTTGTTTTAGACACAGACTGCAAAGATTTGTAGAGATTTGCTTAAACTTAAAGTAAAAAAGGGTCGGATTTTGCTTAGCTGATTTTAAGTGCTTCAGAGGTAAGAAAGAGTGCCAGCCTCTTCCCTGGAGCCAACTTGAGTTAAATTTAACTGCATATTTTCTGATAGAGCTAGGGAAAGAAAGGAATCCAGAATACTACAAATCCTTACAATCTAAACAAGGTGTCCACCTCATTCCTCTGGTTTTATGGCCAGCCTCAACGCCACTGTGATTTATGCATCCAGAACATAGAATCATTTCAGCTGGAAAAGACTTCTGAATGAAGGTCTCATTAAAAACCGTTAATGGGAAACACCAACCTCGGCTGCAACCATGTACATCCATGAAGTATTCAAAGTGCTGATTTTTTATTTTCAAGAGACAATGGGATAGACACCAAAGGCATAAGCAAAAGCAAGTGGTGGATAAAGCTGAACCAGCTTGATGGAAATGCAGTCTGGCTCAGAATTCCCCACGGCTAAGTGATTAGGGCATTAAATGCCCTAAAACCTTGTACATGGTAAGGGTTTGGGGAAGTGATTTGGCTAGAAACTCTAATAACTTTATCTAATAAATAAATCCCTGAACTAATTCCTGAACTGGCTCACCAGGAAGCTACCTGAATGTCAAATGCAAAAGCAAGGGCGTGGGTGGGACTGCTGATGGGAGAGAGGGAGGAGGACAACAGAACTGTAACAGCCTGAATTTGGATCAGGTTAAAATGAACCACACCTTTCTAAGACTGAAGCCCACATAAATTAGGACGTGGAAAACTTGACACTAAATCAATGAAGTTAGAATGGACTCTTAAGCCTGGTATCATTCTCACTTTGATGCCTTTGACTAAAGGAAGATTTTAGCTGGTTTTTTTTTTCTTGGCAAATCCTTAGTCTTGAACATGAAGACATCAACATGAAACCAAATAGAATTTAAAAATCTTGAATTAACAGATTTATTTTGTTAATGCATTAGATGAGTGTGTCTTAAAAGAGACATAGACAATTTCACTTTAAAAGTCTTAAATATTCTAAATACAGGGGGAGAAATTTTGTCACAGAAATTTTACATTTTTCTGACTGAGAATTCCTTGTTGAGATAGCTTAGTTCTATGAAGTTGGTAGCAACAGATGGGGTTTATTATTCTGTTTGAGTACACTGAATTGTATAAAGTTCAAATAAGATGTGTCTTGCTACCAAAAAATATTGATATAACTCAAATTAATTTAATAATTTGTGGAATTCATTATTTTACACTACTCTTTGCAGAAGCACGGTAAAATTTTTAAAAGTTGTAAAAACACACTATAGTTGCATACCATAAATTTTATGTATTATGACTCATACTATTATTTAATTTATACAACTTTTGCAGCATTCTAGAGAGCAACGTAGCAAACACTTCATTTTCTGGGCACAGTAAAAATGGAGCATTTGTGAAGTAAGAATGCACAGCATGGGAGAATATGTCCTGCAACTGCCTTCAGTAATTTAAAGAAGGGAGGCTAGAATGAGAATTCCTTCCATACAATCAAGATCAAAAATTCTGGATATCCCATTGGCTGGGTGACTGCTCTAACCTGCATGCTATCTTGATATTCAAAATGAGATGTGTTAGTGTCAATGTACATAACAAGTAGTTTGGAGAAAAGAATGAACAAAAATATGTCCTAGTGCATTGCCACTTTATTCTGTTTGAACTGAAGAAAATATCACTATCTGCCTTCAGAAAGCTTATCCAGCACAGTGTTGTTTCAGGGTCTCCTATAGGATAACACAGCATTCCTCTAACATATTTTTTTCTGAAAAGTTGTCCATGACTTACTTTTGTGAGGGGAGAAGTTTTGCATATATGTGAGATATACTTTCAGAATGCTTAACAGAACAAGTTCCTCAGCAAAAGTAGGCAAAGTAACATCTTATTTCCAGATCACAATCTAGTTTTGGCAGAAGCTAGACACAAACTTGCTCAGACTGAGCAGAAGTCTAGACACCCTAGTAACAGCATTTCAATGTTTGAACTGGCTACGTCGACGCATTTCCGAAGCGAGGCGTCAACTCAGTAAGACTCAACAGAATCACAGTTTTGGATGTAGGCAACTACGTTATATTCTTGGTGTTTAAATTCTTATTTGGATTCAGCCGCTATACTCATCAAAATTTAAATGCTTTTAAAAGAAATGTTAAACATACTCATATTCAAATAAAAGTGTGATAGTTGCTATATAAATGTGTAGATATATTCACATGATGTGTGATTGTTCATTAAACAAATGGTTTTATTTCCATAATATGAAGGAACTGCTTCGGATGGGTGGAACAATTTCCCCCTTCCTTTGTCACAGGCCAGGATTTCTTGCACGAAAGGGTGCTGGTTTAATTCATAGGGCTTGCCCGATCATGAGCTTCTTTAGCAAAACAAAACAGAAGATGAAAAACATATACCAGTACTAATTATCTGTACTAGTTATTCTTCCTTCTCAGTGCAGTCCCACGTTTTTAGGCACTGTAAGTAATGTGACTAAAGGAGACGATACAGACCTATTCATTAGTAACAACCACCATTGAAGGACTTCTCCATTTCCTCCCTACAGGTCTTAACAGGTTCTGTAGCAAACTTGTTGCAGTAGTTTTACTATTACAGTGATGGTAAAGATAGGCTTTAACAAGATTTGTAAGGAAAATCATATATTTGCAGGGCAGAAAGAAGTAGGCTTTCAGGTCGACAAACGCAAACCTGCTCAGACCACAGGAAAGACTCTTTTGTCTGCAGTCATGGAGACATTTAAATGACTGATTCTTTTCCCAGAGAGTTGGGTGCTTTAATCACATTCCATTTGCACGGTATGTGTACCACAGTGTCCCCTCAAAATTACAGAGAAATGATCTGTTATACCAATTCATTGAAAGGTAAAATGTTTGTAATCCTTTCCATTAGTTTACTAAAGGTTTCTTGAGAGGAAATAAAAAAACAACAAACAAACAAAAAGGAAGGAATGGGAGGAAGGTTAGCAACTTAGGACCCAAATAATCATTGAACTATTGGTGTGGCTACACATGCTGAAGTTTGGCAAACCTACATACATAAAAGGCAGCAGGAAGTAACCAAATTGACACCTGGGACCCTTTTGGATCCTCAAAATTCTGAGCTTATAAAGGAATATAAGTACACTGAATATTTTTTGCAGATGAAATGGAAGAATAAACCCTCATCTAAAGTCATGACTACTGAGAAAGCGATTTAAACTACTGTTCTCTGGATTTTTGGTTTTTTATTTAGAAAGGCATTTACTGTCTTTGGAAAGGATCATCTGTAACATCTGATACTTTTGAGGGAAAATGAAAATAGAGCTAACCTTTGGTGTAAGCACCTGTAAGGGAAAGGAATGGAAACATAAGGCAGTAACCTCTAAGATACAGGAACCTAGCTGTAGGTACCTAATGTGTGTGTGGAAAAAGTGAAAAAATTGAGAACTATGAATTATCAAGAGCAAGGGAAAGGCTAAGATTATTCAAAAAGTACCTGTGACCAAAAGTTCACATTTTAAGTTAGAATAGTGGGAAAATTGAAAGAAAAAAGGAGCACAGGGCTGCAGACTTGCTTATGAATTATGTCCAAATTGGGCAAGAAACTATGTTTCATATCCACTATTGCAACCCAGTGGTCATCTCTACTTCCACTTGCAATTTCTGAAGTTAGGAGTTTTGATTCTCAATCTTGCTGTATGTAGAAAGAATGGTATTTTCTTTACCTGAAGTACTGTGAATTATAATCAGTATATGCAAGATAAATTCTAAGTAGGTTATACAGAGGTGGCAAAGCACACTAATAGTATGTTGACATTCTAAATATAAACATTGCAATTATATTGCTACAACTACAACTAGCAAATGCTTTGGATGCCAAGGAAGTAAGCTAATTTTAATCTTAAAACACTGCATCAAATGGAACTAATCCTGTGCTTAGCAACCTTGCTGAATCATAGTATTTTTGAATATGTGTTGTTGTACAGGCCACCAAGTGTTGAAGCATGGCAGTAGGAGGCTCCTGAAAAAAAAAAAAGTTTTAAGTTCCTGAATGGAAGTAATTTAATCATCAAGTAAAGTTTGTAGTTTGATAAATGGAAATATCTGTTGAAAGTAATTTACCTTCTGTAAAGTACTTTATGTCCTTTTTAACATCTGAGCAGTGAATGATTTCTTAGTTTTTAATTAAAAAAAAATGTTTCAGGAAGATCAAATATCAATTTTCTTGGATAGACTGAAGTTAAGGTACTTTCTCTTGGAAATAATGATCGCAATCAGCTTATACCTTTTTTCTCAATTTGCAACTATTTGGCTAAAAAAACCAATGTTACATTTTTATATACAGCGAGATTTCTTCAATGTATAAATGTTTATTTTTCAAATTGTTATCTTAAACAAATTTTCTGTTATTGTTAAGAGAGCTTTGTTGGCTTGCTCATCTTTTGACCAAACAGAAATTAAATTTATAGCTTAACAGAACATTTACAGTTTCCATTTAAGGAATCTTTAAAATACTCCATTCAAGGCCTGAATCATGGTAGTTCTCGCATACAATGTACAAAACACAGTCAAAGAATGGAATCACAGGTTGGAAAGGACCACAGTAGGTCATCTGGTCCAGCCTCCCTGCTTTAGCAGGGTCATCCTAATGCACATTGCACAGAATTGCATACAGGTGGTTCTTGAATATCTCCAGGGAGGGAGGCTCCACAACCTCCCTGAGTAATCTGTTCCAGTGCTTAGTCACCCTCACAGCACAAAAAGAAGCACAAAAAGAAATTAAATGAAGTAGTCAAGCAAAATAGAAGTGCAAAACTTGCATTCCAGAGAGTTCACAAATGAAATTTGAAATTCTGTAGCAAAAGTGATGTCATCCTCCTTGACTGGTGACTCTTCACAGGCTGACAGGAAACAGAGATGACCTAACGTTTTTCCAAATTACTCATAACCCTTCGTGTAAACAAGCTACAAGATAAAAA
Organism: Manacus vitellinus; assembly: GCF_001715985.3. Classification (NCBI taxonomy): domain Eukaryota; kingdom Metazoa; phylum Chordata; class Aves; order Passeriformes; family Pipridae; genus Manacus; species Manacus vitellinus. The sequence continues at coordinate 19,929,451 of NW_021940813.1, forward strand.
TGCATGTTATATCCTCTAAGTATCATGACTACAAATGACACTGTAAGAATGTCTTAAAATTCAAGATAGATGTGCATGAATTTG